>NC_134877.1:25635232-25762732 GCF_041734735.1 Babylonia areolata | reverse complement strand
ACAGAGAGAGAGAAAAAAAAAAGATGACAGTGGAAAAAGTGTAGCAGACAGACATGGAGGCAGAGAGAGAGAGAAAAAAAAGATGAGACAGTGGAAAAAGAGTAGCAGACAGACATGGAGGCAGAGACAGAGAGAGAGAAAAAAGATGAGACAGTGGAAAATAGCAGACAGACATGGAAGCAGAGACAGACAGAAAAAAAGATGAGACAGTGGAAAAAGAGTAGCAGACAGACATGGAAGCAGAGACAGACAGAAGAAAAAAAGATGAGACAGTGGAAAAGAGTAGCAGACAGACATGGAGGCAGAGACAGAGAAGAAGAAAAAAGATGAGACAGTGGAAAAAGAGTAGCAGACAGACATGGAGGCAGAGACAGAGAAGAAGAAAAAAAGATGAGACAGTGGAAAAGAGTAGCAGACAGACATGGAGGCAGAGACAGAGAAAAGAACAGATGAGACAAAGGATGAAGAGAACTAGACAGACAGAAAAAGAAGAGATAAACGAAACATTATCAAAAGAAATATGTACAGAATGTTCATTTCTGGACATTAACAAACCATTCTCCAGTATGTGCAAATTGTACACAAAGCAACAAATAATGAAATATCTAAAATATTCCAATCAGTCATCAAGTATTGCCTTATTAAGTTAGTATTATCATTAAACTGAATGCCGCAGTAACAGGAGGACCAAACCACATATTTTTTTCTTTTTAAATGCTGAACCAGTTAAAAACAAAAACAAAAAAAAAACAAGAGAGGCAAGGCCTTCAAGACTCACTTGTGATACACTTAAAAAAACCAAACAAGCTTTTTATGTATTGAGTATAATTTCAAAATGTAATGTTTAAGATGAGAAAGATCAGTTTAAAGCAAATTAACTCCCCTAGCATTAATTACAGAGTAATTTCCCTTTTTTTTTTACTATCTGCACCAAAACATTTGCAAATAAATAAAACTTCCATGCTTAGCAAAAGAAGTTCCTGTTTGAACAGAAAAAGATAGTAATGACTGCTCTTGTTGTTGGGTCAGTATATCAGATCAAAGTGCCAAGTTTAGAGAATACAAAAAATATAACAGAAAATGCAGTTTGCATATAATTAGGCTTCATTTTTTAAATTTTTTTGTGCCCATCCCAGAGGTGCAATATTGTTTTAAACAAGATGACTGGAAAGAACTGAATTTTTCCTATTTTTATGCCTAATTTGGTGTCAACTGACAAAGTATTTGCAGAGAAAATGTCAATGTTAAAGTTAACCACAGACACACACACACACACATACACACACAGACACAGACAACCGAACACCGGGTTAAAACATAGACTCACTTTGTTTACACAAGTGAGTCAAAAACCCAAAGGACAGTGACTTTTCATCATTCAATCAATCACGGTCACACCCCAAACTCCTCCCCCTTCTTCCAAACCCACCCTCACACCCACCCCAGCCAGTAAACCATCACATTCACGACCAAAACCTACAAAAATGGCTTTACAGCTGTGGCAATTTGTTACCAGAGTTGTGTATTTTACACACTGCTCTATGGCTCAGAATTCTGGAGGATGACACAGTGATCTAACAATGTTTGTCTACCTTTCACACAAAAACCAGACCTCTGAAAAAACCTGCAAATTTTCGGGCCCAATACCATCTCCACTCAACGTCCACTCAACCAGTGCGATCAAGAGACCATCCTCGTGAGGTGGTGGTGGAAGTGGATTGAACTCGTCACGCGAAGACAGCGAAGTGACATCACTAGTAAAAAATAGCCCTTCACTGGGCACCAGAAGGCAGACGCACGAGAGGGAAAGCCAAAGAACACCTGGCACAGAACAGTCGATGGTGAACTCAAGTCCCTGAATCAGAACCTGGGGTACCATTCCGAGACCCCACCCAAAACAGACAAGAGTGGTGGTTCTTTGTTTGCTGCCCCCACATGCCAGAGGGCATGATTCACAGTAATAAATAATAATAATAATAATGGTATTTATATAGCGATGAATCTTGTGCAGAGACAAACCAAAGCGCTTTCGCACCAGTCATTCACACGCATGCATAACTCTAAAACCGTAGAAACTAAAGACAGGAAGGGCAGGCAAGGGGGGCTATTTTGGGAAGAGGTGGGTTTTAAGGCCAGACTTGAAAGAGATGAGTGTGGAGACTTGACGAAGCAAAAGAGGAAGTTCATTCCAATCGCAAGGTCCAGAGACAGAGAAAGAACGGTGGCCAACAGTCGAGTGTTTGAATCTGGGTATGCGTAAACAGAGTGGATCCGAGGCCGATCATAGTGAGCGAGATGGAGTGTGGAGGTGAAGGCAGCCACAGAGATAGGAAGGGGCAGTTTTGTGAATACATTTATAACATAGAGTGCTGATCTTGTAACTAACAAAGAACAGTCGTGACGATATTGGCAAACACCCAGAGGTGAAGTTGTGGAGATACTGTTGTCAACACCCATTCCCTCCATTACAAGCACACGCCTCATCCAAAGCACATATGTTAAGTGCTGATACATTATTCGGTAGTTGTACAAAGTCCCAATTCAAAACTTTTATCAAGGCAAACCAAAATGGGCCCACACAAGCAAAAATATTTGTTAAAATTTACATACTTACATACATACAAACATACATACATACATACATACTTACATAATCATACCTAATACATATATATCAGTAAAAGTACAAGGATAAACAGATAAAAGAGATGAACCTCCCTGAATATAATCATCCAATCATTTCAAAGAGGAGCAACACCAGTGGCGTGATATCACGCAAATTGTCCCTTCAAGGGTTAAAAATATAACACAGTAAAAAGAAAACCCATTCTCTGGTGAGACGTTGGAGGTTTCCAACGCAAAGAAAAAGAAACCCAACATATCTTTGAAACTTTCTCAAAAACAAACAATAAAATATCAAAAACAGAATCCTAAATTATAATATCTTTTAACCAAAAATCTAAACCCTTTCATAAATATGACAGCAAGAGTGTAATGAAGAAACAAATAATGTATATGCAACATGTGTGAGTTGTATATGCGTGTGTGCTTTAAACAGGAATAGAAAATTTTTTTTAAATATTTATATGTGACCTGTGTGGGTGTGTGCATGTGTGTGTGCTTTACAGACAGAGACAGACTGATGCATGTACAAGAGAGTGTGTACATCTGCACACGTTTATTCAAGCCACATCATTATGCTGCCACAAATAAGTCTACATACAGTGGTACACTGTGCTGCCTGTAATGTTGAGGCAACAGCCTAATGCAGTTCTACTGAAACATGACCATCGCTGACCTTTAAACCATCCATAAATTACGCAGTTGTTTGCGACTGGCTGAGGCAGCATGACACTGGAAAAAACTGTCAGGTGTGATAGTGCAAAACTGAAAATGTCACAACTTCAAACTGATTTCTCTCTTTAAAAAAACAAACAAACTAGGACTTCATTTGAAGATCCAATAACGCACCCCAGGTTTCATTTCTGATCAAAATGGGCAAGTTCTTAAAATAACAACCAGCATCTTCATGCAAACAAAACGTCCCCCCAAGTATGACATAATGCCTACGAGTTTGTGTATGCACATTCAAATGTGCACGTGCATGCACCAAGCAAATGTGTGCAAGCATGTCATTCACATCAATGTGTGGTTATACATTATACCAATGTATGTGTACATATCTATATATAATAGAGAGAGTGGGGGAGAGGGAGAGAGAGGATGGAGGGAGGGAGGGAGAGAGTGAGAGAGAGAGAGGGGGAGAGAGAGAGGAAGAGATAGAGAGGGAGAGAGAAAAAAATAATACTGTACTGTGGCAGCACACTCCCCCCCCCTCCTCCCCACCCCCACTCCCCCTCCCCCGCACCCCCAACACACATACACACTAAAGTGGTTCCAAGTAGACATAAAGAAACATGCTGTGACAATGATGGTACGACCACACGATACACCAGAAACGAGGGACGACAAAATCAACCTGCTGCCTACACTTGGACACACATATCCAGCCCTGCACAAACAAAGAAACTGACCTGCATGAACACTACAGAAATATCCATGTCTCAAGTTTTCTGACTTCCGTCTATATCCCGTGGCTTATTATTTCTCCACAAATGCCCAGCCCCCCCAAAAAAAACTTTAATGCTCAAATCATTTAAAGAACACAATGAATTGTGACATGAAATATGCAGAGCAAATGTTCCATCACCACACACGTGCAATTTCTTCCAACGGAAATATGTATTTATAATGTGAAATGTGGAAAATGTTAACTTCCTGATAGGTCAGTACTCAAATCTGTCACAGACAAAACACCGTAATATGTGTGCAAAAGGAGGAGTTTGTATTATACTCCATGTTTGGTGATACATATACTAACCATGTCAAACTGATGCAAACTAGGCCTATCGGTTTGCTCTGCTTGGCCAAATTTCACGCAGCTAACAGTGAAAAGACGAACCATCTTGCCCGGTCCACTCTTAGCCAATCAAACGCCTCTAAAAGCTACAAGTGCTGAATCATTCCTTTGAACATGAAATATACATCTGTCCAATTCCCTCCCAATAAAATGCTTTACAATGGCAACAGACTTATTCCCTGCGCTGGCTTGACCGTCACATGGTTTAAAGCACTCTTGGACTGTTTGCAGAGTTGGTCATTATTCTATCAGCAGCTTGTCTTTTGTGTGGCTGGTCAAGTGGTTGGCTGGCTTCTTGCTTGGCTGGTTGGCTGGTCAGTTGGGTGATTGCTTGTTTGTTTGACTGGTTGTCAAACGTATGACTGGTTTGGTAAACTGGCCGCTGTGAATTGGGTGATTTTAGTTGGTATGCTGGTTGGCTGTTAATCAGAAGAGTGGCTGGCAAACTGGCTATCTGATTTATTTGGGCTGCTTAATTGGTTGTTAATTAGATGAGATGGCTTGATAAATTGCTAGCTGGTTGTTTATTTGACAGCTTCGACTGACCAGTTGGGATTTGGTTATAATTCTTATGATTACTTACTGGTGACCACTGGACAACCAAATACATGAAATAGGAATCCAGATGTGTTTTTCAAATGATGAAGTCATGAAAACGACCTGTAACTGACTCAACAATCACTGCCAATTTCAGGAATGATTCCTAGGTCAAGCAATTCAAATCATACCCCAAAACACAGGGGACTTAGACTGGGACTGTCATATCAACAATCATTCCTCAAGGAGGTACGGATCAGTGATAATTCATTTTTTTGAAGACCATGTCTTCAACACATTTTTCCCAAGAAAAATGTCAGATAAAAGTGTGTTTTAACAATGAATGATGCACTGCTTATGGCCAACAGTCCGAGTACTGCTTGGGGTCCCCAAAGCAAAGACTCATGTTGGTGTAGCAAGCTTCCAGCTTCATATCTTCACACAGTTCACGGATGAAGTTGTGATTCTTCCCCAGACTGATTTCCGAGTTGGTGTACCATGCCAGGCTGTTCTTTGAGGTCCACAAAGGATTAGGTTTCTGCAAAAACGGGACCTTCTCCGACGGCCTGGCCGCCACGCGCTCTCTCTTGGACAGGTACAGTTTGAGGGCCTCCACAGGGCACAGGCTGGTGCCTGTGGCGAGCATCCGGCGCCGGGACAGCATGTCTTTGATTTCTGGCTTCAGGTGCGACTCGGCCAGCTGCTCACTGTCCAGCATGACGTACTCTGCGTCGTCGTCATCGCTGACGAACACAAACACCTCCGGCCACATCTCTCTCGGCGACCACCGCCGCGCCCCGAAATGAAGCTGAAGCTCGAACCACACTTTCTTCAGCAGCGACATGGGGCTGTCCACGCTCATGGACGGGTGCCCACGGATGATGGAGCAGTCTGCCCGGGTGAGCATCATGGTGGCTCTGGACGGCATCTTGGACAGCATCTCTGTGTAGACCTTGCTGGACAGCTGGAAGTCCAGAGCACTGATGGGGCACTGCAGGTGGAGCAGCTTGGACAGGTACTTCATCAGACCGCTGCGCACCCGTCTCAGGGCGTGCTCCTTCAGCGGGGTGCCGTCCTTCTTGCGCACCTCGCGATAGAAGGAGCTGAGCAGCTGGTCCAGCTGCTTCACCGTCATCTTTCGGACAGTGTCCTCGCCCAGTGACTTGCCACCCAACCACTCTGCAAGGGAAACAGGGCCACAACACTGTGATGCTACTCACAGACCAAAAAAACGTCAATCGCCTCAACCTATCTGTTACTGATCAACTTACTTTCAATCTAAACACCAAATCGAAGACCAAAAACACGTCAATTGCCTCAACCTACCTGTTATTGATCAGCTTACTTCCAATCTAACAGCAAATCACAGACCAAAAAATGTCAATCGTGTCAAACTATCAGCTACTGATCAGCTTAGTTCCAATTTAAACAGCGAATCAAAGACCAATAATGACGATCGGGTCAACCTATCAGCTATTGATCAGTTTGTTGTTTTTTTAACTTCCAATCTAAATAGTGAATCCAAGACCAAAAACATCAGTCTGGTCAACCTATCAGTTACTGATCAGCTTACTTCCAATCAAACAGAATCGTGGGAAAAAGTAACATATGTAGATGAAAAACCAAAAGACTGGTACAAATTCTCTGCAGCACTGCTTAATAAAGCTTGCGGGGGGTGGAGGGACATTTGAAAGAAGAGGTGATTTAAATAAAGAGTTCATTCATTTGTACTTCAAGCTACCAAAAACTTGTCGTTTAACAAGATTTTTTTTTCTGAAATGACAGAGAGAAAAAAATCACTTATTCATCTTTCCGTTTTCAAAACAAGCCCAAGGTTCCATGCAAATGGAACTTATCTTTAGCAATCATAACAAAGCTCAGGGTTTTCTTCAGGAAAGCTAAAAGCACAAAGACCACCTGAGGTGATGTGGATCAAGAAAATAAGGGGAACTTTACGCAGCCTACTACATACAGCAGTCTCGAGTGGCAGTGAAAAGTTCAAGCTTATTCAATAAACTTATTTGCAAGCGACAAGAAATTTACATCGTGACTGGAATCTTCAATCAGCAACAAATGTTCGATATCAATTCAAAACCACTATGTCTTTGTGATTGGAATCTTTCAATGATGACAACAACAAAAATCTTGAGCAACGTAAAGCCAAAATCTGTTGTGACTGGACTCTTTCAATGATCAAAAAGGTGTTTAGAATTAACTTAAACCCTTGGCTATTCACAAAGGAATGATGTGCAGTGCAACTGTCTTTTTTTCAAATGGAGTGAGTGACATCAGTGATTACCTTTAAAGAGCTGAGTGGCCTCAAGGATCTTCTGATCACATGCACTGCTATCATGGGACTCTGGAGGATAAGCTCCTGAAAAAAGGTAAATTGTCCACGTTACCAACCTTCGCAGACACTTGACCTCTCTTCTCTTGATCAAAAAAAAAAAAAAAAAAAAAATTTTTTTCCATATCAAAAACCATATCAAAAACTTACATTTTCTACTAACAAAACTTGCAGTGAAATGCAAAACATGACACCAGGAATCATGAACATGCACTTGCAGTCTGCTAGTGACGCCCCTTTTCTGAAAGATTATGCAATTCACACGGACATTTTCCGTTCATGTGGGATAGGTTCATTGTTTGTGGTGCTTGTCCCTCACCAGCAATGCAGTCACACTGAACAACAGCAGGGAAGGAAGGGAGGCAGGCAGGCAAACCCACTCAGGCAAAGAACAAACAGTTCAACCGTCATGGAACATGACGCTGCAGACACACAACAACGGAAGTGGGGACAAGGTTAAGGGTGAAGAGTGGTATGGGAAACAAAAAAAAAACAAAACAAAAAAAAACCAAAAAAAAACCCATCTACCGCTGAATTAACTCCTACACACAGGGTTTCCACAGATGTGACCAACTAAAATTCCACACTTTTTCAAGACCTTTTTCCAAACCAGAATGGACATTTTTTCCATACCAAACACAAAGCCAAACTGAATATTTTTAAAAAATTGTCTGCAACACTGTTGACAAAAGGGACTGGCAGATCTCCCAGTATCAATGTTCATTTTTTACCACTTTTTTATTTTTTGACATTTCACTCTTTGTTGAATAATAATGGCCAAGGGTTCTTTTAAAATTAACAGTATTTTCCAGACCCTGAAGACAAATGGTTTTTTCCATGACTTTTCCAGCCCAGGAAATGGTTTTCTCATGTTTCCAAGACTTTACCAGACTTCTCATGACTCTGTACAAGTCCCAATTTACGGCACCACTTTGTCAACCTACGTGTCATGTATGAAAATCATGGTGGTAACTGTCCAGTATCTGGAAAAGAAAGATTACTACAATATTTTTGCAACAGTGTGAAAAAGCACAACCCAATGGCTTATCAAAACCAAGGGTAATCCTAGAAAGCAGACAACTCTTATCTCTCTCTCATTGTATTGTATTGTATTGTATTGTATTGTATGACTCTTCGTCACACCAGATTTCTGAGTGAAATTCGGACTGCTCTACATGGGAGACCATCTCACCACAGCACAGCACCACTCTTGTTTTCCTGCCAAGTGGTTATCGCTACAGAATTTTGCCCACGACAAACCTTTTGTCGCCGTGGGTTCTTTTATGTACATTCATTATGCTACACTCTGGGCCTCCTTGCATTGTCTGATCTGAGTAAGGAGTGTCCAAGCCACAACCCAGGATCTACTGGAGGGGGAGAAAATGTTGGCCGAGCGTGGGATTTGAACCTGTGTGTTCAGATTCCCTCACGTCCAAGGCAGACACATTACTACTAGGCCACTATGCACCTGAACGCAACCTGAAGGAAAGTGTAAACAGCAGTGGTTTGAAGCTGTGTGCATTACTTAGCCTGGGCTTGTAATTTCTTGGGGTTTTTTTTTTCATCAATTATATCACTCATGTTGCCTTGTTTTAATTTCTATTGTACTTTTTTTTTAAATTCAACAGTGATACACTCCACATTTGCCTCAAAACAAATACATCTTGCAATAAACTGGTCAGCATGCAAAAAGTTTTCAGCATGATGGATCAGATACCTATAGAAGACCATTAGAGTCATACAGAGTGAATCCTGTACCCACCCCAGTGTGGAGAATGTGTTACAAATCATAATGCTGTTTTAGTAAATGGCAGGACAGAGGTGACAGTGTCTGGTCAACACAGACTGGCTGATGTGTGTGTGTGTGTGTGTGTGTGTGTGTGTGTGTGTGTGTTTATATAAGTGTTGTATCTTTGCAAGCACATAGGTGCATGCATGATAATGTGTGAATGATCTACTTATGCTGATCTGAACATACACAGAATTCATTATTTTTGTCACCTGATCAAACAAAAAAAACGGATCTCCCCCCCCCCCCCCCCCCCCTCCCTTCCTCTCTTTTATTAAGTACTACATGTTCAATATGCAATTAGCTATTACCAGAGCTTCAAGGTTTGGAGGTCATAATGGTACTCTGTGTGTGTGTGTGTGTGTGTGTGTACGTGTACGTGTATGTGTGCATGTGTGTGGGTGCATGTGTGCACGTGACTCTGTGTGTGTGTGTGTGTGTGTGTGTGCATGCATCTATGACTTTCCAAGGCTGCCACTGACGAGTGATATCAGAACTGGAAGAAAATACAATACATACATATAATGCAAAAAAGAACAAACTTCATTCATGGCTTATCTTTGCAGCTAAGCCTGTGTATCATAAAGAATGACAGGCGCGATAGCCGAGTGGTTAAAGTGTTGGACTTGCAATCTTAAGAGTCCTGGGTTCGAATCTCGGTGACAGCGCCTGGTGGGTCAAGGGTGGAGATTTCTCCGATCTCCCAGGTCAACAATATGTGCAGACCTGCTTAGTGTTTATGCAAGCAGAAGATCAAATACGCACGTTAAAGATCCCATAATCCAAGTCAGCGTTCGATGGGTTATGGAAACAAGAACATACCCAGCATGCACACCCCCGAAAGCAGAGTATGGCTGCCTACATGGCGGGGTAAAAATGGTCATACACGTAAAAGCCCAAACGTGTACATTCGAGTGAACGTGGGAGTTGCAGCCCTCAAATGCAGAAGAACAAGTATCATATAGGACGCACTAGGTGTTTGGGAGTGCAGCACGAGTGCTCAGCTCTGTTGAAGCATGATCAACCAAATCACCATCAACTCAGTGTGTGTGTCTGTGAGTGTATCTGTGTCTTCTGTGTGCACATGCGTGTGGGAGTTCGTGTGCGTAAATGTGTGTGTGCGCGCATGGGTGTGCATGCATTCATACATGCGTGCGCGCATGCTTGTTCATGTATGTGTGTGTGTATGCAAGCAAGGCGAAAGAGAGGAAGAGAGAAAGGACAGACAGCAGTCACAGACAGAAGCAGAAACATGGAAAGGCATACAGTATTCAAAAGACCCGACTGGCCTCTTCAGGTGAAGAATATGGAGAATTTGTGGATAATAATAGCGTATATTTTTTTAAAGATATGTAAGTATATCAGTTGCGAACAACACAAAACAACTCAGGCAAACTGTACTGTCGGATACAATGATTTATTTGGGCAGGAATTTTACAAACCAAATTTCAGCACATTCAATCAAAATAAATGCACAAAACTTGCTCTTTAAGCCTCGACATAAGTCATTCAACCAATGTATAAGGCAAATCAAACAATCAGAAAGCTGAAACAAAATTAACAAACACAATTGTACATTCCAAACTCAACATACATCAAAAGAGAGGAAATGGATATTGTTTATTCATGTAAAGGCCACAGCCTCAAATGAATGTGTGTGTGTGTGTGTGTGTGTGTGTGTGTGTGTTCGTTCTTTTGTTTAACCTCTTTTCACTATCAGTGACATTAGACGATTAAAAAAAAAAAAAAAAAGAGGGGGTGGGGGTGGGGGGGGAGCAAGGGGGCTAGGGAAGACGGAAGAGGCTAACAGAAAAAGTAGAAAACTATGCAATTACATTTAACAGTAACAATTCAAAAATCATAACAATAATCAGAAACCATTAACACAATTCTGAAGTACACTGAAGGAATGTAGAAATAGGGCTACGAACTAATGCCTGTGAAAGTTCAACCAAAAGAACCTCGTCAGAAATACCTTTCCAAAAATCATCTGCAGAATTGTTATTCTCTTTGAAATATATATATATATATATATATATATATATATATGCGTGCGTGCGTGCGTGTGTGCGTGCGTGCGTGTGTGTGTGTGTCAAAATGGACATTTGCAAACACAACCACTGATATTGTCAAAATATGAAAAATGATAAGTGGACTATGGGGTGGCAGGTGGGGAAGGAGAGAGAGAGAGAGAGAGGGAGAGGACAGAACTTTAATTCTGAAAAGTGAAAAACTTTGAGAGAGAGAGAGAAAGGGGGGATGGGGTGGGGGTGGGGGGGTGGGGACAGAACTTTAATTCTGAAAAGTGAAATACTTTATCATCATGAGGCAATTCATGTTGTCATATTGACCCTAGTTACACATAACCTACCATGTACCTTTGAAGAACTTTGATTAACCAGTAATTATATGTTCTAGTTAGCATGCAAAAATCAAGTCACACACACACACACACACACACACACACACGCGCGCGCGCGCGCGCACATACACAAACACAAACACAAACAAAAACACTAAGACACAAGTTTGCTAATTTTTCTGCTCGCAAGTGCATGATCAAAATGTGTGCGAATCCACAGTCATGGTTGGGTGAGGGAAGGGGGAACAACAAAGAAAGAGAACAAAAGTTTAACAAGAAGGCAGAGAAAAGATACAACAGAAAAGCAGGCATACAACACAAACAAAAACAGACAGACATAACAGTGCATACTGATTTTTGATATCTTCTTCCCAAAATCTGCTAAGGTTACCAGCAGAACTACTGATCTAAAAATCGTCTTTCATGAAGTCATTGAAAAATTAAGGAAAGGGTTGCATAATTTCATGAATAAAAAAAATATCTTCAGTGTCTTTTTGAGAAAATTCACCCTGACCCTTCCCTCCACCACTCCCCACCCCCTAAAAAGGATAAAACTGTTGGAACTATTTAAAAAAAAAAAAAAAAATAATAATAATAAAAATAAAAAACCAGCACAATCAGGCATCCCCTCCTCCATCCCGAGTGTCACTCTGCTGAGGTTCTTGCTGCCGCAGTGTGCTGCAGCACTTGAGGTGAGCGTTCAGACTGCTCTTGTAGGCAAAGCGGCGTCCGCACAGGGGGCTGGGGCACTGGAAGGTCTTCACGTTGTTGTGCATGTTCATGTGGCCCACATAGTGACCCCGCATCATGAACCCCTTCCCGCACACTTTGCACCGGAAGTTGGGGTCGTTGCTGTGGTTCTTGCGAACGTGACCCTTGTACCCGTGGGAGGTCATGAACTCGGCGTCGCACCACTGACACTTGTACAGTGGTGGGGCGGCGGTGCCAGACCTGCCCACATCCGAGGCTGCACCGAGCGGTGCCGAACCGACACCCTGAGCACCACCATGCTGGGTGTGTTGTGACAGGGACGCCTGACCCCAGTCTCCAAGGGTACCCCACAGCACCGGCATGTGCGGCATGGGCCGAGCTTCAATTTGAGACCTGACTCGGGGACTGGGAGAATGCTGAGGCAAGGTGGAGGGTCTGACCGGGCGACTACCTACAGAAATTCAACACAAGAACAGGAGTAATGCGATGATCGTCAAGCCATGGTAACCTGTCTTTTCTTCTTCTTCTTCTTTTTCTTTTTCTCTCCCATTCACTTGGGTATCATTTGTGTAACTAAGTACTATCATCCCCACACAAAAACAGGAGGAATACCATGGTAGTTTCAAGCCTTTTTTTTCTCTCTCTCCTCTCTTAAACATGTGGGCATCATTTGTGCAACTCAACACTATTCATTTCAACTTGTATTATTTTGAATATGTATCTTACTGACTAGTAACTGAAACTGGTAATGACAGCATAAGAAACACACACAAAAATTCCTTTTCTATATTTGATAATGAATCATGATGATGAAGATGACTATACTGCTATGGAGGTCCATCTAGATTTGGGGCTACACGAAAAGGTTGTACTCAAAAGTACTGCGTATCTAATCTCACTCAAACATGACCACTCCTAAATCATATCACACAACCATAATTTCTTCAGCCTTTCAGAAACATGCGAGGAGAAAATAAAAGGGGGGTGGAGGGAGTGTCAGGACATGGTGTAAGAAATAAGAACCCTATACTTTAAGTCTAATACATAGGATAAAAAAAACTGTGTATGAATCAAAAGTAAACAAAATTATGCACTGTGTAACTGTAAAGATCATAAAGGAGCAGTCAAATTTTAACAAACAACATGATTATGACTCAAAACAAATCATCTCTTTCAGTTTCAGATAATATCCAAAGAAAGGTTAAAGTCATCATCACCTACATGAAAACATCATGGACACACAAAGACACAAAACCCATACCGGAGCAATATAAAGAAACAGATGATAAACATTTTTTGTACTCTCAATTTACTTTGTTAAAGATACTGTATGTTTATTCTCTGACAAGTCTCAGTTTACTATTTTAAAGACACAAAATGTTTTCTGTGTGTATGCGTGTTGTGGGAAAACTTCTGATAAATGGGGAAGATGGAGAGGGGAACATTACCATGATTCAACAATTACATGTCTGTTCTACGTCAAGTTCAATTCACTTTCCATTTTGCTGCCATTGCTGTTTGTATGCCGAGTTATTCATATACTCCATAAACTAAAAAGCAGGAAACACCACACACACACCACACACACACACACACACACATGAACAATGAATGAATTCCTTTCACACCATTTGGCATATGGAGGAAGAGTAACAGTAAACAACTAGACGAAACACATAACAGTTTATGCTATACTAAGAAGCAACACTACACTACAAATAGAATCCAAACCAAACCATTTTCCACAGTCTGCATACAGTGTGAATGCATGTGTGTACGTGATCCTTGCCCAGATCCTTATCTTCATTTCCAAAAATAATGCGGACAACAAATCAAAATCTGTCCTCGTCAGATGATCTCAAATGAGTACAAGGACTCAAATAAAAATGTTTATATGTGCAGCTGTTTCAACATATTGACTGAATACCAGGGAATAACTGGGGCAGAGGTTCAAAGAAGAATCTGTGAAAACCACTGTATGTCATTCTGAGCCGAGAACACAGCAGATTCACAAGGGTTTGTTTCATAAAACAGGGGAAAAAATGTGGAGCACTAGTTTTCACTGGCACTGTTAAACAACTTTGTGACCAAAACTACACCTGTCTGACATGCCCAATATCATAAAAAAAAAGAACCTCACTTAAAGAAATTTGTTTTCCTCATACCTTTTTTTAAATTTATTTTTTACTAATATGAGAAAGAATTTAAAAGTTTATGTTTAATCAAAAATCACTGTAAACATCAAATGTATACGGTTCAAGAAACGCTCTTGAACAACACAAACATGCATGTGTTTGAGCACATAGACAATGAAAGGATAGCCATCTGTGATACTTTCGATTAAAACAAAAAAACAAAAAACACCAAAGAGCATGCATGCATGCACACACACACACACCATACACCTCAACAATCTGATTCATGGCTTTTCCAGCCACTTGTCTGCTGCCTATTTAGAAGTGAGAAGAGCGTGACATTTCTTCCTATGCTTGTACAAGTCCCCTTTATAGGTGAACTTTCTGGGGCAGTAGGGGCAGTGAAAGCCTTTGACCTTGTTGTGACTGTTCATGTGACCCAGATAGTGGTCGCGGAAGGTGAAGTCACGATCACAGATGTGGCAGTGAAAGCGCACACAGTGCTTCTGGTGGTCCCTACTAGTCAGGTCAGAGTGAGTCAGGTCATTAGAGAAGGGCTGGCCCATGGGCATCGCATCGCCCACTGCTTCTTGCACAAAGGCCAGAGGGTCAGTGGAGAATGGTCCATCACTGGGCAAGGCCGACTGGGTAGAGCCAGTGTGGTAAGATCGATAACGGCCATGCTGTTGAACTGAGGGCTGTATCGGATGCCAGCTTGACAGAGAGGCAGTGGGGTTCCTTTTGTTCTCTGGAAAGCCAGCGAGAAGTTGTGTTAATGAGGTTGTCATGCCAGGACTGGGGGGTTTTGTTAACAACTGTACAATATCACTGTATGGATGGGACTGGGAAAGAAACAAAAAAACCATGGAATGCCTCATGAACGTGTGTGTCAAGCCTGACCTTGAACAGTGTGGTCATGTGTTAAAAAAAAAAGTGTATATCTAAAAAATAAAAATTAAAAAAAATCAAGAATCTGTACAACCTTGAAAGAATCTGATCTGCTAACCAGCTATACCTTATTCAATCAATGAAACTGTAAGAAAATTTCTTGGGCAACAACTACACTTCTGAGCACCATCCACAGCATCCTTTTTGACGAAGCTAAATAACTGCTGAGTCACGACTGCAGTGTTATGTGCACAAATGTTACTCACAGTTCATAATGCTATGATGAACTGCTGACTGTGAAACAAAAAAAACAAAAAAACACACACAAAATTGTGAGCAAAATAACTATTTCTCATCGCCTACCAGAATAAAGATCCACATGACATCAAAGAGTAACAAAGCGGATGCATGTCTACAACATTAATCACTGGTTTCATGTCTCTTGATCTATTTTTCCATTGATGGCACCTCGTGTGTGCGAGTGTGTGAATGTGTGTGAGAGCTTGTGCCTGCATGTGTGTGTTGGCTTTCCTCTTTAGTTAAATTTTTAAAACAATACTTGTTCAGTCAAAAAAAAAAAAAATTATTCAAGCAAATTTTACAAAACAAAGTGAAACGAGAAAAAAAAGAAAAAAAACAAAACAATTTTAATACACAGCTAATACAAGCAAGAAAAAACTATACAGAGCAAAAAATACCAAGGCAATCAATATTTCAAAATATATTGTAAGCTACGTCCAACCAAGTTTCTCATGATAACCCTATGTCTTCCGACAACCAAGTCACCGAACGGAATCACTCCGAAGATGTGTCTACCACCTTTTTATGACATGTTCTTTTGTGCCTGGACAGGTCCCCTTGATAGAAATACTTTCTGGAACAGGTGGAGCACTGATAGTTCTTCACCCCTGAGTGGGCCCCCATGTGCCCAATGAAGTGGGGGCGACACATAAAGCCCATGCCACAGATCCGGCACCGGTAGGCAGGGCTGTCTATGTGTCGGTGCCGCACATGCCGCTTCAAACCGCTGTAGGTTCGGACAGCCAAACCACACACACTGCACTTCCACATCACACCGGTGGCAGTGTCCAACCTCTGGACAAAAGCCTGCTCCCCAACATCGGCAGAGCTGTTCGGGGCCCTAGCATTGGAGGCCAGACAGGCGCTACTGACAGGGTCTGCTGCGAGTTGTGTGGCTTTCCCCCCGAAAGAGGAGGGTGGCTCAGCTCGGCTTTGTTGCCTGTCATCATCAGACCAGACGTCGGCACCAATGCCTGTCCGGACAGGAACAAGAGTTAGAAAACTCTTACAGTGACAGAGACCGAACGAAGTACGTTTGTTTTGCTGTTTTTTTTTGTTGTTTTTTTTATTACTTGGGGTACGAACAGTTGATCAAATTTTGCTGTTGCTTACCCCCACAATCATAGATTCCATGCATGCACTCCAATTTTCTTCAGTTAGTTGCAGGGCGGCACACAGACTAGAATCTGCGCATGCATGCACCTGTGTTCCCATTCCTGTATGCTTGCATCACTGTAGTGTGTGTTCTCATACCCCTGCACCTGGTGTGTACAGTCAATTCAGCATGCACGCCAGCCTTGAAACACAAAGCCAATGACTAAAAAACATTATAGACCTTTCAGCTGTTTCCTCTTCTGTGTGAATGCACTGCTGACTTGCCTGATAAATGATATCTTAGTTAACAAATGCTTAATCCAAAAGTTTGTGCAATATCTACATATTCTGTGACATATCACCAGTGATTTTCTGTTTGTACACAGAAGCACCAATGTTAAAAAAACAGCAGGGAAAAGAAACATGATGAAATACTAATTATTCATTTCACTTAAGTGAATTAATATTTACAAAAAAAAACGTTCATCAATTGCGTCAGGCAATGATTGAACATAATGAGTTTAAAGATTTACCACTTCCATGGATTTTGTTGAAGTGTTTCTAAACAGTACCAACAGAACAGTCATGCAGGCACATCAGGAGAAATTACTTCCTATGTATCTCTTGCTACTGACAGCGCAAACCATTTTTCAATTGTTTGTTTTTTTATAAGTCTTCTTTCTATTAATCTCACATTCAAACAAAATGCCTTGCATCAGATGCTAAATGATGAAGTAATGCGTTTCATGCACAAGACTATAAAAGTCACAAACTGCTGGTATAAAACTAAAAAATCCCAATGTTCAAAAAAAACTTTTTAAAAGGCATTATAATCAATGTCGTGAAGTCCAGTGTTGCTGCCTGAAAACCACCAAACAATGAAGACTGGCCACGAATTCCGCCTTCACTGCACATACACAGTGCTAAATGCACTGTGAGAGATTCACTGACAAGTGTATCAAGAAATCCCAAATGACAACATCACTACAGCTGATCAGACTCCTCACATCACGGGGATACATTTTACACCTGTGGCATCTCTGGGACTCTGAGTTTCCAAAGCTTCTTTTTTAATGCAGAATCCTCATTTCACTGAGACTCTATTCCTACAAATCTTTGGGACAAGATTTCCAGAGCACCTCTTATAATGCCAATCAAAATCCTCATATCATGGAGACTTGTTTATTCCTGTGACGTCTCTGGGATGAAGTTTCCAGAGCACTTCTTTTTATGCCGATAGAATCCTCAGATCACTGAGACTATTCCAATCACATCTCTGGGACGGAGTTTCCAGAGCACCTCTTCTTATGCGGATCAGAATCCTCCTATCACCGAGACTCATTTATTCCTGCGATGTCTCTGGGGCGGAGTTTCCAGTGCACTTCTTCCTGTGCCGGTACATGTCTCCACGGAAGGTGAACCGCTGCTCACAGTGCGGGCACTGGTAGCTCTGGACCCCGGAGTGCATGTTCATGTGGCCCGTGAAGTGCTCCCGGGTCATGCAGCCCACACCGCACACCTGGCACCGGTACCTGGGCGAGTCCATGTGCACCTTCAGCACGTGCCGCTTCACGCCCGCCTCAGACCGGAACCAGCGCTGGCACACCTTGCACACCCACAGGCACCCACCTTCCTCCACATTTGTCACCCTCAGGGTTAACTCCTGCAACTTCTCATTCATTGTCTGCTGCTGCTGTTCTTCGTTTGTGCTGCTGCTGCTGTGTGAGTAGTGTTGGGACTGGGGGCACTGGGGCGGAGAAGGGGACAGGCTCCTGGGGTACACAGTCAAAGAGGACTGAGAGCTGCTACTGGGCCCTGGAGATGAGAGAGGGTCCGTGTTAGCAGCCTGACACCATCCTTTCCACCCACCTTACACGTTACTCACTCTCATTATTTCTTCATTATGTTTAAACAAGTGCAAGAGCATAGAAGCTCACACAACAAAAAAGTCATGGTATCTTGTGTATAAAAATACTGCCCTAAAATCATAAATATGTGTTGGGGGCTATGAGAGACAGTCCAACCTCAACTGTATCACAACATGAAACTTTTCAGTGCCTCTATCAGCTTGTCACACCACCTGGAAGAGTCTGTGTGTACACTTATCTTCAAGCCGCATGAAACAGTCACATACAGCAGCAAGATGTGAAGAA
Organism: Babylonia areolata; assembly: GCF_041734735.1. NCBI lineage: Eukaryota > Metazoa > Mollusca > Gastropoda > Neogastropoda > Buccinidae > Babylonia > Babylonia areolata. The sequence continues at coordinate 25,743,995 of NC_134877.1, read as the reverse complement.
TTAAATCCACAGGAGCCACACACCCCCTCCACAACCACATGGAAATAAGCTTTTTTTCCGTTTTACTTTTCTTCAGCATCAGTGATGGACTGGACTTGGGCTTTCCCTTTTTTAAGAGAAGAAAAAGAGAGGTACACTGACAGTCATAAATCGGAGCAAAAACAGCATCAAAGTAAAGAGTTTGCTCCAGTAATCCAACACTCAGATCAGATTCCCAGAAAGATGTATGTGGACATGTCTGAGTATGTTTGGGACAGAAGGGATGGTTGCGTTTGTGGAGACAGTGGTGACTGACTGCCCATGTTTGCATGCATGCGTGTTTAAGAGACGTTAATCAGTCAAAATGATAGCAAACTTTCAATATTTACGAGTGGCACTGTTACCAGACTGCCACTGTCAGGTAAAACCACCACACATGATGGAGACAGAGATCATCCTCAACATACTTAACATCACACTTTTCATTCAGTGCACTACTTCTGTGGTTCACCAAGCTCTTGGAAGTCGTCAAAAACAAATGTCCTTCTTCCCTGAGGTGACGGCAGCAATGGTAAAAGCCTTTGATATTCACACACACATAGGACAGCTGGCATCGTCTTGGTTTTACCCACTTACTTACTTACTGCCTATTTTGCTCTCTGGCATGTTGGGCAGCAACAAAGAACCTTGTTGGCCAGTTACTTCAAACGCAAAATGCACCCTATTTTAGGTGTGACTGTCAGGACCTGTCAGTGTTCATGTGAGTGTTCATGTGCTTGGCCAAGTGTTGTTTGTCCATCACCCCCTTCCCACACACACCGCAGCGGAATGTGGGATCGTCAGTGTGGCACTGCCTGATATGGCGCTTCAAGGCATGGGGGTGATAGTAGCTTTTGTGACACGACTGGCAGAACCATTTTAGCCTACGGGGTTGGGGTCTAAAGTCAGAGGGAAGGAGTCCTGACGACGCTTCTCCCTGCTGACTTGCTGAGTGCCACTGGTAATCATCTGGAATCAGAACCAGACCAGACGATGATTGGAGACTCCCCGGCCAGGGGTATGTTCTGTGTGAGTGTGAGTGTGAGTGTGTGTGTGTGTGTCTGTGTCTGTATGAGTCTGTGCATCTGTCTGTGTGTATGCATGCATGTGTGTAAACGAGAAATGTGTGTGTGTGTGTGTGTTTGGAAAATTGTGTGTGTGTATGTGTGTGTGTGTGTGTGTGTGAGTGTGGGTGTGAGTGTGTGTGTGTCTGTGTATGCATGCATATGCATTATGTTCATCTATGTGTGCATGTGTGACATTTCATTACATAAAAAAAAAACAGCAAAACTTTTTTCCATGATCATCTGAGACTAACATATCAGTCTATTCAAGTTAACACATTTCAGCATACCAACTGATCTTACTGGCTTAAGAGAATTCGTCATTCATGAGAATTTATCACTCGTGAGTTGTTCCAGAGATGATCTTATGAAAGCAGAAGTTTCTGGTGTAAAACGACCACCTACTGTTGACAGCAAGAACAGACATGCTAGAAACGACCAAAGGTTCTCTCAACATCAGCAGTTTAACAGCATCCCACAACTGTTGGTTTATTTCCTTCATGCCAAAGTGTGTGCGTATGTGTGCGCGTGTGTGTGTGTGTGCACGCGTGTGCGTGCACAAGAGCTTGCATGCATACATGTTTTCAAGAGAGGGGAGAGAGAGAGGTGCAGAGAGAGAAAGCAAGAGAGAGAGAGAGACAGAGAGAATGAACAAGCTGTGAGACCCAAATATTACATTTACACAGATGTGATGCCAAACTGTCTGTCATCTTGGTCTTTCTTGAAGCAGGTTCCACAGTGGAGGTATTTGGAGGAGGAGAAAAATTAACAAGAGGGATCGGGTAAAGCTACACACACAGACACACATACAGACACTAACAGGCACAGATATACAAACAGACTTAGACACAGAAACATATTCCCCCCCTATTTTAGCTGTGCTGTTCTCCTGAATTCATGGTTTGTCTCAAGGTCATTCATTTCTGTACTTTGCCTTCTACTGGATGCGGGGTGTGGTGATGATGGGTGTGGAGGACTAGTGCGAAACAGCATGCTAAACACGATTCTGTAACCTACAGAATATGGACAAAGATTAGAGGATCTTTAACGTACTGCTTTGAATAACAAGAAATAATCAAGCAATGACTTATTTGGGATGGTAGTGCACTTCAAAACCATTTCTACCTGCGTTTCTTGGTATGGTGATGCACTTCAAAACCATTTCTGTTCATTTTTTTTTTTTTTTGGGGGGGGGGGGGGGGGTTCTTCATCTTCCACTGCTTCAGAGTGGTTTTCTATTATCTCATCATCCAGCCCCTATTCCACCAACCACAACCACACCCCACATACACACAGCCATACCCAGGTTCATTTTGTCGCACTCCCAATGCCAATAATCCACAGGCAACTAACAATGATAGAACACCATGAGGACCCCAAGTACAGAAGACCCTGCACTACCACCTGTCACTTCCTGTGGTTTCTTATCAGTGTCTGTTCTTACTAATACAGGACTATACAGAGAGCTTTCTGTGGGATTGAGCAAGGAGTGCCCTCCCCAAGAATCGAGACGTCCAGACACCTCTCCAGAGATAACGGAGACACCCCTCCAAAGACTATGCCCATGAACCTGCTGACACTGAACACACTAACAACAGTGCGTTAAAAAAATAACACTCGCTTGGGTAAGAAGATCAACAATTCAAACCATAAGAAGTGCCAATTTTCCAAACTGTATGTTCTTCTTCAGGGACTTGTCACAGTCCATAGATAAGAACATAAGACTTGAAACATTGACACTTCTTACCAACCTATGTCCCTGAAAAAGAACCTTAGACCACTGGTTCTTATTCAGGGTCTGTTGTAAATCCTGAAGAAGAACCTAGGGTCTGAAATGTTGACACTTCTTAACAAAGAGAATCTTATTCTACAAACCATAGGTGTTGTTTTGGGTTTTTTTCAGACTTTTCCCAATTGTAAGATTTATAGAATCAGCAGCCATCCATGCACCAAAATGGAGGGGAAATTGAAACCAAGGTCATGACAGTTGGATGTGAAAGGTCACTGCAATTTTTTTATATGTTTAAAAAACTTTTTTTTTAATCTGTTGATATGTTAATACTGAAATGATAACACAAATCACAAACATTAATTACATACAAATGAGACAAACCAGTTGATTAAAACTTGTGGGGTGTTTATTTTTACTTCCAAACAAAATCTGACATACAAACCATAAGATACCAGTCCTTCAAACTCAAAGTTCATGCACTTAGAAAAAAAAAAGAAGGTATTAACATTTTCTAACCAAAAACAAAAAGATAAAATGAGGGAAGATGCAAACAACTAATAACATATATGTACATATCATAGTTATATACTCAGTAATAAACCTGACAGACTGAAACATACGTATACACGTAGTAGCCCTAAATTTAAGCCTTGAACAAGGCTGAAAAAAAGATAAATTTTACTTCAGTTTCTGAATCCTAAATCATAACTGAAAAGAGTAACAAGATTAAGATAGAATTACGCAAAAAGGACACCTCTGATTTAAAACATAAAGCATAATATCCAGACACAGAATGAGTAAAACATTTTGATCAAAATGTATTTGGCAACTTGAAATACTGAACACAACTTACTGAACAGAAAAATCATTTCGGTTTCATGTATTATCCAATTAACGATTTCAGAAACTGATGTATAAGGACAACATACAAAAATTGAAATGTCATTGGCATTACTTGAAGGAATTTTATCAACTTTTACAAGATCCACAGACAAGAAGCAATAATTTTCAACAGAAAGGTATAATATGATAAATCAAAGGAATCAAACTATGAAAACAATGACAATAACTGAATGTCATAAACTATGAACAGCATTAACTGAATAAAGAACAAGAGAAGAATGCATCTGGTGAGATAATTCTATCGTATTCAGAAAAATAAGGAAAAATTTACAATATCTGATTTGGGACAACAGCAGAGTTAGAGCTGTATTATCAATGATTTATCTATTGCAATGGGAAACCATTTTCAGCTTACCCTAGTCTTTTTTTAAGGACTTTCCCAATAACTAGGAGGCAAAATTGCACTGGTTCTTAGTGATACAGCCTTGGGGGCCAGTTGGCCTTTGGGAACCATCCTAACGCTGACTGTTCCAAAACCCTCTTGGCCGAGAGAGTAACTTGGGCAAGACACTCTCCACTATAACCAAATTATAGCCCAGATAGTGGGACTGCAGTTGCCTCCTCTGCTGTTCGGATAGTCATAGTAGGACACGACTGATTATTATACATCAAAGAATCACCTGACACATTAAAATGGAAACAAAAATTGAACTACCAGTTTTATAAGGAAATATATAAGACATCCAGGTATACTTTAAATTGTTTCAATCAAAATGTTCTGAATAAAAAGCTAATATTTCAAGTTTTGTAAAATCAGTAATTCTTCCCTAGACTGTCAGTGTATGGAGGAAGAAAAGGACTCTCATATTTGTTGTGGAATCATACAATTTTGTCCAGTGTTTAAACTGAAGTAATAGTAATATATGCAAAACTGCAATGGACAATTCTGGCTTGATCCACAAAGTTATTCTGAGTTGATGATAGATTCCTGACAGTGTTAAGAGCATTGCAATTTTTTTTTTAAATATGCTCCTGTCTTGACAATATTTCCAACAAACAAACAAAAAGAAAAATCTTTTCATGACATCATTCATATACGCCTTAAAGTTAAACTGATCACAATTTTTTTTTTCTTTCAATGGCATCAATTATGTATTTTGCTTTCTATATGCTACAAACCTAACTGAATTTCAAAATTAGGTTTCGCACTGATGACAAGCAAACATCTGGAAAAAAACACACACACACACACAAATAAAACCAATGTTAAGAATCATGCATTCCCTGAATATGTATGCATATAATATGGTTAAACAGAAGACTCAACATGAGTATGGTTGCTTGTTTTCATATTCAGCCTTTTGTGTTAATTTGCATGTTAGTACTTCCTTTTCTATGCCTAACCCCACCCTTTGTTTTTCTTTTTTTCATATTCAGCCTTTTGTGTTAATTTGCATGTTAGTACTTCCTTTTCTATGCCTAACCCCACCCTTTGTTTTTCTTTTTTTTCCCTGGCTCAAATTTTACAGAGGTGGTTTTGTTTTTTCAGCATCAAATGATGCATCAATGACTGACATAATTATTTTGATGTAAAGGCAGCTTTTAAAGATTACAAAAAAGGAGAGAGGATTTCATCTTGCAAATACATTCATTCACTTTCCCCCCACAAAGCAAACTACACACACTCATCACATACAACATACATGAATACTAATTATTATATACCCTTCATTCCAAAAACAATTCCTGAGTGATTAAGTTTTTGTCCATTTTCAACTCTTTTCTTCAACTAACCACCACAACGTCTACACGACGCTTACTATTCTGTGCCCAGTGGGTATATCAGTTGTTCTCATTTGCAGCATCAGAGTCGCCCGCAGGTGGGGGACCTTTACACTGCTTCCGATGCTTGTACATATCTCCCTTATAAATGAACTTCTTGGGGCACTTGGTGCACTGGAATGTAGCAGTGTTGTTGTGCTTGTTCATGTGCCCCACATAGTGATCCTTGTACATGAACCCCGATCCACAAATCCCACACCGAAACACTGGCTGATTCATGTGGGACTGGCGTACATGACGTTTCAGCGACCCAACACCTTTGTACTGGGCGTTACAAAACTTGCAAACCAGGTTTTTCCCAGCCTCTCCTTGGACCGGAGCAGCTAACCACACAGCTTTCTGCTCTGAGTCTGACTGAAGTCGAGAGCGGACTGGGAAGAGCAAGTCGAACGGTGATGCAGGGTGGATCCAACTTGACTGAAGTCCAAAAGAAACGCCTGTTGTGGGCAAAAAGACAGTTCTTCTTCTCAACACAGCCATCAGTATTTGCTACTCTTGGTGCAGCCGCACACAAACTGCACCAGTATATCATTCTATTTCTAAAGTCACTGGAAACACTTTAATTTTGCAATATTATAACTTCCTAATCAAGATCCACTTCTACAACATTACTGAAAAGTTGGTAAGTGTATTTCAGTCCTTTCTGTTCTGTTTCAAAGACGTCACCTGAGAATCTTGATTTTCTGTCAAATAGCACAATTTCTAAATAAAATAAAATAACCTGTTGTTGTTTCTTTCCTATGTTCATACAAAAAGGTGAAACAAAAGTAGACAAAAATTAAAGGATGAAGATGCATAGTCCACTGACCTGATTTGCCAACCTGGAAGACCAATGAGATAACCGGCTCATGGATTCAGTTTTAGGATTCAAATGCATCCAAATATTCTGGGTTGTGGCCATTTACATATACATGAAAGACACTGCACATTTCAGACAGACAGATAGTGCAACACACCCGTTTCCTGTTTTTTTTTCATCCCCTCCCTTGTCCCTGTTCTTTTTTTGTCTGTGTTCTGAAATTTTTTCTCCACTTCAAAATGTTCCTATTTGTTTTTGTTATTTTGTGTTCTTTTGTTTCTTTTTCATCTTATTCCTGTGAGCCAGTGACAAATGAACAATCAGCATGGGCGGGACTGGAAGAATGTTTGAATCCTGAAAAGCAGGAACCTGGGGGCCACAGTAGGCCCCCACTGGAGGTCCAGAGGGCAATGCCCCCTGTCTAAAAATTCCTGGACCAAAAAATGTCATGAGAATACTTACTACTCACCATTTAGATGGCAGGGATGTGCCATTCATGTTCTTTCTTTCCTGCACTTTTTACAACTAGCCACTAGTGAGATGAACTCGAGTTATCACAGATTAACCAAGTGAGATGAACCTCACACAAACCAAAATAAAGACTTATAAAAAAATAAATAAATAAATAAACAAAAAAAGCAAAAATTAGATTCCGGAAATCCGGCTCCATCCAGATAAGTCCCTCCCATGAATCAGTTAGTGTGCAAACATTTTCCAACTGTGTGCAGAGATAAAAAATAAATGATGCCAACACAGTACTTGGGTCTGTGTGGGAATGTGGTAGATGACTAATTTTTTTTCTTCTTTTTCAGTTGCAAAAATATTAATTTCTTTCAATTCAGCTAAAAAACATTTGAAAGTAGAAACATTGCTATCTACATAACATTACAATAGGAATAGAGACAGTTGTGGGACATACAAAATTACCTGCAGAGAAAGTTTATCACCACTTCCTCTCAAATCCTACCTTTAGCTTTGAAAAGGATGCATGTGGGTATAGTATGTGCACACAGACACACACACAGACACACACACAACTGCAACAGATTCTTTCAACAAAATAGATTGAGAGACAGAGAAAGTCTTGTCAACAAAAGTCTCAACATTTTCAATGCTATGAGAAAATAATGTATTTCTACAAAAGACAACAGCACAATCAGCAATATCTCTTACCAAACTACACGGACACTGTGGAAAAAAACAAACACTAAAATGGTTTTGTTTCAGAATTGTGTTCCAAAGAGCAGGACTGTCCTCTTATTTGATAATTTGATTCATTTTGTATAGTTTTAATCAAAATAAGAATGTTTTCAGAAGTAAGATTTCAAAAATCAAACATCTGATTTCATTCATTCCGTTTTACATGGTGCTTCCGAAAAACACTGAATAAACCCGTAAGTTATTATATTACAATGACGTTTTATTGGCAAGCAGACAATGGACTATTAGCAAGACTTCTTATCACCGAGTTGCCACGAAATTTTGGCCAAGAGAGCAGACAGACAGTTTGACATGGTACAGTATATGACACCAAACAAATATGTGGAATGGAAATGGCCAAGCCAGCTGAAATCTCTCTCTCTCTCCATCTCTCTTTGTGTGCATGCATGCGTGTGTCCATGAGTGTGGATGTGGGGCGAGTTCCTTCACATACCTCATATGACTGGTATCCTTTTCCATGTCAAACTGGCGCAAGGTCTACTCTATTAGTCTGTGAGTTGTGTGTGTGTGCGACTGTACGTCCATGTGGATACAACCACAAGTTTGAGAATTTTTCATTTCAGCCACGTCAGTGGCATTATTCTTCACAATGCACGTCCCAGATACTGTACCACACACACAAAGCCAAATCCAGGCTCATACTGTCACACTGAGGCCGTTTCCACAACAGCCCATGGTGGGTGTTTTGCTGGCCATGATCTCACAGTGCAAGTGGATGCATTTACGCTACGAATTATAAACCTCATCAAACTCCCAACAGACACCCAGATCAGCCTTTCAGGAATGCTAGAAATGCATCATGACATCGCTATTAAATTTCAGGTTTGCATGCCGTAAACAAAATGGAAGTGGAAGACTAATGGAGGCCTTAAGTATTTTCCAGTGCAGAAACCAGAATAATCAAACATTATTAAATAGAAAAACCATTCATTTACACCAGTGCTAGCAACAGTCGTGCTTAATCAGATCATCATACACTCACCCACACACACACACCAACATTCTTCTTCTTAGTTTGTGGGCTGCAACTCCCACGTTCACTCATATGTACACGGGTGGGCTTTTACACGTATGACCATTTTTACCCAACCATGAAGGCAGCCATACTCCGCTTTTGGGGGTACCATCATTCTAACCCCCCCTCCTCCCTCTCTCTACCTTACACACACACACACACACACACACACAAACCACATGTAGGTACATATTCCTGATACACACAGGCAAAGATAAAAATATTTCCATTTGTTTAATCATTCTTGAATGTGGTCTTCAAACCAAACTCGGATCTGAAGTTTTGTTCTTTCTGTGGTCCACACACAACATGGATTATTTTCTGCACTCAATTTCTCTTACTGGAGAGAATAATCCAGCAAAAATTAATCACTACTCATATGAAACTTCCAACCTACAGAAAAGGGAGGGCGGAAAGGCAGGAAACATGCAGTGCCACTGAGATGTTTGCTTATAAACAAGACGAGGGCAGGGATTTCAGGAATGCAGTGGCCCTGTCAAGGGGGTGCTCGGCTCACCAAAGGAGCAGAGCTAAGTGCGGCACATTTGAAGCCAGGTCCAGCAAGTGTAAACGCTCTGTCCTGGATCAAAGCCGCTCTGTCCTGGATCAAAGCCCAGCGCAGCCCAGAAAAATCTTCAAGTGTAAACAGTCTCACTGTGAGCAACTGAAGCCCCCAGTGGGCAAGTTTCATCAATGCTTGGCTGCCATTAGACCACGAATGTGAGGAGACCCTGCAATGCTGCCAAGTCACTTCACAAGACTAGAGAACACCACCACCCTGATGTTTTTGACAGACATAGCTAGCTAAAATACCATACATTATTCTAAAAGTTAATTTGGTCAACTAGTCGTGGGTAACATATATCTGAAGATGCAACTTTAACTTAAAGTTACTTCTCCTGCATGAGTGCTCATTTGCATGATACCACTTGAAAAAGACACAGCTGAGCCAACTTGTGTTGAAAATGTGACACTTCCACCCTTTTGAATCCACAAGCACAATGTGCATGGATATATTACTTAGGTTCATTTATTCATTTGTATTATATTTCGTAGGTTCATTAATAGACTATATATTTATTTGTCTTTTTTTCTTCTTATTCAGCACCGTTCACAGGCAGCTTTGGAAAGTCACTGGACTGTAATTTTTTCTCATAACTATGACTGGTATCTCTGAATCAAGTGACTTGCCACTGGGGAATATTCACATCCAATGATGAGATGACTAACAAGTTCACAGGGGGCAAAACTCTCCTCACCTCAGACACGTAAATGGCCGTCTCCCTTAAAAAAAATTAAAAAAATCCCCAGTTACCCCCAACCCCACTTTCTTCTCTACCGCACAAACACACTTCACACCGTCAGTTTCCAGATACTCTCTTTGGTTAAATTCATTCACAGCTGATCACGAGCTGCCTGTCTTCGTTCCACATGCAGAGATCTTCAAATGATTTCGCAGACTCGTCCTATGAGCAAAAGCCTTGGGACAGTGCGGGCAGCGAAAAGCCTTGACCCTGTAGTGCACATTCATCATGTGTCCATAGAAGTGATCCCTCATGGAAAAACCCCGGCCACACAGGTCACACCTGAACCGGGGATTGTCACAGTGCTGCTTGCCCATGTGTACTGTCAACCCCCACTGCGTTTTGTAGCTCAATCCACACACCTTGCACTTCCACTCTGTTCCTGTAACAATGGAAAGGCGCCGCTGTATGTCCCCTTTATGTGGATGAAAAAAGTAGAGGAAAACGCCTATTCCAACAGTCTGATCAAGCTGAGAAACAAAGTACCCCCACTGTCGTAAGAGCAAGACACATGAAAAAAAAAGAAGACTTGAACTGCTTATGTTGTTGACAATGTGCAGCTGTTAAAATATCTGCAAAACACATGAGAAATATATCAGGGCCACTTTCCTTCCATGGCTCATGCTGTTCTAAAGTGCTATCAAAGTACATCATGTGGTTTAGATAAATAAGCTTATTTCAGAAATATATGTCATGCATAATTGCAATTTGCATCATCTGTATCTGTACCATAAAAGTGTGAATGTTCAAATTACTTGTAGAGGCACAAACCACTGGGAACAAAAAAAAATGCAGGCCTGTATGCCCTTATCCAAATGAATGGAGACTGCCTCAAAATATTATGACCAATTTGTCAACAGCTATATCATCTCTAATTTACAGATCCAAAGTCTACTTCCACTGAGGGACTACTTCCACTGAGGGACGTTTCACAAGCTTTCTTTCTTTCCTCTCAGACCCAGGCTCTTCCCTTTATAATTAAGCAAGCACAGAAATACTATGAGAGGAATCACATCTATAAATTACTGTTGTGTCCATTTTATCATAACTGATCACAAGCAGCAGCCAGTCTTCCACATGGACTGATCTTCATATGAGCTCGGAGACTTGTCTTGTGAGCAAAGGCCTTGGGGCAACCCGGACAGCGAAACGCCTTGACCCTGTAGTGCACATTCATGTGACCCTGGTAGTGATCCCTCATGGAAAAACCCCGGCCACACAGGTCACACCTGAACCGTGGATTGTCACAGTGCTGCTTGCCCATGTGTATTGTCAAACCCCACTGCGTTTTGTAGCTCAATCCACACACCTTGCACTTCCACTCTGTTCCTGTAACAATGGAAAGGCGCTGCTGTATGTCCTTGCTGATGACTTCCGATTGGGTTTGGTTCAGACAGATTAGAAGAGTAGTTCTGAAACACCATCTTGAAAGCAAAAGCTATAATTCCAAACTGATTAAACTGGACTACAGAAAGTCTCAGTAAATTCCTGCCTTGTTTAACTGGGAAACAGAAAATGTATCCGCTGTCATAAGATTCACAAAACAGTACCAGGTTACCAGATTTGACCCCAATTTCATTCAAATTCCGTTTCAGAAAAGAAAAACTGCTTCTGTGCTCCAACCTTTTTTGTTTTTTTAATCTGATGACCAAGACCAATGCAGAAGATAATTCAAAGTGTTCCGTCTCGAAAATCAATGTATTACCTGTCATCAAAACAGGCTTTGTGACTAATGTTCAAAGTTTTCTTTTTAACAATCATGCTCTTCCTCTTCATGCAAGTCCCCCCAAAACACCTCAAAAGAACACACACTCTTCTCCCATACTTTTCATGTAAGTAACAGAAAGCATATTCTCCCTCTTCATGAACAAGTCACGCACAACCATCAAAATGCACACCACACACACATTTTTCACACACACACACACACACACACACACAGTCATTATAACCACCAAGGTCTGTTTTCAAAAAGTAATTTTTGTAATCTGCACTCAGCAATCATCTCCATGTTAGTGTTACTGTGCCTTCTGATGACCACAATAATATTACATGGACATTTTAAAATGAATGTCATTTTCTGGGGAGAAAAAAAAAGAAAAAAAAAAGCTAAACTCTTAAGCAGAACATACAGCAAATTTAACATTTGAAAAAAAAAACAAACCCTCTGACACAAAAATGCAGAGTCCATATTTACATGGCAATAGCTTAATACTGTTCACATTACAACACTTTACAATTACAGCAATTACTTAAGAAGCAATACTGCACAGTTTTAATACCAACACCCTGTAATTACTTTTGTTGTTATAAAGTTTCTCTCAGTTTATATCTCTCTTTCCAGCTCTCCCTTCCTCCCTCCAATGTACACATACAAGCACTAAGAAAGGAGCACTGTAAAAATTCACATGATTTTTCTTTTCAAAGAAGTATAAAATGAACTTGTCCATTTCTAAAAATGCATTATCATAAACTGATGATAGACTCCTTTATTAAACATTATAAAAAGGAATTCTAAGTATATTTCAGATCTGTCCCTGTATTTACAAGTGTGCCTATAAAGGTACATCCACTATTTGCATTTTATGTGTCTGTACACTCATTACGCATACACAATGTTTTATGAGTATATGCAAAAGAGAGATTGAGAGAGAGTGAGAGACAGAAAGAGATACAATGTGTATGCGTGCGTGCGTGTGTGTGTGTGTGCATGTGTGCGCGAGTGTGTGCGTGAGTGTGTATGCGAGAGAGACACACAGAGAGAGAAACTAAGCATCAAACAACCGCTTTATGAACTGATAAACTGTGTCAAGATTTAAAAGAACACACTGCATCTAACTATCTGTCTCACCATAAAAATAACATCTGTGACCGTCTCCCACAAAATGATAGATAACTCACGCTGCATTCAACTGTGCTACCTCACCCTGCATTCAACTGCGCTTCAGACAAAAACAGTGCTGAGGGTCCATCTGGGGTAAATCGCTTTTTTTGCACCAGTGCATAGTTCAACCTAAAAATTACAACTTATCTTGCTGTTTTTGCCAAATTCAAACTATAAATTTGAAACTTTCCGCACCTACGTGCTGATATTGCAGAGCAATTATCCCGAAAAACAGCATATTTTACATTAACATCTATTTGCTATCTAAACAGAATATATTAACACCAAAGAAAAAGAAATACTAAAAATTAACAAGTAGGTAAATATATAAAAAGATAATAAAGTGGAAATGGAAGGTATTTTGAGAGCAAATCACTGAAATAAAGAATGAACAAAAGTGGACCACACTCGGCAAACCCCTGCGCACCCACCCACACTGGCATATTTAAAAGTACATGTACAAAAAATAAAAAATAAATTTTAAAAAATTCACGTTTCTTAACAAAAGCAAAATTAAGATTACATCAACCTAATTTTGATGTAAAAGAAATGAAAACAAAGCTTGTAAGTTGTATGTTGAGAGATCAAGAGGAAAAAAACTCTTTTACCATTCAAATTTACATTAGTATTATCACCAAGTGTGAATATCATTGCCCAAAGCATGTACAGACCCCAGTTTGATAACCTGCCTAACTTTCATAGGCATACAGCTAAAACAAACCCCCATTACAAGGGGAAAATCTCAAGAGTCAGTTGCAAAACTTTAAAGCTGTTTTTTCTCAAAATGGCTGCCGCACTACTAACACACTTTGAACTACCACAATGTCTACTTTTTTAACCTTGGAACATGTTTTATACATCATTGGAAAGGTCTTTTCGTCTTCTTTCCAATGGTATATATCTTTATATCCTCAAAAATTGACTTCTCTATCATTTTGTAGAAGCTGGTCACATTTAACACTTTGTAACAACTGTCCTACAAACAAAACATGGTAGGGATGGAGGACTGAAGAGGAAAAAAGAGAGAGAGAAAAAAAAAAGAGACAAAAATTAATACTGGGCATAATCAGCCACACAGCCACAGAACACAATTCTTCCCACAACACTTGGGGCAAAAATGGATATAACTGTTCCTTAAGTCCTCAGTTCGCTTCCACTTTCTTTATATCTACAGAGGGAAAATGGTCGAAGTCTGCAACATGTTCTTCAATTCACCCGAGCTTCCTCCATCACATTCCACAGTCACTATTTCTCATGTGATAACGAAGACTGGATCTGTGTGCAAACGCCTTTGGACACTTGGAACACTTGAACTCTTTGATCTTGTTGTGCATATTCATATGACCCACATAGTGACCACGCATGGTGAAGCCTCGGTCACAAATGGCACAGGTGTAGGGAGCTTTGTTGAAATGGCGGTAATCTCTGTGTAACTTCAATCCTCGGGAGGACGCAAAGGTGGCACCGCACTGGTCACAGCACAAATGGCCTGATGGGTTGCCAACCTTATGGCGCCGAGGAGTGTGCGCTCGTGGCCCCGGTTCTGTGCTTGCAATATTAACTGAGCCACGGCGGTGAGGTAAACATTGAAGAAAGCGAGGATCAAGGTCAGAGGTGAGGTCAGCCATGATAGACGATCCTGACAGCACTGGCCCTGGAAATAGTCACAGGGATCTTCCGTCAGAATTTCATGATATCATTGGCAGCTACATTTCACTCTCACTTTGTTCCATCAAATACTGATATCACCAACAAGACTTACAGGAAGAGTTCTATTCTCCTTTTCTTTTTTAAACTGTGGAGTAAGCACAGGTTCATGCAAATCTAATTCAATGCAGGATGAAAAAAAAGTTACATGATCCCTATAAGCAACAGGTATTACAACAGCGAACTGCATGTTTTGATAATGAAATGCAAAAAGAGCAAAGTTAACACTGTTGTTTTTCTCATCACATACTTGGCGCAGCAGCCCTCACTTGTCTGAGATGTCCTAATGTTTCAAGGGGAAACGCCAACATTATTTGTTTTCGCTGTCTGAAGGGCCACATTAACACGCTCTGATGTTCCAGCTTTTTCTGAATTAGAAGGATCCAACCCACAGCTACTTGTTCTCAGATGAGTTCGTAGACTGGTGCGATGAGCAAAGGCTCGCGGGCAGGTGGAACATTTGAAGGACTTGACCTTGTTGTGCATATTCATGTGACCTATGTAATGACCCCGCATAGTGAACCCCTTGTGACAGATGTGACATCTGTAAGCTGCTTTGTTCAGGTGCACCCTGTCTCTGTGACCTCGCAGACCAGTGTTTGTGGTGAAAGTCGCTTCGCACAATTCACATACAAAAATCTTTTTTCCACCAAAAGGTCGCACTGCATTTGAGGCAAAGGCAGGCAGGGGGTCAGTGGAAGAGAAGCCAAGCGACTGGTGCGACTCAAAGAAAGTGGGCAAATCCAGTTCATGTGAAGAGGGAAGGTAGGGGTCTCTCAATCCAGTTTGGCCTGCAAACACACGGCAAGACAGTGTACTGCAGTCCATCTTTATAGCTTGGATACTGACAGCAGCATGGAAGCACACCTAGCGTCTGAGAAAAACCAATGTATGATATACTGTATCAATCAACACAGTTCTATGCTGTGCATTTTCAATCATGTCAATTCTCTGGCAAGGAAACAAAAAAATATGAAAGACTTTTTTCATGAACAGAAAAGAATCATGGATGTACAAATTCATTGTCATTTAACAGACATACATTTTAATGTAATCTGGCTGAAAAATATTACAACTACAGTAAAAATACAGACTCATGACGACTGGATCAGCAGTCAATACCGAAAATGAAAGATAAAAATTATCAAATTTCAATGTTCTTGGCCAGTTCAATTCATGTTCTTCGTACTAAAAAAAAAAAAAAATCTATGATAAAAACAGCCTCTTTACAGCAAATGCCACCTGAGGTTTTGCAGACTAAATAATACCAAAAGAGAAGAGGGATGGAAAGGAAGAGAGACACGTCAGACAGTGACATACAATGGAAGACTGAGTCAGCTGAACTGAAAATAACAGAAATGCATCCTACCTGGCACCTCTGAACCTAAACTTAAAGCAACTCGAGGTCCCACGTACTACCTCAACAGTTCATAGGAATAGTTCACTGGCTCGAGTTTGCTCAAAATAAAGTGTCTTTCCCATAGAGACAGATTCAGACAGGTCAAATGCAGACAAACACACACACACACACACACACACACATACACACACACACACACTGAGTCAGACAGGCAAGTAAGCTGAGGACCACTAAAAGCAAACCAGGCACAGGCAGTCAAGAAACAATACATGCTAAACCCCAGCTCTGATCTGTTTAGGGGAAAGCAAATAATTACAGACTTATTTTCTTTCTTTTCTTTTTTCTTTTTTTAAATAATTGTAACTGTGTTTGTATAGTGTGCCTATTCAACACTGATACTTAAGATGCAACCTTGGAGCAACAAGCACAAGGTACAAGTTCTTTACATGCTATTTTCATCATGCTTCCCATCAATCAATTATTCACTCACACACACACAGTCACACTCACACACAAATGCATATGTAACGATCGCACATAACACATACCTCACTGCATGGAATAAAGAATGCATATGCATGCAATGCTTCACTAACTTTTCGTGTGCAGCGCAAAGTCATAATAATTATAACAACAAAACTTGGGACATTGAGAAAAAAGAGATTCACTGTATTCTGCAGCACTATTTGAGTTTGTCATTCAGCAGGCAAACAGCTGTGGGTATACTCAATCACAATGTAAGTTATTTCACAGGAAGGCACGAAGAAATGCCAGCCACATGTCATAAGGTCAAACTCTTATCAGAGAATATCATCAGTCAGGGACAAAATTAAAGCAGTTTCAAAGAACCAGTTAGATGTCAATGCTGTTCACAAATAATTTGCTGAACCCATTTGTTTAGTTTTCAGTAAACAAAGGGTGCATGGGTGCAAGTGCTCCTAGTCCTCAACCATTATCATATTCCCTCCCCATCTGCCAAGTAATGTGTTTATTATTTCCTTTTCAAATGAACAAAAAAACACAACATTAAACATAAAAATACCCTATTCTCTCATTAAACCATCCCCCCGTCTCAGCCATGCAGACTGTGAGACACATGCACACACACTATAATAAGCACTGTCCTCTTGCACACATTCTGAGCGGATGCAAAAATCAGTTAAATTAACCTTACCCTTAGAAACAATGAAGTGTAAACACCACACCACGTTCATTTCATTCTGCATCAGCCTCATGGGATTCACTTTCAAAGACAGATGGTGAGCACTGGCTGACACTGTTGCCAGTACAAGGGCTAGAGTCAATCAGTGGCAGAACTGACAGGTTGGTGTACACCTTGCTCAGCCTGGCCTTGGAGGACAGAATTTTCATCAGACAACTCAGCTTGTACTCTTTCAACCCCTCCGGCTTGTACCATATCAGTGCCTCTCTGGAGACGTTTTTTTCTGGCTCCTGAAGGAAAGCCTCACAATGTGGGTTTCGCTTTTCAAGATACAGCTGCAGTGAACGCACAGGACACATAGGGCCACCCTGAGCATACATCCTGCGAGAAGACATCTCGCCTCCAAAGCTGTTGGAGAAGAGAAAAGAGCGTACGTACACAAACTCTCCATTCAGATCTGCATCGAACACAAAACTGTCAGGAAAAATACTGCTCCACGATTTCCGTCCACCAGGACGCCCAAAGTGCCATTGCAGTTCAAACCAAACTTTGTAGAGGAGAGAGGTGGGATCGCCGTTACTGAGGACCCCAGACTGATACAGCCTGGTGTAATCTTCTGGAGAGATGCGCTCAGCCTTCGACACGGACTGGCACATCCCTGCCTGTGCCATCTGTTGCTCAAAACTACTCTGGGAACGTTTCATGCGAATGTCTGTTGCCAGAGTTATGTTCCGATAGAATGGAGGACCTTTCAGATGGCGTGTTAGGGCTGTTCTCATTGCTAGGAGGGCAGACACTGAAAATGGATCACCGTTTTTCTTCCGTGCATGAAGGAAAAATTGGGACAACATAGAGTCAATCTCCTCCACAGGCTTTGTTTCAAAGTCAGTTGGCATGTTTTCTTGAGCAAGCCAATCTGGAAACAGACAGAGCCAACTGCTCTTATGTGCAAAACCACTATTACCCATTTCTTCACTGCGAATCATCATGAAACCTATTACTGTATCAAACCAAATGAAAATGTTGTGACAATGACTTGATCAATTCAAATTTCTTATTTATCAAGCTCTGAAAATGCATCTGATTTTTTTTTTCCAAACTGATCTAACTGAACAGTCACAATCATCACACTCTGAAAATGTAATGCTCCACTGCTTCTTTGCTTATTACAAATTTTTTCAAACTTTCTAAAGGTTCCAGTGGTAACTATCTTTTAACAGATCAGCAGAACAATCCTATTTGAATCTTTTCTTTAAAATGTCGAAATAATTTCAGTATTCTTATTTTATTCTTTGTTACTTAAATAAAATTCCACACATCAATTTCTGATTCCATGTATCATTTGAGTTATATTCTTTTAAAGTCATGAATTACTGTTAACAATGTTTCTTATCAACTTTATCAACCGAATATACTGTTGAACCAACCAAAGAATGGACAAATACCTCTGAAATGGCTCAAAGCCCACTTGTTCTGTCGTTCAATGTTTATCTCCTGTTTCTTTCGATCGTGTTGAAACATGGACTCGCTGGCAGATGATCTTGCCTGGTGAACCAGGAAGCTCTTATAGTCACCTGAAACCAGGAGCCAGCGAGTCCAGGTCAAACACCCAGGGTATGCCAGAGCAGTTCTCAAACTGAACCAGCATACTGCAAACCTAACTGATCAACCAACGCAAAGAGAACGCAACTCAAAACTGAATCAGTGAAAATGTCAAATGAAATTTAACGAGTCCGCCCTTTCTGAATACTACTGTCTGCACATTCTTTCCAAAACCGAGGTAGTGAATAGTAAAAGCAGCACAACTCAAAGCACAGAGAAACTAAAGAGGTTGGACAAAAGTATAAACATCAAGGTTTTGGCACAACCGCTTCACTTCTACTCATACATATCAGCCAATGTGAAACTGAACTAAAAAAATTAAAAAGGCAAGAGGAACAAATGTGAAAATAGCTAAAACATAGTCAATGTAAGGCAAAGCCTTCAGAGTTTATTTTTAAATCAGCTGTCAACCACCTGCAATGTTTTTTACATTGAAGTAACTGACACTGAGCGAAATGGGTATAAGAAGAATTGTGGCAGTCAAGAGTACCACAGACAATAATTCTGCAGCTGAAAAATGGTATGTTCATTGCAAATACATACCAGGCTGTCCACTCTGTTGTGCACAGCAATGTACATGTCCAGAAAAACCAAAATATCAAATTTTTTCATTATTATATCGCATTTATTATATAGGTACTGATCGTCAAGTTGACATGTACAAGCATGCATTCATCAACCAAAAATAGGAACCATACCATGCCACACACACACACACTCACACACACATCCCTCCTGCAATGTCTATGTTGCACAGTAATTTTCATCAACAAGACTGTTCAAATACAGGACAGTCTGTTCCCCAGTTTTTTTAAACTGCTTTTTGCACATGCTGGAACTGCTGTTGTTGGCAACCAGAGACAGTCTGAAGAGTCCTCTTTGGGAGGGAGTGGGGTAGGTGTAGGGGTGCAGGCGGAGAGGGGGGGAGGAGAAGAAGAAAAAAAAGACTTGCCTACTATGGTTACCATCTATCAAAGAAGAAACTGAGCACCTTGTGAGTTGTTTTCTTTCCATTTTATTTCTGTACCTAATTACCAATATAAACCATTTCGTTCATTACGTTTTCACTTTTACTACTTAATTAAAACTAGCTCAAAAGACTGTTCATTGCTGTTTTCACTGCCAGTGGAAATTACAACCAACTTTATATAAAAAATGTTAGCAAGTAATTTGACAGGAATTGTGAAAATTAAGTAGTAATTGCTTAGTGCATTGTGTGTGTGTGTGTGTGTGTGTGTGTGTGTGTGTGTGTGTGTGTGTGTGTGTGTGTGTGTGTGTGTGTGTGTGTGTGTGTGTGTGTGTGTGCGTGCACACACTCTTCTGTGCTGTGTTGACATTGGTGTTTTCAACACAAAACCAGAACCAAAACAAAAAAAATTTGAAAATACAGTTCAAGTAGAACAGTTTATTTAACCTTCATATCTATGTGAACAAAAAGGGGAAAAATCATATAACTTGTAACGTCAAAGTTTAATGATGAAAAAGGCTGCATGAGCAGAACTATAGACATGACATACAGAAACGAAAGTAACTGGGAATGAGTTAACACAAAATTTCAGTCCTCATAAAAATATTGCACAATATATACATATTATATATATGTCTCCATCTGGAATAACTTAAAAGACAAGTAGCAAACAGCAATATACTCCATACATTACACAGCAAAATTCCACCTTGTCCAAACTCTCAGCTGTGCAAGGCTAAAATTAAGATAAAGGAAGCTAGAACAAAATCAAATAATATTACAATTTCAGAAGAACTGGCACAACTGTCCATTAGGTACCCACGCACAAGTCACATTCCAGACCTTAATTTTAACTAAGTACAAAATAAAGACAGGATATGTAACTGAATATGCTGCAATTCTCTGCGGTTTTATTTTGGGGAGATAGCTATACATCTGTACTGAAAGTAGTAATGGAAGTAACAAAAAGCAGCTGGAAATCATGTCAGTATTGCTGCTATATTTGTATTTGTAACTGTATTTCTTTTTATCACAACAGATTTCTCTGTGTGAAATTCGGGCTACTCTCCCCAGGGAGAGCATGACGCTATACTACAGCGCCACCAATTTTTTGTAATTTTTCCTGCATGCTGTTTTCTTTGTTTTTCTTATCAAAGTGGATTTTTCCACAGAATTTTGCCAGGAACAACCCTTTTGTTGCTATGGGTTCTTTTACGTGCACTAAGCGCATGCTGCACACGGGACCTCGGTTTATCGTCTCATCCGAATGACTGATCATTTGATCATGACATCCGAATATTCATCCACACTTCTGTTATCTTGCCAAGACAGACAGAAGTCATGGTAATGAACAATTTCTATTTCAGACAATGATTAAGCTTATTAACAACTGTATGCAAGAAGTTACACTTACACACAGACTCTAGTCATGATTTATGCCTTCCAAACTAAACCAAAAAACAGGAATGCAAAGGATGATTCAGAGGACTGAGGATGGGTACTGGTGGTGATGGCATGGGTTGGTCGCTCGTTTTATTTCATCCTTGGGGCCTTTCTTTACAGAATGAAAGTGAAACCATGCACGCACACAAGTATGCATGTACATACACACGCGTGCACACACATGCATACAGTCCTACATCCACATACATGCACAACCACAAAGCCTAAAATGTGAAATTAAGGCTGACCCAAAGTAATCACAATGGAAAAATGCAGTGGTATGAATTGGGTTTTGTGGGGTACGGAGTGGGGCTGGGGGGTGATGATAGGGGGTTAATAACAGGTGCCTTTTTCTATGCAGTCATAGTAGACATTCTATCAGCATTAACTTTTGTTTGTGTACAGAAAGCAGCCTGAATTTAAAACAAGATTTTCTCAAGAATCATTTTGTCTCCTTGGTCAGTGACGAAGATTTTCAATCACATGGTCACATTCCTAAATTATATACCAAATGATTTGATATAATTATCCAGATATCACAGGAGCGATTCAATCACCATAAATTCAGCTTCCAGGAATGTTGAAATACTGTGGGTGATCTTTTCTTTTATGCTTGGTCATCATGTATTTGCAGTTGTATTTTACTTGACACCACTCACACTCAAATAACTCCCCAGTGTGTCTGCGCATATGTCTTGTAAAGTTAAACAGGCGGTCATTGGAGTAACCACAACTGTTGCACTGATAACGTTTTGATCCAGGAAGCTGGACAGTTGGACCCGTCAACAAACTGACACTACCGTCACTATTCATTTTCAGATTTTTCCGCCATGCGCTTTTCCCATGGCTTGCATCAAGTCCCCAGTAGTATACTGAATCTGCAAGGGAAACAAAGATAGCTCTATTTTACACCCTGCCAAACAAAACTGAAGAATGTGGTAATCACATAAGTAAGTGCATAAGCAGAACCTTTGAGATCAAAGTCTGAAACTGAAAGAACAAAGCACAACTAATGTGTCAGTCATTTGATGTGAATGCTATTTGGTGGAATGGAAGAGATAACTGAGGACTTTACTTGCTTTGTGATGTAATCAGAAATGTAGCCCTGTCCCTAATATATTTGGTATGGCATGAGTCAAATCAAATTTATGACCATGCTCTAAGAGTGCGTGTGTGTGTCTGTGAGAGAGAGAGAGAGAGAGACCTATGTATGAGTGTGCATGCACACATGTGAGTGCATGTGTAGGAAACAGAACTGTTGCCATTTAAAAACTTTATACCTGCCAACCAATGCAGTACTCATTGTCCACTGTTTCCAAACAACTTCTGATCCTCTTCTCAAATCATTATGATCTGCCATGAAAATTCTCAAGTTCAAAACAAGCTCAGGCTTACTAACATCTGATTATACTTTCTTGGTGACTTTTCCTCAATGGACCAAAAAGTAAACGAACAATCTCAACCAAATTAAAAAGATAATATTAAAAAAAAAATTCCAAGTGGTTACACCTTATCTTAAAAATAAATGCAAAATTAATTCATGAAAGAAAAAAAGGGACGAGTGAGGTGCAGAGGAGGCAATACAAAAAAAGGTACTTTCAATAACTCACTGTCAGGATACTATGCATCCAGAACCACCCCAACCTCTTTTCTTTTTTTTTCTTTTTTTAAATCAGTTCTCAATACACACATACTGTCACTATGGCTAATTAAATTTGGTTTGATTCACTGAAAAATTGCAGTCTTTTTGTGAAATTATCAAATTAATGAAAATATCAATTACCAGCCCTTACAAACTTGTTTCCCATCAACCATTTCCACATAGTCTATATGACTGTGCTATTTTGAGAAATAACTTGTGTGTCTGTGGATTGTTTGGGAACACTGTTTTCATGACTTCACTCTGCATGTCTCCATTTACACATGCTCAAGAGAGCGAACACACTGTTTCCATAATCTAAGCTGCATGTTTCCACTTTTTATGAGAATCTAACCACCGATAATATCCACCACAAACATCACACTGTGACTTGATGTCGCAATGAATCCTAAAGTGACGTTTGACATTGAAAAGACGAATGTTTGTATAGCTGCATAAACGACACTTCAATATCCTTCTGCCCAAATGATCATGCATTTTCAGATAGCAATCTTGAGTGTCCTCAGTAGGACCACCACTATCAAAGACCTCAGGATGAAGACTTGATCTCAAAGTCCAAGGCTCATCTGAAATCAAACCATGTCCCTTTTATCCATTAACCAGTCTCATGAAATCAAACCATATCCAACTTATCCACTAACCAATCTCATCCACAATGCCAATGAACACAGGCATGGTATAGCAGAGATTATACAGACTCTGACAAAGGAAAATACGCTCAGACAGAATCAGAAGGTGTAAACCATCAGGAAAAGATTATAAACCAGCAGGAATGAGGACTGACATTCCTAAATGTTTCTCACTTTCTGTGAACAATGAAACATCCAAGTTTTTCATTTAATCTACAAAAACTGTCATACTAAACATAGAAAACAATGCATTCAAAATCCCATAATTAATTCAGCTTTCCTGAGATAGAAGTCTTTATCAACAATAACATGCCTGATTCTGTTATCTGGGGGTCGCCAATCCCATGCCTGACCCAACAGTACATGCCTGACCAAAATAAAGTATCACATCTATGAACTGTTCAAAATATATGAAACACTGTAATATATACATGAGAAACAAGAAATTTTTGAAACAATGTTTACGAACACGATGCAGTTCTAAAAATCTGAACATACTGTGCCTCATATAAATTTTTTTCACCCTGAACAATGAATAATGCACGGATTTACTCAGACAAAATTTTGACAGAGTACAATATTCAACAGACTTTCATTATTTCCAAGATGTATCGCTCTGAATAAATCAAAGAATTCTTAAAATTTATCGCCTCTTCAAGCACATAATCAATTTGTACATAGCGACAGTCTTCCATGCCCATTCATAAAAATTTCAAATAGCTATGAACTTGCACATCAAATCTTGATCACCGTATCGGATGTCACTCAATCACCTTCCATTGTGATCAGCTGCACTCAAACTATTAATGCATTCTCATGCACAAATTCTGATTGGATTATTACAAGATTAGTATAAAGAAAGTGACATATCAACTGCAGTGTCATCAGTTTCCACTGCAATGTCATCAAATTCCACTATGACAATGTCCATACCACTGTACACATGGCCCACATACGGCCCCACAGGGGCACATTCATCATTTCATGCCAAACTTTATCATACAGTAGTTTCTTTCTACACTTTATGGAAACAATACGAGAAGACTGATCCATAGTTTTCAATCCCAAAATCAACAACAAATATTTTCTTTTGCAGTTCCAGCTAAACGTCCAACTGGAGGCTATCTACTTGTCATAACAAATGCACAAAGAGGTGACAAAATATAACAAATGCACAAAGGAGGCAAAGCATTTACGTTTCAAACAACACCTACTCTATAAGAGTATATTTAACCTAGCAACCAATGGCCAAATCCCATCATTAATTTTGGGTCAAAAACTGAAAACAATCACTCCTGAAAATGATTTTTGTTTTGTTTTTGTTTTAAGTAATAGCAGAAGCTATCAGTCAAAATACAATACTTTCTTTAAATAACCAAACAGCTGCTGTTTCAATCATTTTCTTTACGAACACAAACATGCCACTTAAATCTCTACCTCACTTGCACGCGCATACATACAAAAATGAAAACACATCTATAGACAAACAGAAAATACGCACACTAACTTGTGCTGTCATGCACACACAAGACTCCCACACATTTCACACCGAAGAGAAACAGAAAAAGACAAGAGAGAGAGAGAGATAATGTATGTACACAGAGCACACCCATGTTCTTGTGCACAAACACACACCATAATTTCCACGCAAATGTCTGAAACGATTCTGAAGTCTACCTTCCACAAAGTACTCTCTCCAAAACCCCTGATATGCTGAACACTTCAACTTTATGAGTTGGCCTTTCCACCTTCATTCTCAGATCTGCCAAAGTTCATTCCTGAGTTGACCTCCTGAGGAGAGATTCCGAATGCATCCACACAACCCTCTGCATTAGATCCTGAAGACTGCCTTCTGCCACTACCATCCAATCCAACATCAACTTCTACAGTAGACTGTTGCTGAGAACCATGATTGCGAAGAATATGCTTCTGAAGGTAGTACCGGCAATTGTACTGCACACCACACACATCACATCGAAACAGCTGTCCTGTATGTCTGCGCATGTGCCGTTTGAAATTTGTCAGATAGGTTGAGGAGTACTTGCAAATATGACAAGTGTATGTTTTAATGGCCATTGAGGTGGTTGATCTCTCAGTCAACATGTTTCTAGACACCCCCATCATGTGAAAGCCCTGTACGCTTGGTGGCCATCCCGACACACCTGAAAGGAGACCAAACAGCCCAGTTTACACCCTCTCTCCAACT
Source organism: Babylonia areolata (assembly GCF_041734735.1). Classification (NCBI taxonomy): domain Eukaryota; kingdom Metazoa; phylum Mollusca; class Gastropoda; order Neogastropoda; family Buccinidae; genus Babylonia; species Babylonia areolata. Next base: position 25,718,537 of record NC_134877.1, on the reverse strand, counting down.
GTTGGTGGAACAGTTCAAAAATGGACACAGTCTTCAAAACAACAGATCATGCAACGTGGGCTTCACAACAATGAGAAGAGAAATATACAGAGGATATATATGACCTCCTTCAAAATATCAGACAAATGAACTTTGAAGTTTCACAGTATGCAATGTTCCAATTGCATCTGCTGAAGTTTTATATTACGAATAAGGAATTAAAAAGATAGAGACAAGCAGGAGTTTATTAAAGATTAAACACTTGTATTATGAAGAAAGACCATTCATCAACATTTTCAACACACAAAATAGTTGCTTACTTAAATATTTTTCGTGTATCACATCTCAAATCAGTTCGCCGCAGTATCAAACCTTTCCCACATGTATTATTATGAAAAGATTGGGTTTACTGTCAATTTTTCTTTCATGTTGCTTTCATCATTCCTGTCTTCCCAAGAAACCCATCACACCCCAACACCACAAACATACAACACACACCCAATAAGTTCAGGGACATTATGACCATCTGTCTGGGGAAGGCAGGCAGGTAGGAGGGTAGGAATAAGCAGGCGCATGTCATTTTTTTGTTAACACATTTTTCACAGGTCTAAATGATTATCATCTTCCACTTCTCTTTTTACTGCCCTCTCTTACTTCAAACCACAAACACTGAACTGAAAACTAACACAAAAAAGACCCTTCAATCAGATCATGATACTGACTTTCCCTCTCTTCAAAGAGGCACATTTTGATGAGCAAACCTTGCTGTCAAACCACTGAATCTCCCAATGAGTGAATCTCTCCAAGTGACATTTCATACTGCAAAGTTTACATCGATGAGCATGTAGCTGCGCAATATACTTAAGTACTGATCTACAAGTAGTGAGGTAATTCCAAGCTGGTTAGTCATTTGTTAGACTGGTCTCCTTATTCAATTGTCTTGCAAAACAGGTCTGCTATATACACAACAGAAAACATCAGTGTATATCAGTAGTAATTTTGCCTTTTTGTTCTGCCACTGAAACGAACCTCTCAAATACTCTGACAAAATGAGCAGCCTAACAGACACTGAGTCAAAGCTTATGGCTTATATTTTTGTCAACAACAAAAAATAATAATAATGAAAAAAATACTTTTAAAAATATATAAATAAAAAGATATACAAAATGAAAAATCAAATAAACAACTGGTATACAGGTCCAGCACAATTTTTCTGCCCCACACACATTCTACCCTTGTTTATTGTTACTAGCCAAAGGTGGCACTTTAAGGAGTTTCTGCAAAACATTAAACAAAGTTGTTTTTTTTTTAAAGGAGTCCTGTAACATAACTTAACATTGTATAATATTCAAAACCATTAAATCAGTAACTAAAGTACCAAAACTGGCAAATGATAAACAACGAAAAAATAATGTGATAAGTAAAATATGAAATCCTCATGTTAGATTCAACAAACAAGCTAATTACTTGTTCACTGCTTATGTCACTGAAGATCCCCAATGCTCTTTTCACACCTGCTGCCTCAACATCATATCCATTTCTTGCAATGCCCTGATACAAAGTCCACCAGACGCCTTGTAACTGTTTTGTTTGGAAGCAACAGTCTGGGAATGGGATGCCAACACACCTCATATGCACAAATTAAGTACTGAAAACTCATGAAAAATAGAACCTCGGAGTCTAAGAGTATGACTTAGTCACTAAGTACAGGTCCCAAAATGAAAATGAATTTTGAGTGCGTGTGCATCTGTGCGTATGCATGCTGGTGGGTGGGCAAGAGTGGGTGTACATGTACATGAGCTCTTGGCACCAAGACTGATACTGACAGAAGCCCTTAAAGATTAAGACTGATAAACAGGGACAAAAAGATAGCCAGGGAGAGGAAAGGAGAGAAACATTCAAGTTTTCTTTCTTTGTCTCAAAGAATCCTGAAGACTGGTCTAGCTCTCTCTTAGACACACACACACACACACAAACACACACACACACACACATGCGCATGCACACACACACAAATTCTGACTAAATCACAAGATAAGAAACTCTGTCAAATCATGCTGCAAGAAAAATCTTATGTCCATGTACTAAATCAGTGATAAAGAATCGGTGAAGTCTGATTTAGTGTTAATGATTTTACTATAGTATATTTTTAAACCATTCTCGCAATCAATGATCTCTGAGATTCTGGCTGTCAAAATTCTAATATGTTACTGAATTTTTCAGTCACATACAATAGGCACACAACTGAGCAAGCGCCTGCATTCAGTGCATATGTGTGTGAGTTGCCCGCATTCAGTGCATGTGTGTGTGTATGTGTGTGCGTGTGTATGTGCACACACGCACACACGTGTACTTTGTCCAAACAGCCCTGTTCAAATGTCAGCAAGAAAGTTTTAATAATAATAATAATAATGGCACACTTTTTTTATGTATTAACTACTATAATAAAGCATGAATCATCAACTCCAACATACAACTGAAGCAGCCAGGGGTAAAAAAAAGAAAGAGATAAAACCAACATATAAAATCAGCAAACCACAGTCATGTTGTTTTTTCATATAAATTTGCTTTGTTCGCACATGCTCTGATGTTTGATAATCTACTAAGAAGCACACATCCTGTGAGTGTATAAGTGTGTGTGTGCATGTGTGTGCGTGTGCATGTGCGTGTGCGTGTGTCCGCATGAAAGGACAAAGAGAAGGAAATTTGTTAAGAACACTAGTTAAATAAGCATACATATATTCAAAATTATCTGCCATTAAAGCCACAGTATAAGACAACCTAATCAGCAAAATACCAAAATCTGCGTGTACAGATCTGATCATCAAGAGTATGTTCAAGCTTTCTGAAAAGAATTCTGATTTCATAAAGTGTACAGTATGAACCATAGAGGAAACCCAAAATAAAACTGGAAAAAATTTCCTTTGGACCCTTTGGTGTTCGGTGTGCCACAACAGCTTTTCTGCAATAGATGGCCTTCCAAATACAATGTGTATTGTTTTCAGCTGAGACCCTGCAAAAAATCTGCTGCTAGCACCATACCGAAAAATAGCAAACAAAAATATAGACAACTGCTAACCAATCACACCTCAGTTCCTGTCATTCACACACATTTAATGATTTATACTTACCATCTGTCTCTTTGGCAAGTTTCCAAGATTAAAATTCAAAGACAACAGAACGGACTAGCGTAAGGGGGGCTCACGGAGCTGCTAAGAACCTATAGTCATGATAGTGAGAACAAATCTTGGGACTGTCATGTACTTCAACTGTTCCGTAAGTGGATAAGTCTTTTCTGCTTCCATCAACTGATCAAGCAACTTCGAGGAAAAAGAGTGGAGTGCATGGCAAAGATGGAGAAGCATCAAGACTTGATTTGTTCTCATGATGTTTGAAAGTACATGGAGTTTTCATGTCAAAGTACTCAAACCCAAGGATTTTTCTATAAGTCTGAACACTGTATTGTTTAACATTGTTTGACACTAACATTTCTTTTGGAAATCACAGATTACCCATAGTAGTCACAAACACCTATCGTGAAATGAACAGTGCTAGTACTTCAAAGATGTGTTGAAAGCAAATCAATAACATAAATCCAAGAAAATACAATTTCTATTTATTTCAAATAAAAACAATATTATTTTTTTAAAAGCCTACATAATGCTGCATGCATAATCAGAGAACCATAGTCAGACATGAATTCTACCATTGGTATCCATCAACACTGATCTCCGAGTGCCCGAGTAAGTAAACATAATAATGTATGGGACGCTGTTAAACGAACTGATCTTGTGTGAACTAGCATATCTTTTATGCGTATGTGTGTGAATGTGTGTCTGCATGTTTTACATTTATTTGCCTATTTATCATCATTGTCGTCTTTTTTATTTATATATTTTATTTCATTTCTTCTTTTTTTTTTTCTTTTTTTGTTTGTACGCTTACAGTAGACTTCATCAAGTTTTTGCGCCTTATAAATATTATCATTATTATTAGTAGTTCTTTTTTTATGTATTTATCTATTATTTATTTATTTACTAATTTCTTTTCATTTTATTCCCTTTCTTGGGTTTTTTTTTTTTGGGGGGGGGGGGGGGGGGCTTTTTTTTATTCATTCTTTTTCTTCTTCTTTTTTCTCAAGGCCTGACTAAGCGCGTTGGGTTACGCTGCTGGTCAGGCATCTGCTTGGCAGATGTGGTGTAGCGTATAATGATTTGTCCGAACGCAGTGAGGCCTCCTTGAGCTACTGACACTGACACTGAGGGTAAATATTTTTTTTAAATGTCTTAAAATGCCATGACCATTGTTTTTGGTTAAGTGTGGTTCGGTCTAGTTTTAAATGTATGATCTCAAAATTCAAGGTCTTTTATTTTGTACTGATTTAACTTTTCATTTACCTTTTTTTTCTTCTACTTTTTTCCCCCCAAAAAAACCAGGAAACTCCATGCTCGTGTTTTTAAATCAGGAAATATTCCCAGAAAACATGTGTTCAGTATCATTTACCACCATCAAATGTAAAATGATTTCGATCAACTGGGTCTATAATCTGATCACTCCAAGAGCAAAAACTGGAGTTTTACATACTTTTAATACTCAAAATCAAAATACAGCACAAGACAGAGCTGCATGTCAAATAAAAATGTATTAACACTGTAATAATCTGTTGAATCCATTAATTCTGTTGTCATTTGCTTTGGTGACTGACATTTCATCTGACTGATCAGAAATATTTCTGTAACTGGTAAGACTAATGCAGTGGAAACTACAAGAACATGCACACATAACACATACCTTGCTTTCTGTGTGTGTGTGTGTGTTTTTTTTTAATCAAATGTTATGAACTTTAACAGTTTAAGATATGAAAATAATTATAAACACTACACTGTCTCAGACAGAAGACGGCAGTGTATTCTTGTTGATGTTTATCATTTTTCTTGCTAATTGCTACAATCTAAATCAATGTCTGGTGATTAGCTAATATTAAATGACCATCATTATTGATTCTGAAGAAATTCTAACATGCTCTATTTTCCAAATGCCCTCAGCTAAGCAAATAATGTAATATCAACTTGAAAAAAGTAACACCTTTTCAGAGAAAAAACAAATATCTGATTTTCATTTTTGTACTACTACTACTACTACTACTAAAGGTTCAAAATGAAATCAGTAAACACATTTACTGTAGTATATATATCAGCAGCAATCAACCTCAGCTGATTTCAAAAGACAAAGAATTGGATTCCAAAACTTGCTGGGGGGAAATAGACACACAAAAAAAGCTCTCATCAGCTACTCAGTCTCACAGATGCTTCCATGGCTTTTTTGTTGCTGCTGCTGTTGTTATTTTGTTCTTGACATTGCTTCCACTGTCAGATTTGCTCATTTAGACAACAAAAAGCCACAAACTGGATAGCATGTAAAATACTTATCACTACAAAACTGTGTATCTAAAATCAATGAGAGTGAGCTGAGAGATTGAACACAAGATGTAAGAAGTTAATGTCAGCAAACATATCACCTGATCGCTTGTGTGTGTTACATGCTGTTTCATGATTTTGTTTCTGTGTTTGTAAATAAAATAATGCAACCCCTACACCAAGATACGGAGTGATTTGCAATCAGTTTTATTTTTCAAAACTTTGCACTGATCTGCTTTAACAGACTGAGAATCACAATAAGGAATCCACAAGAAGCGCAACACTGGCAGTCACCACCTGAGGAAGATCACAGCCTGTTTTTTTTGTTGTTTTTTTTACCCCACATGACTATAACAGGAAAAGGCCAACTAAATCAAAATTCATATTGAACAGATCTGAATATATTCTTTCTTTCAATATATTATCAAACAGCCACCACTTGCAGTCAAATCTGTAGCAGCACTGACAGGTCCAACAGAACCACTGAGCATTTTCAGGGTTTTTTTAATTTGTTCTTTAATAAAACTTGTCATCTGTATCCTAAAAATTCTGTCAGTAAGAAATGATTTCTTTTTACAACTGGATACATCATCTTGCAGTTTGAAATTAAATTGTCCCTACAGCTGATTTTGGGTCACAGTTCTTAAAAAAATTTTTTTTTTTTTTTTTTTTTAATGTGCCAGCAGACATGACACTTTACAAGCGGGTTCACATTCTGAGATTCTCTATTTTCAGGATGCCGCAATGGCCTGCTAGAAAATAACTGCTAGGACAGTGGCCCTTGGACTGGAGTCCCATAGGCTTGAAATGCTGTAGTCTGCACCAGAAAATCATGGTATAATGTGAAAAAATTAAATGCTGTTCTTACTTCCGCTTTGCATCAAAGAGGTCTGCATTGCTCAAAACAGGCCATATCTTCATCAAGCAGTGACTCAATGAAGAAGAATGAACACACAAAAGCAAGGTTAGTTGGGTTTTTTCTCCTACCTCGAATGCCTGAAGTTCCAGGTTGGGGCTGGGAAGAGGTGGAGGGTCCATAGTGCTGGGCGGTGGCTAAATCATGTGAACTTGGAACGAAGGTTGACGAAGCTGATTGTGAATGATGGAGGGAGACTGGATACATGGAGCCATCAGACATGTCTGATGATGAGGCTGTCAAGAACAAATGAATCTCAATTATTTTGTTTGAATTATCACATTTCTCACAATTTTTTTCATCACAAGTTATTTCTTATTCAAGTTTGATTTCTTGTTTCTGAAACAGATGCAATCTGAGGCCCATGCCCTCAGATAAGAAGTAATGTTGTGTTTTCTGATATCTTTACACTTTCCAAAGCGAGTCTACAAACGGTATTAAGTATTATCAAAGTTCTCAAACATCACATCATCACAAATAGCCTATCCCCACCCCTCTTCCATTTTTTTCCCTTAAGTATTGAAGGAACAACCCAGCTTCTTTTCACAAATACTACTAAGACTGTTAAATATGTGTTTTCTGGTTGTGTAGAATCTCATTAATCTGTTATCTCAATAATAAAATTAAGACTAAGATCTTTGATTTTTAAGGGTTGCAAGGACCAGGATGGGATCTGATGATCTGCACTGTAAATTATTGCTTCTTCCGAATCCTAGCGCCAGATATACACATCTCAGATACTTCTCCTGCTCTATCAATTATATCAGCCAGAATTCAACACAAACTTTAACATCCCAAGGGCAGCAATTTTTTACACTGATTTTTTTTCTTTCCAAAATCTGACAAAAAGTATTCACTTTGTGATCATTTTTTGAAGATCTACTAAAACGATTTTCATGCTCCAAGTGGTTAACATTTTAACAATGAACAAGCACAGTAATTTGTTAGATACCAGTGAAGTGTAATATACTCAACTTGTACTCACCTGTTCTTTAAAATGAAATGTGTTTGTAGACTTAAGACTTAAAAAGATCTAGTATGATCAAGAAAATATAGTATAAGTAGGCAAAACCTAGATGTTACTAATTCTTTTTTTTTTTTTTTTTAACTCTAAAATCATAAAAATCCCCAACTTGTACTCTCTCTCTCTCTCTCAGTCTCACTCGCTCTCTCTCTCACAATTATATATTTTACCCCAACGCAACAGGTTTGTAATTGTTGGGACATAACTTGGAATCCCAAATACCTGGTGCATCCCAGTGTTACAGCTGAATGACCGAGGGTTAGAAAAGTGAACAGGAGGCCAGAAACTATTGGAAGAAGCAGAAACAAGAAAATCATCTGGCTAACAGTAGTAACACTAGTCTAATCACCAAAATAATGTTAATTTAATACAATTTAGCTTTCATATTGTAGCAACTGACTTGATTCATCTGATTCAATGCAATAAGAATAATGAGCAAAATACATCCTATCCTATTTTGCTAGAAAATCAAATTCACAAAACTGGGGCTTCCACAGCAATTGCTAAAATGTGTGCTATTATGTAGATCAAGAAGTTAATATCTTGGTGTTTTAAATCATTTAATAAGTGAAAATACCCCTCCTTTTAAAGTGAAGGTAGAGTGACATTTTGATATTTCAATTTTAAAATTGAGTTTACTGATTAAACACTTATGGGATTTTTGTGACTGCATGTGATTTTGACTACTTACTTTACAAATATGGAGAATTATTCAGATGTATTGTATCGTATTATTAATTTTTGTCACAACAGATTTCTCTGAAATTCAGGCTGCTCTCCCTCGGGGCGCCACCCTTTCTTTTTTCTTTTTTTTTAAATATATTTTCCTGCATGCAGTTTTTTTTGGTTTTTTGTTTTTTTAATTTGTTTTCCTACCAAAGTGGATTTTTCTACAGAATTTTGCCAGGGACAACCCTTTTGTTGCCATGGGTTCTTTTTTGTGTTCTAAGTGCATGCTGCACACAGGACCTCGGTTTATCGTCTCATTCGAATGACTAGCATCTAGACCACCACTCAAGGTCTTGTGGAGGGGAAGAAAATACTGGTGACTGTGCTGTGATTCAAACCAGTGCGCTCAGATTCTCTCTTCCTAGTCGGATGCATTACCTCAAGGCCATAATTCCACACATGTTCGTACAAGTGGAAAAAAAAATGAAGAAAAACATTTTTAAGGTTTTCTAAACTGGTAATTTTTTTTTTTTTTTTTTTTTGGGGGGGGGCAAAGATCATCATATATTGCATCAATCATACTGTATATTAACTATTACTTTTGGTAATAAAACAAGAGCTAAATAACTCACTACCTCTTTGGAGTGTGCCTCTGCCATACTGCTGCCCACCAGAGTTTTCGAACTGACATGCCGACTGTTCTCCCTCCACATATTCTTCCTTGATGAAAGTCACTTCCAAGTCTCCATCACTGTCATCACCTCTGTCTTGCAGGTCAGAGTTACTCTGGTCATCCACACGTTCTAACACACTGCCCACAAGATTCACACCCAAGTCACCAGCATTGTCACTACTAACAGCAGCAGTCTGTGGCAAGACGGTACCTGAAGACTCATCACCATGTAACTGTCTCAAAGAAGGTTTTGTATCAACTGGACTAGATGAACCTGATGGATCATGAGGTGACTGGGAAAGAAAATGAGAAACAGGGCTTGGACTGGAACAGAGTTGAGCTTGTTTGGCTGCTCTAACATCATTTGTGTAATCATCTGAAGCTTTCCTTTTAGCTGTGCTTGACAATGGTTTGGAATGCAAGTTTTCTGAATCTTTAGCACTGGAGGTAGATCCTGAGCGATTCTTTTCATGAGACTTTGATAATGCAGAACTAATGCTGGAAATTGCAGACAATTTGCCTGCTTGACCCAAGTCTGCAGAACTGGTTTTCTCCTCGTTTCTGTTTCCCACAGTATCAGAGTCTTTTCCTTTAGACTTGGAGTTTTGGTTCTGAGCATGAAAACTATTGCTAATGAATAATGTAGAATTCTCTTCATTTTTGCAGACTTTTTCCTCCAAAATGTAGTGCATTGAAGAACCTTTGTCTACATTAAGATTTATGTGTCCAACGATTTCGATTCCATTGTCGAAATTCAGGTAACCATGACACAAAGTTTGAAGAGACTTGATCAAGGCGTTGATGAATTTGGCAGCAGAATCCTCATCCAATTTCTCCATTGTTGATGGTTATTCAGCAAGCAACATCTGATAAAACAGAAAAGCATAAAGTCAGGCCATTTTCCCTTGATAATATAATCATTTATTACATTTCACTTTTCACTGGAGAACATGAGAGATGCAGCCCATTACTGCAATGGAGAATGTAACTCATTCACATGTTGGGAAAAAATTTTTTAATCTTTTTTTCAGTCTTGGCAGAGTCACTGTTGTGCTTGTAGGTTCAAACATGTCAGATTCAACCTCTATAATTTTCCAACATGTCTGACATCGCTAGTTAAACATTTAGCCTACTCAAATAATATCAAAATCTAATCAAATCAGATCAAAAATTATGTTTGACATTTATAAGCTCCAAATTAAATATACCTAAACTGAAGGTAGATGTGGTAGATGAACTAATATCAACTGCCATCTGAAAATAAAAGGTACCACAAAGAAAAAAAAGAAGGACCGTCTACTGAAGAGCATATTCACCGATAGTTCAGGGAAAATCTTATAGTTATACACATGTTCTTGAATCACTAGTAAAAATATGCGATGATAAAAGAAGGCAAAAACAGACAACGTTTACTCATTTTTCTAATCCAGGTTTTAATATCCTTTGTCTAAAATTACTAGTACATATAAAAAAAAATAATAATAATAACCAGGAGAGACAAAGCCTTCAGTGACATGTGTGATTCCTACCAATCTAAAATTACCTAGTAACTGTTGAAAAAAACATCGACTTGATCACTGCTGCATTGTTGTTTGAGAAGCTTTTACTAATATAACCATTACATTTAACATCATTCATTCATTATGTAATTAAACAATTATGGAAGGGCAAATGGGCAAGGAAAAAAGACAAGTTGAAATATATATATATACAAATGCAGAATAAGTAATGGCTGCCTTAATGAAGTTTAACCCTTACACCACTTTAGGTGACGCGATTCCACCTCAGGAATTCACCACTGAAGGCGATGGCCTTCAACTGCTGGGGGTTCGCCACCATAGGCGACGCCCACCAACAAAACTATAAGAGTAAACTTCCCATGACGCTCTTCCCTGCCCTGAATCACACATCATGATGTTCACATGAGGTAAAACAAAAAGGTCAGTCCTTCACCTTTTGCCACGATATCACATTGCCTTTGTTTTTGAACAGAACGCATCCTTTGCACTACGTGTTTTGACAGCAAACAAAGCAAGCTAAACTGAGATCACTCAACATTCGTTATGGACACTCAACCCAGTACTTCTATGAGTATTTGTGCTTTACTTCAGTATACTTCAGCTGACGGTATAAATATTATCATGGATAGAGTCCAAACTCTCAGTTCACTGCTGATAGTAACTCAGTGGAAGAATTTGATGGCAGTGTTGATTCGCCAACCAACCCAAATGAAGAAACTGACACAGACAGCACTTATGAAGAGGAAGAAAGCTGTGCACGGAAAAGGCAGTATGTTACTTTATGTGGGGTGCGATGTGCAAAGATAAAAATAAATGTTCACAAGAATTACTGACAATCTCTTGCACAGGATGTTTCCAGCTTTGCTCTTGCTAAGCTGACCTTGTGTGACTCCAGACAGGCTGACTGACAGAGAAGTGGTGAAAGGGTTAAGGACTTACTATCACTGTAAAATCTGAAGCTATGAAAACTTATAATAAAATTAAAAATAATACTCACCTAAAAATATCAACTACCGGACCCTAAAAAATTAAATTTGCGACAATGAAAATGTCCGAAACTGTCACATGAATCAGAATAAAGCAGATTGACAACTTTTCACAATTTAACATGAAAAAAAATGTTTTTTCATGAAGAGCAAGGACAGGACAGATTAAAAAATAATTTTTAAAAACTGGAGACTGGCAGAGAAGGGACGTGAGCAAAGCGTGGAACATCAAAAATGAATGTTTTCGTGGTGAGATTTGGACCTCGACCCCACATGCACTAGGACCTCACCTGCACGAAGATCAATGAAAGAGGGTAATAAGATTTTTTTTTTTTTTTTTTATACATGTGAGTCGACTGTCACCGTTTATAGATGTGAGTCGACTGTCGCCGTTTCTATCTTTGTTTTGACTTTTGGTTACTTGGACCGGAAGGTCGAGGATACGCTGAATCACGTGATCGCATAATTATCCAATCAACTGTAAACGGAACAATGAGTGAGTTGACTGACTGGATCCGAGCATACATTTGTGTATGTCATAAATTTACATATCACCATTAGTGTACCCGCTATCACATAACACATTCACACAACGCACATTCGCAAACCCTATCTCCGAGACAAACAATGCACTTCATTCCTCCATGTCGCAGAACTGTATTTCGATTCGCTGACCGAATCACGTGATTTTTTTTTTCTCGGCGATTTCCCAAATCAAAAAGCTCGTTCAAAAATGTGGTCCACAAAGTAAAGTAAAAACCCATGATTTCACTAATCTGCGTCGTTTTCTTCATAAAACAGAAGAAAAGTCATCTTGCGTTAAACTACTTATTCACAGCATAGTATGATTTCCTCCCATTTTTTCTGCGATAACGGGTCCACCGCCTAGCCATTTTCATACACATTTCTCGGCGAGGCTGCGGAGGCTATGTCCGCCATTATTACAATCTTGCACAAAACCATATGTGAGAGCAAGCCAATCCTTCTGCGAGTCAAACACGCATTAGTGCAAAATAATGCCTTTTCTCTTCAAACTAATCCTTATAGAAATAAAACATATTTTTCACTTAAAGAATGCACGCAAACACGCAATTAATTAGTTTTACCTCCTCCACTCCGTTCGACCACCAACCGAACCTCGCGTCAATTTCACGAACAGAACGAGGCTCATTTCACATGCACAGTCTGTGCACGCTGAAAGAGACCCCCTCCAATAAACGGACCGGACAATTCCACAAAATAATAATGATGATAATAACAATAGGAGCAAAACAACAACAAGAACATAATCATAACAATTTGCATGAAGATAGAATACTGCGTGCGCGCGCGCGTGTGTGTGTGTGATTGTACAAGAGACAGAATGTGTGTAGCAATGAGCAACACTATAATATGCAACTCAGTTTGACATCAGTGCAAATTCGTTTCTATCTGAGATGTTTATTTGTGTTTGCAGTTTTCGCTTTTTATCTCCGCATATTTTAATGTTCAACAAGCAAACAAGTGTATTATTCGTGCGCATGCGCGTATGTGAGAGAGAATGAGAGAGAGAGAGACAATGTGTGTCAGTGTGTGTGTCACAATACGTATGTGTCACAGCTAGTGTGTGTGGAGCGTGTGAGCCTCTGTGTGTGTGTGTGTGTGTGTGTGTGTGTGTGTGTGTGTGTGTGTGTGAGAGAGAGAGAGAGAGAGAGAGAGAGAGAGACTGTGAGTAGAAATGAGCAATTTGACGTGACACTATAACATGCAAATTTGACTTGACATGCAAATTCGTTCCTGTCTGAGATGATGTTTTTTTGGGTTTGTAGTTTTCGCTTTTCATCTCGATAAGTGGGACTACCTTTGTGGTTGAAGTTAGTCTCTGTGTGTGTGTGTGTGTGTGTGTGTGTGTGTGTGTGTGTGTGTGTGTGTGTGTGTGAGTGACGGTGTGTGTGTGTGTGTGTGTGTGTGTCAGTGTGTCTGTGTCAGTGTGTGTGTGTGTGTGTGTGTGTGTGTGTGTGTGTGTGTGTGTGTGTCCGAGTCTCTCTCTCTCTCTCTCTCTCTCTCTCTCTCTCTCTCTCTCTCTGCCACAGTCAGTGTGATTGTCTGTGCGCGCGAAAGTGTGTGCGTGTGTGTGTGTGTGTGTTTAGCGTTGTGATGACGCGGCTCAGTGATGGATATTTGGAGAAAGATAACGGTAACAGGACTGCATTTGTGGTTGAAGTTAATGTGTGTGCCGTCGGCTATGCGTGTGAGTGGAAGGTTTTCTACATAAGTATATGATTTGTGGATAAGATTTTTTTTTTTTTTTTTTTTTTTTTTTTTACTTTGTACTATCAACTAGAGGTGCTTGGCTGAATCGTCGATTTCTGGAGACTGAGTTGGAAATTGTTTTGCTTTTAATCGAGTGGTTCGATGTTAATTTTATCAAAACCATAACATAATCTGTAATGTGCCTCCATCTGCTTTTGAACAGTAGGCCTAATGTCTAAGTAGAAAGCGAAATAAGTTAAAATGAATGTTATTGTTGTAATTACTCGTGTACTGATGTGTGCGCCGTGAGTGTATGTGCACGTGCTTGTGTGTGTACATGTATATCCCCGGCCGGCACGTGTTTTTGCCAGTGCGTCGTCACAGTGTGTTGCCGGTGTCGTTCAGTGCTCATATCTGTGGTCGTAGTGGGTGGGGAATGTTCAGTTCAGTTTTGCCCACATAGACGAATGTTTCATAACCAGATCGAGTTCAACTTAGACGTGACAAAAGTTACAATGCAAAATTGTCACTTTTATCAAGCATACTTTTTGATATATCATTGAGGAATTGTCACTTTTATCAAGCATACTTTTTGATATATCATTGAGGGGTACATCGATAGACTGATACTGATTTTGAAATGTTCCAAGCCTCTAAATTCTTGTCAAATGAAGGTTTATAAATATATCTACAATTATCATTCTGATTATAAACTGAATGTGCTGTCTGTTCTATTGCTTAATATTCTTTTTAGATAGTATCAGTATCAGTGGAAGGCCACGATTTTACGTTCGAACAGGGTAGGGGATGTTCAGCTGTGGCTTTTGCCCCCCATAGACGGATGTTTTATCACGGAGTATAAGACACGACCCACGTTACTTTACTGTACGTACGATAACACAAAATTATCAATGATATTAAGCATAATTTTGGATGCAACATTAGAAGGTGCATCTATAGGCTATGATTCTGATTCAAGTTAAGACAATTCAAGTTCCTCAATTAATCAGTGTGAAGGCCGGCCGGAGGGTTTACAATAATATGTATATTTGTCAAACTGCAGATTGCAAATAAAATGGATGTGCAACATTAGAAGGTGCACCTATGGGCTATGTTTCTTATTTCAAAATAATTCAAGTTCCTCAATTAATGTCAAAAGGAGGGTTTACAATTATATATAATTATTAATTTATCGGATTGCAAAATGAATGTGCTGTCGTTCAATTGATTAATATTTTCCAGTAACTGAAAAAACAAAACAAACAAACAAACAAAACACACACACACACACCAAAAAACCACTTGTTGTGTACGGTGTACTCCCACAACCCGACTTCTGACCAACTAGTATCATTGACCTATAGTGAGTTTATCAGTATATATTCATCGGTTTTACTAATATGTTAGTTCTGGGAGATTAAAACAAAATTTCCCCGAAGTGTCTGCACTATATGCCTGCATACTTAAACAGACCGATAAATGCTGACCGTCATGTACTTCAGCTTTGTCTACTTCAGTCTTCATCCTGCTTTGTATTTGTATTTGTATTTCTTTTTATCACAACAGATTTCTCTGTGTGAAATTCGGGCTACTCTCCCCAGGGAGAGCGCGTCGCTACACAAAAGCGCCACCTTTTTTTCTTTTCTTTTTTCTGCGTGCAGTTTTATTTGTTTTTCCTATCCAAGTGGATTTTTCTACAGAATTTTGCCAGGAACAACCCTTTTGTTGCCGTGGGTTTTTTTTTACGTGCGCTGAGTGCTTGCTGCACACAGGACCTCGGTTTATCGTCTCATCCGAATGACTAGCGTCCAGACCACCACTCAAGGTCTAGTGGAGGGGGAGAAAATATCGGCGGCTGAACCGTGATTCGAACCAGCGCGCTCAGATTCTCACGCTTCCCAGGCGGACGCGTTACCTCTAGGCCATCATTCCACACTAAAACAGCAAAAAGTGTGTGTGTGTGCAGCCGTCACTGATTGTGTGTGTGTGTGTGTGTGTGTGTGTGTGTGTGTGTGTGTGTGTGTGTGTGTGTGTGTACCTGGCTAATTCATTCGCAATGAGCGCTGTGCGTCTCTGTGGTCTGGCTGAATTGCCTCTGTCCAGAAGTGTATGCACGTTCCATGTGGCAATGGTCAATGGGGTGCTCCTTGTTTTCTTCTTTCTTTTCTTTGTGTGTCGACCGCTTGAGTAGGGTCCCCGTCAGCCGCGGTATACTGACTAGGGTGGTGTGGAGCAGGCAATGTTTAGGGCACCTTTTCTAGCCCCTTCCTCATGCCATGGAGGTGAGCAGTGCTGTTCTGAAGAGGGCTGCTCAGTCGCTCAGGGGGCTGCCGATCTCCACCGCTGCTCCAGTCGGTGAAAAACGACCCTATGGCCTGAGCCGCCTGTGTGCAGGTCCGCGGCTACGGCTGCCAGTGTACCCACACCTGTCGCTTCGTCGCTCGCATGTCGCCATAGGGCTTGGGGAAAATGATGGTATGGGATGAAGGATGACTGATGACTTGCGCGATGACTTTGTTTATAGTGAGGAGGAGTTGCGCACCATCGACCTCACTCTCCTGTCCGAGACCGTCTGTATCCAGTGGCAAGACGAGGTCAAGACGACTGGAGACTGATGGAAACGGATGCAGTGGATGACCAGGATGTACTATGCGCCTCATCCTGCCCTCAGCACTCCACAGTGCTCTGGTGCAACCGCCTTCCTCTCCGTTGAACCATGAAGGTTTCTTCCGAAGAGTCCGCCGGATCCAGTCTTCACATGCTTGGGTAGACAAGCCCTAACTCACCGAGGGTTTGAGACCCGTCGGCTACCCTCACCTAGTTTAGCCAACCTCACGGTCAAAGCCGTTGCCCGGGGGTTGGGCGCTGCCGCATGCTAGCAGCTTCTAGGACCTATAGGTGAGAGCTGGGTGCCGGTGGGGACCAACAGAGGACGAACCACTCCCGGAAGAGCGTGACAAGCCCCCCCTCTAGAGGTGCTTCCTCTCCCGTGCACCCCCTAAAATAAACCCAACGTGGTTGCTGTTTTGATAGCCGGAAAAAGAAAGTCATGAGGGATCCTCTCGGTTTTGTAGAAATGATCAGGAATAGATAAATTTAGATTTAAAGATGCACGTCATGAGCAGTGATTTATAAGCTAAAGCAAAATGACAAGAATTACTTTTTAAGGAAAAAACCCTTTTTACTTCTGAATGAATGCAACATGAGAAATAAAGTTGTAAGAGTACAATAAGCCAAAAATAAAAATGGCAGCGGCAGCACGTCTGATAAGAATTTCTGTCTTTCTGTTGATCTTTAACAGGTGTTTGACGTGGGACAATTTTGAATTAGAACTTTTTGACTTAGTGGAAGAAGTGAACGCCAACTTTTATGACCTTCTTGGTGTTGGTCAGGTAATGTGCAGACAGTGGCCGTCAGATAAGAAAGAACGATTGTCCAGTTGGTTAAGTTGCACGTTGTTGCCAGACTACCAGACGTCAGCAGTCACTCTGTCAGCCAGTCGGTCTTTCTGCATGTTTACCGTTCTTTCCCTCAATCTGTTATCTTTTTCTACCGCATTTACACGCATTCATATACGTATGGACACACAGATACACATACAAACACATTCACAGTGGGCCCCAAACAGTGCACACACACACACCGACACACATGCATGCATGCACAGGTATACACTCACACCCACAACATGTATGCACATATGTGTGCATTTAGCACACACATGTGTAGGGATAACCCACCGAGGCACCTACAACACACATGCACAGATGTGTACACATACTAAACACCTGCACACATGCACGCACACAGACACAGACACAAATATGCCCTTGGAGATGTTTGCTCAGTTTGGTTCAGAAATTTTATCAATATTATCTTACACTGGATGGTATATATATATATATATATATATATATATATATATATATATATATGCTTATTCAGAGTAGGCACTCAAGAAAAGTACATCATTGCATGGTCTCTGTTTTGTGGCTCATGGTTATTGGAATATTGGTTGAACTTTGCCTGTGGACTGTTTGACTGGCTGTTTGGGTCAGAAAAGATTGTGTTGTATGAAATAGATGTGGAAGATTAAGGCATCTTTGTGTAAAAAAACTTTTAATCAGTTGATTTATTTGGAGTTACTCATTGCTTTATTGAAATGATGGACGCAATAGCAGGGTGGTTAAACTTAAGCCTTGACTTTCAATCTGAGGGTTCTGGGTTTGAATCCTGGTCATAGTGCCTGGTGGGTAAAGGGTTGAGATTTTTCCAGTCTCCCAGGTCAATAGATGCACAGACCTCTAGTGCCTGAACCACATTCATGTGTGTGTGTGCGTGTGTGTGTGTGTGTGTGTGTGTGTGTGTGTGTGTGTATGTATATATACATGCAGAAGATCAAATATACATGTTAAATATCCCATAATTCATGTTGGCATTTGACTGGTTATGGAAACAATAATATACCTGGATGCACCCCATTCCCCCCACGCCCCCACCCCCCCAGCCACCCATGAAAACAGAGTATGACTGCCTACATGGCAAGGGTCAAAGCGGTCATACCCATAAAAGTCAACTCTTGTACATGAGTGAATGTGGGTGATAAAGCCCATAACTGAGGAAGATGAAGAGGCTTTATTGGAATTCTTTTGTGGCTAATTTGATATTTGTTTACAAGATTCTAACGTCAGTGTGTGAATGGATATCATTCATGTTTAGATTCATGGAAACAGACACAAAAAGTTATGATTTATTCCCGTGGATTCAGATGCATGTATGTGTGCATGTGTGTGTGTGTGTGTGTGTGTGTGTGTATTTGCGCCTGTTCATGAATGTGCACATAGATGTGCATGCGTGTATGCACACATGCATACAGTGGATATGAGCTTGATGCGTACATTATATGCTCTTATACTGTACGCACTCCTATTTCATTACTATATCAATAAGTGATATATTAATTCAGGCCTACACAATTGATCTCATGTCATGCTACGAATATGTACCTATTTTTTCTTCTTTTTTTAGTATGGAGGGAGGGTGTATGTTTTTCTGATTTGGTTTAGTAATTTAGCTCATTTGATTATTTGTCATTTTTTTGTGGTTTGTTTTAATGCTTTTAAGCATGGTTTGCATAATGTTCAGAATGAAAAGGATATACATTTACTTACAGGATGCAAGTGCTGCTGACATTCGGAAGGCATACAGGAAATTGACACTTCAGCTTCATCCAGACAAGAATAAAGCTGATGATGCAGAGGAAAAATTTAGACAGGTTTGTTTGTTCTTTCTGACTGGTTTTCAGTTTTCCTTCATTGATGTCTAGTTTCAAGGATGTGTCAAAGTGTGCAGACTAATTGATGCACCACATATACTTTTGAAAAAAACAGCTAAAAAGAGAGAGCAGATACCTGACCCTTACATAAACTCAACATCATGGTCAGGCCTGGAGGTTTTTTAAATTTAATTTTTTAAATTTTTTACCGATTTTGAACTTTTGTTAGAAAATCTTAAGTGTATTAGGAACGTACATTTGTGTCGGACATAGGACTTAGACATTAAAGGGTTAAGAACGTCTGATCATTTCATTGCTGAAGAGTACAAATGTCCCATTGCTTTTTCATTGGTGAGGACATTGTCCGATACATTTCTTTGTTAGCTTGGACATCGTATGTGACAAATTTCAGTGATACATTGTATATAAGCTATGTGTATTTTCAAGGGAGAGAGAGAGAGCGAGAGAGAGGGAGAGAGAGAAAAAGAGAGAGAGAGAACATTGAGAAAGACTTCATTTTTTAAAATTATATGTATAAAAATATTCATTTGCAAGACTTCATTTTCAAGACTCCCTTTTCATATTCATTTTCAAGACTTCTTTCTCATTTACATCCAGCAAAATTTCTTCAAAGTACAGGAATGTTTTTATTTGTGACATAATGATATTGAGTTATAATACTTTATGTATATGCATGGGATATATTCACACACACATACACACATCTATATATTATGGCTTGGCATGAGAGTGAACCTGTGGTTTACCTTTCAATGAAACATTTTTGCAGGACACCTTTATGACACAACACACCTGAATGCAAGTGAGTGTGCAGACATGCCTAAGCATAAGTGTGTACACTCACATGCAGATATGCATATATATATACACTTCCACACACCCACTTGCAAAACCCACACACTCATATACACATCCACGTAGAGAGGACACACACAGAGCATGTATTTAACAATAACGTGCTTTATTCTGTGTGGTGAATTAGTTATGAATATGAATGAAAATGTTTGTTGAAAAGTAGACCATGATGTTTTCAGTATAATTTCAGTTTCTTATAGGAAATATATCTAACTGACAATGATTTTTCTTTGGCAGAAGTCCTCATACAGAATACCACTGATATATATATATATATATATATATATATATATATATATATATATATATATTTGCTGTGTGCAGCTGGTGGCGGTATATGAAGTTCTCAAAGATGAGGAGAGGAGACAGATGTACAACAGGATTCTGGTGGAGGGTCTTCCAGACTGGAAAACTCCGGTCTTCTATTACCGCCGGGCCCGCAAGATGGGCTTTGTGGAGCTGTCGGCACTGCTGGCCCTCATCATCACCATCGGACAGTATCTGTTTGGCTGGGCTGTGTACATTGAGAAACGTCTGACACTGGTGAGTTGTGTCAGTTTCGAATGGTCCATTCATTACCGTAAGGTTATTATATTTCGTTTTATTGGGAGGGAGTGGTGGCAGTTTAAACATTTTTTTTTAATGCTATAGATTTTTCATGCACAAGAAAAAGACACAAAAATCAACATAAGAAGGAATATAAACTAAAACTTTTCAACAGAATAATATATATATATATATATATATATATATATATATATATCGTCTTCAGTGTTGTTTTGGTTATGCTATTATAATAGATAACATAAAACCAGGTTAAAAAAAAAAAAGAAACTTAATTTAACATGCTTTATAACATCCTGCCTTTTCACTGTGAGGATTATCTGTAATATTCTTTAGGGCAAAAATGAACTAAGTTGAAAAATTCATTCATTACTCTAATACTGGATTATGCTGAGCCAGGAAAAATGAAATGAAATTCCACATGACTAAAAGCATCCTGCCTATAATGTGAGGATTATCTGCAATATACCTTTTGGGGGGAAAAAAAAAAAAAAACAAAGAAAAAAGTTCAGAATGATCATTAACCCTTTCAGCCCTTTGCCCTTTAAGGTCGTCTGCCTGTGCAGCCTTCCCATCCTGGCATGTTTTGGCCTGGCTGCATCAACAGGAAGGGGTGCTTCACTTCAGACACAAATTTAAAGCAGCTGCTCAACCAATAGCTACTGAATATTGACATAATGACTGAAATGTACTTTTGACACAAATTGCTGGTCTCAAGACAAAGGATGTAATAGTATACTTGTAACTTTAAATCAAAAACAGAAATAGTAAAATGTCAGCTTCTGTCGATGTTGAAGGTTGTAGAGTATCTACTTGATTGTCTACACTGGTTGCCAATTTCATCTCCTTCACTTTCCCATGAATTATTGAATGAATTATAAGACAAATCATCATTATCTGGGTTGAATTTGCTGGAAGACATCATAATTGCATTGAGCTCTAAACTGCTCAGTAAGCCTTTGACGTTTTACCATATCGATGCGGAAAACGGTATAAAAAACACACTATTTGTTCGATTTTTTTAGCGAAACTTTGCGTGCCAGTGAGGAAGGAAGTTAAGTTGGAGTTACTTCTCATACTTAGCAGTTTAATGCATAATAATGAGCTGACAAACCGGTATAAATAAATGGGTTTCTTTGCCCGCCTGTCAGGTGGGCTCAGGCGGAGAACAGCGATCAGCAGCGCACGCATCTCAGGCGGGCGCAGGGTTGAATAAGTTAAACAGTCTACTATCAAGGGATGTTACTTACATTCTTTTGACACATTTTATAGCATTTTACCACAAAGGAATTTTGGAACTCTGCATGACCCAAACATGATAAAAATGACACTGAGTGCGTGATTCTGTGGGTATATGACTAAGACTTTAGGTTTGGGGCTGTGCTGTGTTTTCATGTCTTCATAACTGTACATTAGGAAATGAGTGGAAAAAGAACTGAAAAGTCTGTATCATATGGGTGTTTGTACTTAGTACAGATAAGTGCTAACAGTATTTTCCAACTGAATGTGTTAAGTTTGTGACTGTGAAGTCCTGGAAGTGAAACAGAATTCATTCATGTCATCTATGCTCTTAAGAATCATGAAAACAACCAATTTTCCACTGACAGCATTTTTCTGATGTTTTGTTTATCTTTTTTAGTTTTATATAGATGTACTATTTTCAGCACATTCAATTTTTTCATGCATGATATGTGGTAGAAGCAAAGCGCTATTATTTCTGACGAGAATTTGGAGATAAGAGATGCTGGAGTTAGTGTGTAATGCAGTGTGTCTATAAGCTTGAGTGTGTGTGTGTGCCTGTGTGTGCATGAGTTTGAGAAGGAGAACATCAATATTCAGTGTTCTTTGTTGATGCAACAAATAGTTGCTGAATTGTTAACATAAAGAAGAATGTATCCAGGAGGACAAAATAGACAGCAAGAAGAAGAAAGAGCGGAAGAAGAAAACAAAAGCCAGTGAAGAGGCAGAAGAGCTGGAAGAAGAAATGGCATCCCTTCCTCGTCCGAGTGTTCTCAATCTGTGGCCATTTCGACTCCCTGGTTTTATTTTCTGGTGCGCATGGACTTTGCCAGTCATGGTCAAAGAGCAGATTGCTGAACATCGCCGACGAAAACAGGAGGAAGAAGAAGAGGAGGAGGAAGAAGATAATGAAGTCAGCAAAGGTATGTGTACGTTAGTAAATGAGAGTGCTGATTACAAATGAACGATGTTTTTTTCCCCCTTCTCTTTATTATTGTTCAGTATGTATTCTCTAGAACCACAAACTTCTAATGATAATATTTGCAAGCTATGACAGTAAACCTTTTTCAGATGTGAAAAATCATTATTTGCATCTTTCAGTGTTATTTGTAGTTCATGTTCATGTCCCTCTTTTGTTAATTTTCATTTTTCTTATCAAATCAAGGCATTCTCATCAGCAGCATCTTTTTGAGAAGGTGCTATAGCAGAGTCAGTCAGATGTCTGACTTCTGATCCAGTGTTCACCACTGATCAGCGTTGGAGGCCCTGTTTTGGCATGGAACTGTGTCCTTTGGAAAGGAACTTTACTCTGATTTTTCCTCACTCCACCCAGGTGTGAATCAGTATCTAACTTCTGCTGGGGAAGGTTCGAATACGAAAGGACTGGGTCCCACCTTCAAGTGCTGAGCCCTAGATGCAGTGGCTATGAATTCACTGCCCTGATGGCTGTAGGCCATGACACCATAAATCTTTTCTTTTCTGACTTTCACTGCTGGAATGTTTTGCTGGCTGATAGCTGGAGAGGTAGCCGGTGAGAATTAGTTGAACATGCCCTGCTGAGTTAATTCCCTTTGAAGATCTTGGTTTATCACTTTCTTTTACACTTCCCATTGTGTGTGCAGTTGTTCGCAAACCAAAACGTCGCAAAATGGATGTGCCGGAGTACTCAGCCGATCAGTATGAGGCAACAGCAGCAGTGTTGCAGGAAGAGCAGTCAGCCAGTAGTGCAGACCAGCAACTGCACTTAGCACCGTCTGTGAAGGTTAGTCTCTGGAAATGTATTGTGTAAGAGACTTCCGCTGGCAAAAATCTCACTTATGTCCATTTATTTGTGTGTTTATCTATTTTATTTATTTATTTACTTTTTTTTCAAGGGAGATAAAAAATATGTGAGGGTACTTTTGAATCAAGGAAATTGGAAATGATAGGGGATGAGAATGGAAGGTTCAGTTTTTGCCAGCAGAAGGGACTTATGAATGAGCCACCAGTTCAATATCTACCATTTCAAAGATTTTAGGCAAAGCTGATTGACAAACAATGCTTCAAGGCTGCTTTCCACAGCTGAACAGGTACTCCAGAAGATGTGCAATGTACTCTTTACAGGCTTGGCAGCCCTGAAAGAAGGGCATACATGTATACATATGATTTTGTGGCCTGTGTTATGCAGAAAGAAACGTTGCAGTTTAAACAGCACAGAGTCAATCTACCGGTGTGGCTTGTGTGACAGAAATTGTCACTCGAGCATCGGCCTGTTCAGCCATACACGGCGCTGTCCATTAGGGCAGACATGATTTAGGATTTATCGTTGGTCAACACCAACCGATGGAGGCCTATGTGATGGTTTGTATTTTTGGAGGAGAACATGTTCAAGTGTCAGAAGTGATATTAGTCATTGCTTGTGTCAGTCTGTTTGACATGCGGAAATATCTTTGCATTTGGTAGGCTGAACATTTATGTTTACTTGCTTGCATTTTGGTATGTGTCTGAGTGTGTGTGTGTGTGTGTGTGTGTGTGTGTGTGTTTGTGTGTGTGTGTTAATGTGTGTGTGTGTGTGTGGGTGCGCATGTGCGCATGTGTGTGTACATGCTGTTGCAATTTGATAGCTCACACTGACATTTCTTTATGCAAACTATGCATGCTGTATACGTTTACTTCCTATTGATTGTACACATATATACATTATTTTCAACCAGGGAGGTGAGTGGAGTGAAGAGGAATTGGTGCTACTTGCAAAGGCTGTCAACAAATTTCCAGGTGGCACACCAAAGCGATGGGAAAAAATAGCCAACATGGTCGGTCGATCTGTGGATGAAGTAAGTACAAATCATCTTCTGATCTCTTTTCCTTTATGTATGACTGTTGTGTCACAAGCATGAGTATACATGAATGTAATTGGATGTATTTGGGTATGTTTGTTAGTGTATGCATAATTGTTTGTACATGCATGTATTTGTACTGTTGTGTCAGTATGTGATAACATTTTCCCCATGTATAACTGGTTCATACAGTTACTGTCAAATTGATTAAACAACAATAAATAGAAACCAGCCGCCGTGGCGAAGTGGTTAGCGTCGCGGACTGACGGCTGGTAGGACGCAGGTTCGAATCCCAGCGGAGGTGGGTTTTTCGGCCCGTGGCCGGCTCCTACCCAGAGTTGAGTGTGCTGTGGGCTTAAATGGGGAGACTGGGACCACACAGTCGAGTGTCATCCACTTCAAGGATGCGTCTTTGGGTGTGTTGCTCAAATTACCTGACCAGCACTGCAAGTGTCTATATCTCTCGGGCCTGGTTAACGCCGGGATATCATTATGACAGGAAGCGTAGAGTACAGCCTTGTCACGCAGTCCCAAACCAAAATGGACCTCCATAGCAACATCGTCATCATCATCGTCATCCTCCTCCTTCATCGTCATCAGTAGAAACAAAATAGTCTCAGAGTCTGTGGTCTTTCATGCCCTGCTCTCATGGTGACCTCAGTTTCGATACCCCTCCACTTCCGTGCTTGGGGTGAGTCCTGTCAATGTCGTCATTGTCGGCAGATTCATGGAGGGCTGTTGTTTGAGGGACGTGGTGGCGGTCTCCACTCTGGGAGGGACACTCACACAGTCTGGCTCCGCGACTAAGCCATTATTGTCGTTAGTAGGGGGCTTAGTAGGTGGTGTCCTAAGTACGTTAAAACAGAAGAGGCACCACTGAACACCACCGAAGTGACTCAGCAGCAGTGCAGGGTCTCCTCTGGTGTGTGGCCTCCTGGCGACCTAACATTGATGGTTCCCTGTGGACTGCCGACGCTGGAACTACGACGGACGAACCCGGGTGTGGCCGTGTATGGGGGAATCTAAATGAGCGGCGTGGGAGTAATGCCACTGAAACGGTGCAGATGATGGGGCAGCAAAAAAACAACAAAAAACAAAACAAAAAAAAACAAACAATAAATAGAAGTAACTCTCTCCATTGACAAGGCATACAACTTCAAGTAAACGCTGTTTATGCTACCAGTTTTAGCTAACACATAAGTAGATAAAAGGTACATTGGAACAAACCCAGATATTTCCTCAAAAAGGCAGTTGTGGGCTTGTCCTTATACCGATGTTTGACTTGTGCACACAGCAGCAATGAACAAAGAAAAGTGCAAACGCAAATTACCTTTTATGCAAGACTGGCATAACCTTTCAGTCCTGAATATGCTGAACTTTCCTTTATTTTTGTTTAATCCTGCACTCTCCTAGCCTTATTGCTCTTTCATTTCATGTCAGATGAATCTGTTCAAAGTCTGAAATTGGTCTATGACTGTCATTGATATCGGCAACTTTGAAAAACAATTCATGTGTGAATGTGCATATGCAACACACACACACACACACACACATTCTTACTTATTGTCACTCACAGTATGTGATTGTATGTGCCTGTATTGTATTGTTGATTTTATGTGTGTGTGAGTTTGTATACATAATTTACATGTGTTCCCAATTCATGCTTTGAGTGTGAACTTTGTTGGCAGGTGTGTGCTAAGTCCAAAACTGTCAAGAGTACCTACACCATGAATCTGAGCAGTGCAGTGCAAGGTAAGGTATTATTGTATAAATTTATTCAAAAAATTCTTTTCTAATATTTTATTCAGCTTGGCTTAAGATGTAAAAAAAAGTCTTAGTGCATGAAAGAATGATTCTGACAATGTGGCAGTCGGCATCAGTTGCCATGGTGAACAGGAAGGTTGACTGGTCATTGCCAGTATTTCAGGACATAGTAAGTATTGGTAAAAATACTCCACTCCAATATATTTTGACATAAATGACAACACACAGTAACTGTTAATTCAGACACACTGGGAGTGGGACTGATCTTTAAGTTGTGTTTAAACAGATGTGTACTGTGTTCAGGTTTTAAACTGGTACTGCATGTTTGACAGACATGCTTCAGCAGCATCAGGTATCTTTACAAGATCTGTTTTCTTGTTCTTTCCCAATTGATCTGACAAAGCAGGTATACCATTTCCTCTTTCTTGTTTTGTTTCATTTTCTTTTGTTGTTATCCATTTGCTGAGTCACTAGCTGCAGTCTGGAGAAAAAAAAAAGCTGGCTGTTGCCATGATGGTTAGGTTAAAAGATAAAGGTCCTGTACAGCGGTGGGGCAGTGAATTCTTATCCACTATGTCTAGGGCTCAGCACAGGAAGTTTGGGCCAGATCCTCTCCTTCTGCTATTTTAACCTTCCCCTTTCTAAGTCCGGTACCCAGTCATTCACACCTGGGTGGAGTGGGGAAAATCAGAGTAAGGTGCTTTGTGGCATCCCTCGGACTTCAACTGTGACGGCGTAGCTGTCGAATGCCAAAGAAAGAAAAAAAGAAAGAGTAAGGTGCCTTTCCCAAGGACGTGACACCATGCTGAAACAGGGGTGCGAACCCTCATCACTGGGGAACACAGGATCAAAGTCCAATGCATAACCAGCTCTGCCATGGAGCCTCTGGCATGGTAGAGTGAGATAAAAGTTCTGGATGAGCTGTGATCAGACTCTCGTTGCTTGTGAACATGCTTATTGCTAAGATGTCAACAACAATTGAGCTTGTTAATGTGAACTGTCATCCAGAATGGGTATATTAAGTTCTGTTATGTGGGGCTTTGTTTCATCTCTTCTCTTCTCTTTGTCACATACACTGTTCTGCCAAGCTGAAATTCAGATTCAAGTTATTCACATCAATCTAGCTACATCTGATTACGTGTAGTCATACCAGCAATGTGTGAATCAAGCTGAATGTGTGTTGAAATATATGTATGTGTGTGACTGAAATGAATGTGATTATTTCTTAAGGAGACGTTCTGACAAACACCAGCAGCAAGATGGCGAAAAAGAACCAGCACATCAGCGACAGCATCATCACCACATCTGACGACAACATGGAGTCAGCAGTTGGGACAGCCACAGACACCTCAGACCCTGACAGAGCAGACAGTGGCCCCAGACAGCGTCACAGACCTACCAAAATCCCCAAAACAATAGACAGGACGCTGATGATTTCTCAGGCTGTGCCTTCAAAAGACTCCTCCACCACGAGGGGGAGAGACCCAGCACAGGACAGAAGTGATGATGGAGGTGGTGGTGGAGACAGCAGGACAGAGGTGGAGGTGGGAGGGAAAGAGGGAGAATCATGGACCCAAAACCAACAGGTCATCTTTGAGTGGGCACTACGCCACTTCCCAAAAGGCACTGACAAGCGGTGGGACAAAATTGCTGAACAGATACCTGGCAAAACAAAGGTAGGTTCACACTCCCATCAGCTGTTGGAGATGTTGTCAGTGTTTATTATAATAAGGATTGAATGTAGGCAGCATTTCATGATGATGCTTTTAAATGATATATATAATTTGGATATGATGGGATGGAGAAATGAGTGGTGTGATGAGTTACTCTTCTGATATCTTGTGTATTGTTTTCAACATATTAAATAGCCATTAAGATAGTATTGGAGCACAAAAACAAAAAAAAAATCTGTCCATACTTGATGTCTTGTTGCAGTAAAGCCAAACACCATTTAAAAATAATTTGTATGTGAAATAATGTTTTTCTTCTTACTTCATACTTTTTTCTGACTGTTTTGACTCACCAGATCATTTTAGAATATTCAAAATATCTTGGCACCGCTTTCCTTAGCTTCCCGTGTTCTCCTCTGTTCGTTATGTAACCAACTGAGCAATGAGAATGTAGGAGAGGAAAGATTGTGCCTGTAACTCCTTTAGCGAAGAAAAGATGGAGAATGGAAAAACAGAAGTGGGAGAAGGGAAGTTTCATTTTCAGTTTCTCAAGGAGGCATCACTGTGTTTGGACAAATCCACATTAGCAACACCACATCTGCTAGGCAGATGCCTGACCGCCAGCATAACCCAATGTGCTTAGTCAGGCCTTTAGCGCATACACATCATTATTATACTTGTGTACCTATCAGAGCGGATATTTTCTACAGAATTTTGCCAGAGGACAACACTTTTGTTACAGTGGGTTCTTTTTCAATGTGCCAGGTGCATTCTGCACTTGGGACTTCAGTTTATCATCTCATCAAAATGATTTAAGCATTGTGATTGTCTCATGATAAATTTCCAGAGAAGGGAGATAGTATTGGACAGTGGATCATACTATCCCCTCCTGTCAGCGCCTTTTACATAATGGATATGAAGCAGAGTGACTGTGTTGCAATTTGATGCAGCTAATTCCATTGAGCTTTAGCTACGACCTGCGTTCCATCTTCATGGTAGTTTAATGTATTGCTGCTGTGACACTGATCAGTTTAATTATGTAGTTGTTCAGTCTTGTAGTGACCATTGTGAGATTGCAGTTCCTGTTGCGTTTCTAACTTGTAGTTTCCTTTTTTTTTCTCCCCTGCCTTTCTTTCTCTCCCCCTCCGGTATCTCCACTTAGTTTTCACTTCTCTGTATATGATGCATATACATGCACCCTGTCATATTTGTTCTGTACATGAATTGCAGTAGCTATCTGATAAAAGTAGATTATAAAACCACTATCTGAAAAGAAAGTCTGCCCCAGTGATTAATTGTTACTGGCTCCACCTCATATGATTTTTTCAGTTTATTCAAACGAAGGAATGGAAGTATAAAGGCACTGTCTCTAACTGTGAAACAAAACACCTTGATTTGATGCAAAACTTGACTAATAATAAAAGAAGGATAAGATGAAATTTAAATAACCACAAAATGTGCTCAGCTTCTGTCTAGATTCATACATTTATCAGTATATGGGAGGTACATTGTTTCATTGGAATCAAAGCAAAGCTGGAAATAAAACATAGCCATTATACTTTTATTTTTACTCATTTTATTCGGAATGTATGAGAGTCCGTCGTGTCTGGCTATGACCACCAGAACAGCAGAGGAGGCAACTGCTGTCCTGACTATCTGGGCTAGAATTTGATTGTAGTGAAGATTGTCTTGCCCAACTTACATCCACACTCTCTCTGCCAAGAGGGTTTTAGGACAGTCGGCACTGGGATGGTACCCAAAGGCTAACTAGCCCCCAAGGCTGCAGCACTAAGAACCAGTGCAATCTTACCTCCTAGTTTGAGAGTCATAGTCCTTCACAAAAGGCTAAGTTGTAAATGACTTTATTCTGAATGGACAGGAGAGAAAAGTGAATTCCAGTTCATAGTTCATATCTTTCTCCTGTTTTTCTTTCAGGAGGACTGCATCCTTCGGTTCAAGTACTTGGCGGAACTGGTGAAGAAGAAGAAAGGAGACAATTAGCTGACATGACAGCGTACACAATTTACAGTGTAAAACCAGTGTCACAAGGTGCTTCTTCACACTCCTGTTGGTTTGCTGAGAATTCTGTTAGACTGAGTTGGCCAAACCATTGTTTGGCTTTTGTACCACATTCGGTGATGGGAGTTGGATGTGTGTGTGTGGAAGAACCAAAATATTTTCATGTGTTGAAAGTTTTGGTGCTTCAAAAGAGTTGTTAATGTTAGCTTAATTATTTTTTTCATGTCACTATTGTAATTGAGAAAAACAAATTGTCAAAACTCTATGTCAGTGTGTATAAATATGTCCATCTTCACTCAGGTTATTGTTTTCTCTCTCTTGAAATGGATTCTTTATAGTAATACAGGTAGTAAATCGAATTCTGAAGAAACTGTGTGTGTGTATATGTGTGTGTGTGTGTGTGTGTGTTTTAGTGTTTGGGGCATCAACATAAATTACTCAATTTGTTTATGATCACCATGATGTAAGGGTTTACTTTGTATTATCATAGAATGTATTACTATTAGGGAGATAAAACATCCTGATATATATAACCCAAGCATAAAAAAATTACAAGTCTGATTTTTTTCTTTTTTTTTTAAGCAGTATTACTTTTTGGTATTGCATTTTATGTCAGTCAAACATTTCTGGAATGCATGATACTTTTATTAAAAGTGAAAGAATGGATGCTTCAATTTGAGAAACTGGTTAACAGATAGTTAGCATGTCACTTTGCAAACAATATTATTGAATACATTTTTTGAAGGGATTTATTCTCTTGGGTGTGATCATACATATTCTTTGAGATTAAATTTTATGGTTATTTTTCAAAGAGTGTATTTTGTGTGTATGTTTTAAACAGGTCTTTTTCTTGAAGTCTGACTCTGTTGCAAATAACAGCTGTGGATTATTCAGAACTAACTTTGTTTCTGTTATGGATTATTATTTGATGATCTACTCCAGCTGATTTGATCTAATTTTCTGATCATACACGCATTTTATAAGCGTAAGCAGTCCAAGGCCCTGACCTTAGCTGGCTGGGCTTTATCCTACAGTCATGATAACAAAAACTGAGAAAGTTGGATGTGTGCTACTTGGTCTGTGTGGTTCAGTATTGTTAAAAGAAAAAAATCAATAGGGGTAAAACCTTGGATGAGGACAACAGGATGCTGCCAGACACAGGTGTGAAATTCTTTTCTCCTGTTTTCAGAGAAACAGATAAATACATACAAACACATTCACAGTGACAATCTGACAGTTTAATTGATTCTCTGTCTCTGTGACTCACACAATAAACAACACCTTTCAAGACATTCATGGTTTCAGCTTTATCAGACTTTAATTAAGCACATGCCAGCTTGTGTTCAAGGTACTGTCAGTTCCTTATATATATATATATATATATATATATATATATATATATATATATATAATGAAGGGGAAAAAAGAAAAGAACATACATACTGATATAGCTCAGAATCTTGTGGAGACAAATCAAAGTGTTTTCACTCAAGACTTTCTTCACTTTTATCATTTAGCTGGATTTATGGACCAGTCCAGATAACTAAGAATATTTCATGAAGAACCACAACAAGGAATTAAGACTTTTGAGGACAACTATTTCTTGTTATGTACAATGGTGATATTGTGGACAATGCACCTGCCTGGAAAGAAAAAAGAACGTTATGCGCCTGTTGTTCCAGTCATCTAGATACACTTGGATCATGGTCTAAACTCATAGTCTGCTTCAAAATGAAGCAAGCAGTTAGGTACTTAGAAAAAGAACCCATGACAACAACGATTTCCACTGTGCAGAAAAATTCAGCATCATATTCACTGACACTGACAGGTAAAATACTGTGAACAAATGCACATAGTCAGAAATGGGGCAGAGCACAATCATGATGTGCTATTCCCAGGAACAGCAGCCTGAATTTCACACAGCAATCTATTGAAATAAGTTAAGATATCTATAGCAATTAACAAGCATTTTTTGCCTCTTACCACTAAACCAGTTAGGAATTATATCATTTAAATTAAAAATAAAACTGTTTCCGTAACGTTTAAAAGAAATCTAACAAAAATATCCTGGGGACTATGAACAAGATAAGACAGATAACATACCCTTGATGCTGCATCTTCTGTCAGTACCACTACTAGTACAAATAAGTCAGATTCTTTCTTCAAAGTTTAAATCAACGTTTTTGGTGGAGAACATGAACATGTTCTAATCAAGTTTGTTTCTCAAAGTTCTGAAAGGTGAGCACTAACAACCACGCATGCACACATATCTCAAATATCAAAATGTTGAAATGTTAAAAAATAATATTCTAAAAAGATAAACAAAACAAAACTCCCCCTCTCAACTTTAATTTAGTTTAAAAGTGGAAAGAGGGCAATTATAAGTGTTTCAGGTGACATTTTCATTAAAAAATAATGATTAAAGTATTTAAACTGTCATTCTCATTTAAATTCACACTGTGTATACTGTAGTGTATAGTATACTGTATATACTCAAACATGCACACATTATTCATGGTCTTATGATAATGTCAGTCACTGATGGCCGAATGTTGCTCACATTTCATTGCCCAGTTACAATTTATATTTATCCATTCCAGTTTGCAAACACACAGAAACAGACACTCATAGTCTCTCTCTCTCTCTCACGCACACACACACACAGATACATACACACACGGACACACACACTTTCCCTCTCTCTTTCATACAAGTGCACATCTGTTCATCAGAATATCAGAATCAGAGGGATGGAGCGGAAACTACACACTGTACACAGACTCCATCTGATTTTCATGCCCTGCGCAGTCACAGGTCTATCCATGATGCCAGTCACTAACATTCCTTCATGCAGTTTTGAGTGACTTGGTTAAAACAGCTGTGCGTTTTTCAAGACAGCCGACAGGCTTCAGTTGCACACATGGACCTGAAGCACCGTTGCTTGAGTCACAAACATGATTCACCATCACTAGCTTTTCCAGAAGTCCACTGGCTGTGGTGGTGTATGAAGCCATGGATCCTTCAACATAGCTGGATTGTAGTAGTTCAGAATATTGTCACTGCCACCTGGGTTCACACTTGGGCTGTTACGTGGGCTGTCACCATAGCCGCCATTCTGAAACAATATGGTGTTTTGATTAAATCATTGCTTTGACAAAAAAGTGAAATACTGTATCGTTTAAATATAATTTGTTATTTTGTTTTGTTTTCAGGTGTTTAATTTCATCAATTGATATTTGAATTCCATCAAATACTTGAGCTTTCTGGAAGGCGATCCCAGTCTTTTGAGAGAGAGAGAGAGAGAGAGAGAGAAACAGATTATGCATTGCCTGCACTCAGAAAAAGAGAGGGAGGGAGAAAGACTCAGAGAGAGAAAGAGAGAGAGAAAACTGTGTCTGAGCATGTGTGTGTGTGTGTCCTCAACTCATCCATGGTGATACAGATCTTCATGAAGGACTGAGTATAATATATCTTGATGAAGTATCTGATAAATCTTGGCTAAATATGCACATTTCTCCCCCCCCCTCCCCCCCCCCACTCCTCTGTGTGACTGAAGGAGTGATGTTCTTGTTCTGAACACTAATCATTCCGTCTTGAGTGAACAAAATTAATTGTGGATATTGCCTAAATGTTTTTAAATACCTTTGGCCTCGCGGCTCTAGTTAAATACTACACCTTAAACTCAGTTTAACTTAAGTTAATAATGATAATAATTAATATCAATGGAAATTCATATAGCATCTTTGAGCGCTCAAGCCACTTGTCAGAAACAGCAAAAAGTAATACCAAGTTAAACAAAACACTTTTCTTTCCAGTTTGTAGATGCTGTTAGAACATTCAATTTTTTTATTTTTTATGTAAGGCAACTGCCATTTTCTTTTCTCTTTCAGTGGTCACTGAAGAGAAATTTCTGGCTCTGAATCACTTAAATGTGCACTGCACTTAGCAAACATTAATTTTTTTTTTTCAAGCAGAAATATCTTTGTAAAGTGTTAAAAGTCTTTCAACTTTCTATTTTGAAGATAACAAAACTTACTAAAAATTAGATTTTTAGTTTAAATTTATGATATACTTATAATAAAGATGATTTAAATGCACCATCAATGGTACACATATAGAAGTCTGAACAATAGTTAATAATTTCAAAGGGTAATTTAGTTTTAAAGTTTCAGAGAGCAGTACTGCCAGTATAGGAAGTGAACAGTCATCAATTTTGTTAAAATGTTCATTCATACATGTGTCAGAACGCATGCATCTATTCACACGTTTGGCATGCAGATATGATATGTATACTGTACACATGGACACTGTTTACATCCCTAACAGCTGCTAGCTTGCAGTTTGATAATCATCATTAGTGTGTGGTAGCTGAGCAGAGCACTGAATTTCCAATCTGACTCTGAGGTTTCTGGGTTTGATTCTTACACCATAGTGTCTGGTCAGTAAAGCCACAAAAGGGTAGAGATTTTTCCAATCCCCCAGCTTAGCAGAGATGCAGACCTGCTTGTGCCAAAGTTCCTTTGCAGTTCAAACATGCACATAATGAATACAAGGAAGAGGCAGGTGAGGGAGGCTATCTTGTGAAGAGGTGGGTTTTAAAGCCAGACTTGAAAGAGCCGAGTGCGGAGACCTGACGAAGCAAATGAGGAAGTTCATTCCAAACGGATGCAAGGTCCAGAGACAGAGAAAGAATGGCGTCCAACAGTGGTGTGTTTGAATCTGGATATGCGTAAACAGAGTGGATCAGAAGCCAATTGTAGAGAGCGAGATGGAGTGTAGAGGTGAAGGCAGCCACAAAGATAGGAAGGGGCAGATTTGTGAATGCATTTATAACATAGAGTGCTGACCTTGTTCTTTATTCTGTGTGAGACAGGGAACTAATGGAGATGTTGCAAAAGAGGAGTGATGTGCTCAGATCTTTTCGAGGACAAGTTGGGCAGCAGAGTTTTGTATGCGCTGAAGTGACTGAGTGGATGAAGCAGGCAAACTAGACAACAGAGAGGTACAGTAGTCAAGGCAAGAGAGAATGAGAGAAACGACAAGTCTAGATGATGCGTTGGTGGACAGATATTTCTGAATCCACACCATGTCAGAGTTTATTGAGATATAAATACAGCAAGCACAAAAACTATGAATACAGCAAGCATAAAGTATAAACCATGACAACAATCTTCAGTCAGTTGCTGTTGGTTTGGTAATAATTAATATTGTTACTGATAATAAGATGACAATGGTGACATGATCTACACCCTACAACTAGTACAAGTTGAAATTGTAATCTCAAGTCATATGTTACAGCAATATACTGTAAAGTTAATACTATCAATGCCATCCTTGGATTCCCCCCGCCCCACCCCCACCCCTAAAAAGAAAAAAAAGAAGAAAAAAAGCACACAAAAAAGCAAGTGCATGGTATATACACCTCGGTGTCCTCAAATAAAGGTTTAAATCCTTTTGCCAAGTTTAGTTAAAAAAAAAAAAAGTGTCATGTTTTCATTAATTTTGTTCCAAGTTTATCAGATTTGTCCAAAGACTGGTTTTAAACTTAACAATGAAGGTCTACATATCACTGATAAAGTGATATCATTGTTTATCACTGGATAATAATTTACTGCTTTATAGTCTCTTAGCTTCAAGGAGATGTCAAAGCCGACCCATCGAGTGATCCACACTCCACATCATAGAAATGTTTGGCTATAGGCTAAAAGCCTTTTGCCCTCGTAATCAGTGTCCATTTAAGTGCTTTTGGATCACTTGTTGTGAACAAACCCTTGTTTAAATCTGGCATAGTGTATACTATATTTATCTACAGCTCAGTAAAGATTTAACTCTGTGGAAAATACATGGTTCTTAAACTTTTTGTCAATGTGATTTTTGAAGGCGTTTACCGATGGTGCATTGATGGTGTCATAGGAAAGGTTATTCCACAGATTTATGATACGGTTAGTAAAGAACTTGTGGAACTGGTTAGTTACGAAATTAGTTTTGTTTATTTTGAAGTTGTGCCCTCGAGTTTTATCGTAGTTAGCCATAGTAAACAATGAAGAGGTGGTGCAAGGATCATAAATATTGTGCATGATCTTATATACTTCAATGAGATCACCTCTTAATCTTCTAAACTCAAGGCTAGGCATATTAAAAAGAGCCAGGCGCTCCTCATAACTAAGATCACGAGTACTAATAGTATTACTAATTATACACTTAGTAAATCAGCGTTGAACTCCTTCAATCATATTTATGTGCTTTTTAAGGTAAGGGCACCATACTGAGTTTCCATATTCGGGAGATTTATTAGTTACAGTTCTCACAAGAAGACCAGAAATTTGATTTCCCTTTTTCACTATATTATTTATATGTGCCTCAAAGCTTAGTTCTGGGTCCATCGTGATCCCTAAATCTCTTTCTGCTATTGTACTATCCATTGTTCGAGTTACCCCCTTTTCCTCTATCGTGTACTGATACTGTGGATTATTCTTTCCAAGGTGCAGAACTTTGCATTTCTCGCTGTTAAATTGCAACAGCCAAGTATTTGTCCATTTAACCAGATTATGTATACACATTTGCAAGTGATCTCTATCTTCTATATTTCGGATGGCACAGTAAGCCTTGGTGTCGTCTGCAAAAATTTTTACTTTACAATCTACCTCACCAGGCATATCATTTAATGATTTATAAAGTATATGAACAAGGTTGGGCCAAGAACACTACCTTGTGGTACACCACTAGTTACCTTAACCTTTGATGATTTACTACTATTTACACTTACAAACTGTGATCTTCCATTTAGAAAATCTCTGATCCACAATAGTAGCTTGCCTTTTATCCCATAGCCTCCTAGTTTATTCATGAGTCTGTGATGGGGAACTGTATCAAAAGCTTTCCTTAGATCAAGGTAGACTGCATCGACTGGTACCTTCTCATCTAGCATGACTAACCAATCTTGTAATGTAACAAGTAGTTGTGTAACACACGAGCGCCCTCTGGTAAATCCAAACTGTTCTCTAGATAACAGATCATGTTTGGTTAAATGTTGGCAGAGAGCGTCTCGAATAAAACCCTCAAAAACTTTACAGACAACTGATGTTAGACTGACTGGACGATAGTTACCCGCAGAATTTTTGTTACCTTTCTTAAAGATAGGACGTACTTCTGCTTCTTTCCAAGCTTTTGGTATTTCACCCTTAGCTAGTGTTCTATCAAACAAGATCTTAAGTGGGTGAGCAATAACTTCAGCAAGCTCTATTAATACTCGTGGGTGTATCTCATCAGGTCCTGGGGACTTTGATGGGTTTAGGCTCTTTAGAGCTTTTTTCATCTGTTCAACTGTGACCTCCACGTTGGAAATTTCAGTAACCTCTGTCTTACATGGAAACTCTGGGACATTTACGTTACTCTCCTCGGTAAAAACACTAGCAAAAAATCTGTTTAGCACAGCTGCCTTTTCTGAGTCATTTTGTGTTAAGGTACCATCTTCCTTTATTAGATTAGCAATTTGTTCTCTTGGCAGAGTTTTACTTGCAACATAACGGAAGAATCCTTTTGGATTATGCTTAGATTCTTTAGCTAATTTAGTTTCCTTAGCTTTCACATTTTTTCTTGACTCCCATGTTACCTGGTTTCTAGCACGTGCATACATTTTATAGTTCTCACTAGTGGGTTATTTCTTATATTTTTTAAAGGCTCTACGCTTTTGATGAATTTTATCTAAAAGTGACTGGGGAATGGGATCACATCTCTGTTTATTGGAGGGTCCTTGTTTGAATGATTTTTTTGGAATAAATTTGTTCATGGACTTTATTATTACATCATGAATAAGTTCCCAGGTTTCATCCACAGATGTCTCATTTTTCAAAAGGTCATCCCAGTTTATCTCACCTATGTAATGCTTCATGCCTTCGTAATCTCCTTTATCTAGTTGATATTTCACAGAGTGACCAGATGGATATTCCCACTTGATCTGAACATCAAAGTAGAGGGCAGAATGGTGGCTCTTCCCTAGAGGGGGCCAGTAGTTAAAGTTTGCTTTAAACAAAAATGTCAAAAAGAATATGTCTGACCTTCACATTCATAACACAATTCGCTAGTCAGGTCTTCATAGCCTACCCTGGATAGCTCGAAAAAAAAACACATAAAGGCAAGAGAGGGAGAGATGTGAAACTTACTCCTTGATGATGGCGTGTTCCTTTGTGTCCTCTGTTGTCTGACCATGGCCCCAATGGCGACTGCTGACGGTGCTGTGGCTGGGGCGTTCTAAAGGAGCAACGATTGAAAGGCATTCCAAACTGAGGAGACATTGTCCCTGATCCGAAAGGTCTCGTCATACCCATCTGCATTGGTGGTCGATGCGGCGGTGTATTACTGTTGAGCGGCGGTGTATGGTTATTCATCGGAGGAAAACTTGAATTTGGTCGTAGTGCAGGAGATCCCCAAGGAATAACTGGCGAAGAGTTTGGAGGAAAGCTTGGAGACTTTTGAGGATTCATCTTTTGAAAATAGTTCGCCTCTCGAACAGACTCAAATCACAAACACAACAACAAAACCTTTCTTAGCGAAGCGAAGACGAATGCACGCTACTTCCCAACCGCAGAATCTCCAAACAGGAAATAGCCAAATCTCATGAAAATATAAAAAATAGGGAACATTCAGAATAAGGATTACTGTTGTTTGAGCATACTGCAACTGTATTTCTCTGAAACAAGAACCCCAACAACAATGATGGAAAAACAAAACTCGTCCAAAATGCTAGTATAAAAACTGCATTTTGTTTTTATGGACCATTGTACTTATAGTCCTGTTAGGCTAAAAAAAAAAAGACATGTCCAGAGCTTGATCAACAACTAGAGCAACTTGAGCAGCGCATGGATTGATGACGTATTTCACATTGAGTTGCTCGAGAAGTGTTCTGAAAAAGACGCCAGTCGAGCTGAAACTAAGTACTCTGAGAAGTGCGAGAGCACTTTATGTTCTAGAGTTTCTGTATTATTGAACAGAACATTCCGAGAGTGAACAAAACCAGCTTTTGAAATTGCGTTATATTGACAGGTGACTGCACTTGTTTGTAAATCGACTGATTACCAATCGACCGTTTCACATATAAACACACCAGGCAGACCAGATGAGTAGATCCCACTTCTCAAATGGTTGTAGCACTGAACGCTTTTATCTGTCCATGTTGGGAAGATTTTGGGGGTGATTTGGTATTATATACCATCGACATATTATGTATTATTAAGATTGTGTTAAGTCTCTTATTCATCATTTCCTCATGAAAGAGTAAACATGTGTGACATTTAATTTGTAAAATTCTTGTAATGTTTTAGTAGATTTATTATTAATCATCCCAGTGTAGAACTTTCTGCTTTCAGGTGCATATAGCATATTGCTGTTTATGTGGTCTAACTAGTACTTTCTTCCCAATTCCCTTATAGTTAAAATTAAACTTCATGACTGACATCAGTTCATAGTTGTGTTAGTTCAAATGTAGCAAATATGCAGATGTGTGTTTCTGTGCATCACTGCATGTGTATTAGGTTTATAACTTTATTTGCTTATTTCTTCTTGCTCAAATGTAGCAAACATGAAGATGTGTGTTTGTGTGCATCACTGCATGTGTATTGGGTTTATAGCTTTGTTTATTTCTTCATCTAAGAATTTCCAAATGTCCAAGATAATCTTTCTGACAGTTGCAGACATTTGATTGATGCAAAGGTGTGACTGCAAAAATAAAAAGAAAAAAAAGAGAAAAAAAAGAGACAGATGAAATGATGAAGCTACCAAAGGAAAAAGAGCTGTTGCATGTAGAGCTGCCAGCATACGAATGTTTCTGGTCTCCAGAGTGACAAAGATAGTCGCAGCTTTGGGTATCAAGTCTAAAACTGTACCCAGACTTACAAATTGCAATAGTTTCAAAATTTCAGTTACGTGATAAAAAGTACAGTGTCAAAACTAGTATTTGTAGTAATCAGTTTGTGGTACAAGGCTGGATAGGCAATCAAGGTGTGTGTATTTGTGTGTGTTCGGGTTATTGCAAAGAAGTGAGACACTTCCCTGGGAGAGCAACACTAACTCAACACTGAGAAATTTAGTGGGATAAGAAACAAAGTTTGAGAGTTAAACTAAAGAAACACAATGCAATGGAATCATGTATTTACTAATTTAGTTAAAATATGATGCAACACAGTTCAGTATGATAGATACAGTACACAGTCCAGATTTTTCCGATACAGTGCACAGTCCAGATTTTTCCATCTACGTTGGTAAATACCTATATATATATATATATATATATATATATATATATATATATATATATATATGTATGTATGTATATATATATATATATATATATATATAGTGTGTGTGTGTGTATGTATAATATTATATATATATATATATATATATAATATGTATTTGTTACTCACTGAATTATTCATTGTTTCATACATATTGTCTTTGATACTTTTAACTGAAATTTGTATAAACAGTCTCATTTGAAATTATGACATGCATAAATGCTATTTACTTTTCCTTTCAAACATAGTGTTGTTTTTGTTTGACAGATGACCGTTGCCAGTAGATTTGAAAACAAAGTGACGGAGAGAAGCTGACAAGCTCAGCAAGATGCATCAGGCGATGCAAAACATGACAAAGGCGGTTCAGGACAAAGGTATACTGTGGTTACCTGTGGTCAAGATAATAATATGTATATATATATATATATCTATGTTATTCACACCACTAGTGCAAGGACCTAAAATTAAAAACATGCCATGTCGTTTATGCCAACATCCCTCAAAGCCAGATTGTTAACATAATCAACGAGGCTATACTTGTTGTCTAAGTTAAGTTTGTAATGAAAGGTTTGTTTACCTCCTGTAATTAAGACCAACTCAAAAGGCTTTTCATTATAGTTCAGTGTTTTGTGCCAACAGCAAAGTGAGAGCTGTATTATCAATGGTTTCTCCAGTCAATGGGAAACCATTTACAGCTTAGTCTTTTGTGAAGGACTATGACTCTCAAACTAGGAGGCAAAATTGGACTGGCTCTTAGTGCTGCAGCCTTGTGGGCTAGTTGGCCTTTGGGAACCATCCCAACGCCGACTGACCTAAAACCCTCATGGCCGAGAGAGTGGGGATGTAACTTGGGCAAGACACTCTCCACTATAATCAAATTCTATCCAAAATAGTCGGAACAGTTGTTGCCGCCTCGCTGTTCTGATGGTCATAGTTGGACACGGCTGACTATCATATATATATATATATATATATATATATATATATATATATATATATATATATATATATATATTGTTGTTAATTGTACTGTACATGTATGATATTACGCTTCTTTCCTTTCATTCAAGTTGAGTGCTTTGTTGTGGATGTGTTGTACCATGATGCAGCATTTCTCTTTCATGGTGTATTTTCATGGGCAGTGTCCCCGTCATTTCACGCCATGGAAATCAACTGCGAGCAACCCATCAATGCCATGGACATGAACAGAGACATGAGCCAGGCTGTGGTTGCTGGTCGAAATGGTAATTGGAACCATCATGCCTTTATGTATTTGTGTGTGTATGTGTGTGTGTTAATGAGTGTGTGTGTGTGTGTGTGTGTGTGCATGCGTGAGTGTGTGTGTACTGAGAGAGAGACAGACTGGTTTAATAATTTCTCATTAATGTGACAGTTGTTTTGGAGTGTGTGTGTGTGTGTGTGTGTGTGTGGGCATGCATGTGTGCATGTGTGTGTGTTCTGAGAGAGAGATAGAGACTGTTTTAATAATTTCTCGTTACAGTGAGTTGTTTTGGATTTACATGTGTTAGCAATATGTATATGTTAAGAGTTGTATTTCTTTTGCGTTTGCTTGCCTGCATACACATCTGTGTAATGTTAAGAGGTTTGTGTATGTGTGTGTGTGTGTGTGTGTGTGTGTAACAGATCTGATGTATTTGATACAAAGAAGTGTTGTTATGATATCTACAGCTACTTGATAAGCACAGATGTTCATTTTGAATAACTTATTGAGGATCTAAGCCAGTCTTTGGGATACGCATAAAGGCTCTATATACTATATTGTTTCTGTGATATATCATGCTCATGACGTTGTGCTTGAAATTGACTGCATTGTTTCTGCAGAAGATTCAGCCATGTATAAACACTGATTGATGATGATGATGTATTACAAATGTAAAAAAACCATTAGTTCAGGGAGGTGTGGTAATCAATCTCCTCGTGTTCTTTTGTGTCTCACTGACTTTTTTCATGTATGTTACTTTTCAGTGTTCAAAATTATTGCCATTGATGATGAACAGTTCGTGGAAATGGCAAATCTTCGAGTTGGCAAGCCAAAGAACATGAATCTGAACTACTCTGCAGCTGATGTTGCTTGGAATCATACTGATGGTACTACTTTAATTACTTGTATATATATATTTATGTACTTGTGTGTGGATGTGTGTGCGTGTGTGTGGTAGTTACTCATAATATGTGTG
Organism: Babylonia areolata; assembly: GCF_041734735.1. Lineage (NCBI taxonomy): Eukaryota > Metazoa > Mollusca > Gastropoda > Neogastropoda > Buccinidae > Babylonia > Babylonia areolata. Next base: position 25,676,408 of record NC_134877.1, on the reverse strand, counting down.
TGTGAGTTTATGTGCACATGCATTTTCTCTGTCATTGTTGGTCCTTTATGAATTTAGTAAAAGTTTATTTGGATGTTTTGAGCTTTATTTCATTTTAATGAAATGAGTTATTTTAGAACTTTAATTCTTTGAATATTAACATCATTGTTATGATGATAATATAATGATGATGATGGTGATTACCAGTACAGTTGTTTTTTTTGGTCAACTTCATCGAAACGGGCATGCTATAAAATTTTCTACGCTTTCCCATGCAGATTTGGTTCACTTTAATGCACAAATATGTAATGGTCATTTCATAAAAAAAATAGTATTGATATTTTAAGAACTGTAACTTTGTATGGCTGTAGTTATGTGGGGAAAAAAAGGTGATGGAAGTCATTGAAACTTGGATGTTACCACTAGACCAACATTCCATAGACATTAGCAGACTGTAGGTTTTTCATGCTGTTAAAGACAGATTGTGTATAGAATGAGACTGGATATTGTTTGCAAATATGCCTTTTCAAGGTCTTTCTGCTCTTCTGCTGATGATAGATCTTTTTGCATTCCCAAGAGAACTTTTAAGTTATTCAGCTGTCCGAACCTGGAATTCACTGTGTTTTTCAGACCCTCACGGTTCCTAACAAGTTTTAAGACAATCTTAAAACATTCTTTTTCAAGCAGTCTGTACATAATTAAGGCACTCCATTCCATATCTGTATTCTGTGAATCCACTTCTGGTTCTTCTATCTGTATAGGGTGTGTGTTTGTGTATGTGTGTGTGTGTGTGTGTGTGTGCATGTGTGTGTGTGTGTGTGTGTTGTTGTTGTTGTCTTCAGTTTAACATCTTTCCACTTGATGTGATATTAGATGAAAAAAACAAAAAACAAACAAACAAACAAAAAAAAAACCCACAAAAAACGTGGGGGTAGGGGCTGTCAGAGGGGGAGGGGTAAAAGTGTGTGTATGTGTGGAGGGTGAATAGGGAGAGACAACGCTAGGAAAAATGGAAACGTTATAAACGCCAACATCAAACGTGTGTGTGTGCGTGTGTGTGTGTGTGTATGTGTGTGTGTATGTGTGTGTGTGTGTGTGTGTGTGTGTGTGTATGTTTGTGTGTGTTTGTTTGTGTATTTGTGTGTGCTTATGTGCTCTGTGTCTGACTGATGTTTAAAAGCGCTGTTTCAATGTATTATTATTGTTGTTCATAATGGGGTTGTTTAAGAAGCATTTTAGGCCACTGTTGATGAAACACTGTTCCGTGTTTCAGAACACATGTTGGCATCGGCTGCCACTAATGGTGCTGTGGTGATCTGGAACCTCAACAAACAGGTCAAGTCCAAGCAAGGTACAGCTGTTCTTCATTCTCCGTTTCTGTTGTGCACTCACCACAATCAGTTAGTGACATTCAGCTGCTGTACACAGAGTGGGGGTTTATTTTCAATTGTTTTTTTGACTTGTGATGTGTAGGGGGAGTGAGGAGGTTTTATTTTGAACTAGAGTGTCTAATATATATATATATATATATATATATATATATAAATGTGATGAGAGAATGTGTTCTATGAAAAACAACTTTGATATGGAATGACTTTCCTTATTGAACTTATTTTAGTTCATGTTTACGTATTAATGTTTCTGACTAATATGAATCATATGATGTTACAGTAATTTTTTTTCAGTTAAAAAAGAAATAGAGTGGAACTGGAAGTATTTTGATGTGTCAATTATTGGGGTGTTATTTGCAGTGAACAAAGAAATATTTGCTCTTGTTGAATGTGATACATGTAGATCATTGTGTATACGAATGTTGGCTTGTTTGCATACTGTGTGGAAAGGCTAACTGGAAATCATGAAAGAGGACGCTGCATACATAAATACAAGGGAGGCTACTTATGGTAGGTACTTTCGATTTCTCTGCCTGAGCAGGGGTAGTATTTTGCACAGAACAGGAATTAGACCCCTATCAGAGTTTGCACCAGTGGGTCATGGTGAATATTTGTATTTGTATTTCTTTTTATCACAACAGATTTCTCTGTGTGAAGTTTGGGCTGCTCTCCCCAGGGAGAGTGCGTTGCTACACTACAGCGCCACCCATTTTTTTGTATTTTTTCCTGTGCGCAGTTTGATTTGTTTTTCCTATCAGAGTGGATTTTTCTAATGAATTTTGCCAGGAACAACATTTTTGTTGCTGTGGGTTCTTTTACGTGCGCTAAATGCATGCTGCACACGGGACCTCGGTTTATCATCTCATCCGAATGACTAGCGTCCAGACCACCACTCAAGGTCTTGTGGAGGGGGAGAAAATATCGGCGTCTGAGCCGTGATTCGAACCAGCGCGCTAAGATTCTCTTGCTTCCTAGGCGGACGTGTTACCTCAAGGCCATATGTCATGTTCAACTGAATTTTTTTGGAAAAAATTAGCCTTTAAAAGGATTTTATTTATTAGTATGGTAGACTGAACAAGTGTATATCTCTGTGGCTAGTACTAGAAGGAGAATGCCAAAGTGGTGTGCTGTGTTTGCAGATTTGGTCTTCACAGAACACAAGCGTTCAGTGAACAGGGTGGTTTTCCACACCACTGAGGCGTACCAGCTTCTTAGTGGCTCTCAGGATGGGACCATGAAACTGCATGTATGGGTTTTGTAAAATCAGCGAATGGATTGTGATCACGCCTAAATTTTAGCGCAATCGCCCAATTGAGCTATATAATTATGTGACCAGGTTGGAGACATAATTTGACAAAAAACAAGAACGCCAGAGAATCAACAGACAGACAGAAAATACAAAAAAACTTAGCCGTATGAAGAGCACATGAGTGATGATGGCTGCTGGAAAAAGAGGGCGCTAGTCAGGGGGGCAAAGGGGAGGTTACCTACTTCCGGAAGGTTATCGGCCACAGTTACTTTCATTTTCTCCGCATAGGTGGATAGTAGTTTGCACAGGACAGGAATGTCAGACCCCTGTCGGAGTCTGCACTAGTGGGTCATGGTAAATATTTTATTTAAACGTATTTTTAGACAGAAAATTTCCTTTTCATTTTATTTTTTAAGTAACTGGACAGGTGGCAACAGCTGAGCAGGTAAAGTATGGGCTTTCATTCTGGGGGGTCCCGGATTAGAATCCAGGTCATGGCGCCTGATTGGTAAAGGGTGGAGATTTTTTCCCCCATCTCCCAAGTCAACAGATGTGCAGACCTGCTAGTGCCTGAACCCCCTTTATGTGTATTCGCATGCAGAAGATCAGATAAATATGTTAGACTTTACCCTGTAATCCATGTTAGTGTTTGGTGGGTTATGGGAACAAGAATATACCCGGCATGCACACCCCTGAAAATGGACTGTGACTGTGAAAATGGCAGGGGTAAATACGGGCCTATAAGTTAAAAGCCCACTTGTGTACATACAAGTGGATGTCAGAATGTGGAAGTTGCAGCCCAGGAAGAAGAAGAAGAAGAAGAAGAAGAAGAAGAAGAAGAACCAGGGAAGCTTCATCTAGCTACGGTTTTTCTTACTTTTTGTATATTTCTGAGACTGAATTAAGATACACTAGACCTACAGATATGATTTATACTTAGTTTTTTTTAATTCAAACATCTGTATATTTATTTATGTGTATCATACAGAGAGCATGCATGCATGTCTGTGTATGTTTGTGCATGAATGAGATTGCTGCATGCATGTGGCGTGCATGCTGTGTGTGTGTGTGTGTGTGTGTGTGTGAGAGAGAGAGAGAGCTTTCTCAGTTGTGGATGCTCTGTGAATGTGTGTTGTATGTGTGTGTGTGTGTGTGTGTGTGTGTGTTAAGCTTGCATGTTTATACAATATTTATATGATGTGTGTGTTAAGCTTGCATGTTTATACAATATTTATATGATGTAGATGTTTATGTCTTGTAGGTGCTGAAGTCTAGTTGGTAATCTTACATGAATTCCTGTGAACTGTTTTTGGTTTTTTTTTCACTGTTGCTTGTGCTCCAGATGACAGTTTTTGACTGGTCTGTTTGAACGGATAATTGATTACTTGCTTTTGTGTTTCCTGTGCTGTGTGTCAAATAACCAATGCACACTGGCATATTTTCTGTTGCTGGAGATAATAAATCATTGCGTATTCTGTGTTTCCAGGATCTGCGCAGGAAGCAGGTAGCAGTGACGTACAAAGCCAACAGTTCAGAGAGTGTGCGAGACATCCAGTTCTGTCCTGCCAGTCTGGGATACTTCAGCTTCGCTGCTGCCTACGAGAATGGACTTGTGCAGGTGGCTGCTTTCGTCTTCTTTTCTTCTTCTTCTTCTTCTAGTTGATCACATAGACAACCTCAGTCTCTGCGATGAAGGCAGCTGTACACTGCTGGTGTCCTCCACACAGCCGTAGAGCTTCCGGATCACTGGAGTTGAGTTCCCGGCATGGGAACTTTTTTTCTCAAGGCCTGACTAAGCGCGTTGGGTTACGCTGCTGGTCAGGCATCTGCTTGGCAGATGTGGTGTAGCATATATGGATTTGTCCGAACGCAGTGAGGCCTCCTTGAGCTACTGAAACTGAAACTGGGTCAGTACCTCTTCCTGGGCACCTCATGGAGGGGCAGGTGCCAGTTGCATTGCTTGGTTCTAACTTTTTGACAGTTTACACGTGACTAAATGCCTACGTTGACCGAACTACGCCGTTGGTCAGTTCCATACTACACATAGTTAGTAATGGGTTACGACCGTACTAGGCTCTTTTGTCCGAGCAATGCAACTGGCTCCAGGACTGTAGCAGATGTCTGGCAGTCAGTCTCACAGGGGCACCGTGCTGAGTGACAAATGTGGAAATCATTTTTTTATTCTTATTATTTTTTTTGGTAAGATTCATTTAATTATGCGTACTGTGCTGTGACCCCCTGGTGCAGAACTCTGGCAGGGGTCTTCCCTGTGCAAACTACTACCCCACTGGCAAGGAGAAAACAAAAGTGGATGCGGCTAGTTACCTTCCCCATTATATTACCTCTCCTGTGTGTGTTTGTAGAGTGTCCTCTTCTTCTTGGTAAACATGTGTGTGTGCCTGCTTGTGTGTGTGTCTCAGTGTGTGCATTTTTGTGCGCTTTGTATCGGCCTGACTTGTTATTAATATTATAAAAGGCTTTGAGGTGTTTTAAAGTGCTGCCATAATATTCAGTCTATTGAGTGCATTGGGGTATATCAGCTAAATCCTCAAAATTAAAAAATAAAAAGAGAAATTTATTCACACTCAAGCAGCAGTGGTTTAAAAGCTGCATATATTACACAAAATAATTCACATGAAAAATAAAAACATTTTGAAATCAGTGGTACATAATATATTGAAAACATGACCTCAGGATATCAACACATGACAACAAAGCACAAAGCAACTCAAAACAGAAAACAAAAAAAATAAAAAATAAAATAAAATAAAGGTACAACAAAGATACACTATAAACACAACCCAAATCTACCAATAGTCATACTTATTTGTTGTCAGCATCATTTCCATTGAAACAACAGAAAGCTTCTCTTCATTGTCAGAATACAGCAGGAGCACAGCTTACTCTGCCATGTTCGCATCGCTGATTTCAGCCTCGTTTTTGCTGACACGGATGAATCTGAGTTGACAGGGTGGAGTTGACTGCTGCTCAGTTGTGTGCTACACACAAGATTCCAGCTTTGGGAAACTCATTGATGATCGTTTTGTTTTGCCTCGCTCCCAACTGCTTTCTCCAATGTCTAATTATAGATTCACTCGATCCAAGTTCATGTGCAGGTGCTTGGTTCCCTTTTTCAGTGGTCAGGTTGATTGTCTTCAGTTTGAATGCTGCATTCCCTCCGAAATCTGAGTATGACTGCATACATGGCAGGGGTAAAAACAGTCCTACACGTAAAAGCCTTTTAGTATTTATACAGATGAACATGGTAGTTGCAGTCCATGAACGGGAAAAAAAATCTGTCAGAGAGAAAATACGAAAAAACTTAGCCGTATGAAGAGCACAGGAACAGGAGTCATGATGGCTGCCGGAAAAAGAGGGCGCTAGTCAGGGGGGCAAAGGGGAGGTTACCTACTTCCGGGAGGTTATCGGCTGTAGCTACTTTCGTTTTCTCCGCATAGGCGGATAGTAGTTTGCATAGGACAGGAATATCAGACCCCTGTCGGAATCTGCACTAGTGGGTCATGGTAAGTATGTTATTTAAATGTGATTTTAGATAGAAAATTTCCTTTGTAAGCAATTTGTCGTGTTTTCAGCATGAAGGAAAAGTGTGGGCAAAAGCGATGTAGAATTGAATATTCCTGTTTGTGAACATTTGGGTGACAAATGTGAAATTAACACCATACAGTGAGCTCATTTGTGAAAAATTCTGAGGAGTCAAAACCAGTTTGGAGAGTCAGAGTGAAGCAAAGAACAGACTGGGGAATGTGGCAACAAACAGATTAGAGAAGGCTGCGAAACACTGAATCAGAAAAATCCACAAACAAGTGGCAATCCTTGTTTTAGCCGCTGGGTCAAGTCCAGGCGAAATGGTTTGGCTTATTGTCCAGATTTTACGATACATAAAAACGCTAGTAATATTATAACAGTTGATTACACACTACAGGTGATTTGTTTTTTTTATTTTGCTGTCTTTAGTTTTTCTATTTATTCTTACTTATAATTCTTATTACGACTGTTTCACGTTTGGCTCTAGATATTTGTGTGGATAAATTAGCAAGAGAAGAGTGTGTGCAGCATACTTTTTTCATGTGCCTTTGGGTGGGTGCATCTGAACCACCAACACTTTTCTTCCAGTGCCTGTGGAGATTTGTGTATTTCACAGAGTGTTTTTTTTTATTTTTTATTTTTTTATTCTTTGCTTATAACAGAGTGCATGTACAGCATCAGTTTTCCCATTGTGCCTGTGGGAATGGCATGTGCTTGGCACCAGAGTATTTTCTGTGCCTTTAGAAGTGTGCATGCATAACTTCACTGTTTCACTGAAGATTGCTCACTGTGTTTTGCACATGTTGTTTGTTCCAGCTATGGGACATGCGTCGCCCTGACCGGTGTGAGAAGCATTTCACGGCGCACAATGAACCGGCCTTTGCCATCGACTGGCACCCCGAGGACAAAAACTGGCTGGCCACTGCTGGCCGCGACAAGATGATCAAGGTGAGTGTTGGGTCTTTGTTAGTGGTCAGCTGTGGACAGGAGGAAGGCAGCAGAATGGTTGAGATGCATATATGCCACTACAGTGCCTGTGAGGGTCTGGGTTCGAATCCCTGTCTTACCCTTTCTCCCAAGTGTGATAGGAAAAATCAAACTCAGTGTCTAGTCGTTCAAATGAGATAATAAACCGAGGTTCTGTGTGCAGCATGCACTTGGCACACTGAAAGAGAACCCATTGCAGCATTAGTGATGCCCTCTAGCAAAATTTTGTAGAAGAAAAATCACTGTGATAATTACACAAATGTATATATATTTGCATGTCTGCACTAGTGGGTCACGGTAAGTATGTTAGATAAACGTAATTTTATGAAAAAAATTTCCTTATGCATACACTCAAGGCCTGACTAGCATGCTGGGTTTAGCTGCTGGTCAGGCATCTGCCTAGCATATATGTATTGTATACAGATTTTTCCAAATTCTGTGATATCTTCTTTTTTAATTGAAACTGGACTGTTTGTGGAGGAAGACTTATCAATAGCTGCAACACTTGACCAGCTGATTCCAGATGTCGTTTTACTCTCCATATGTATATATGTACCACTGTTGAGACATCCAAACAAAATATTTATATAAGGTAGTTAACTGATGGCATTTATGAAGATATCGGAAGTCATTTTACAACAGTGACTTGACCAGTATCCAACCTGGATATCTGACAGTGTCAAAAATGAAACCATTTAATGTGAAGTGATTGTCAGGTTGAGCATCGCAGGATAGTATCATAAAGAGGGAGAGAGAAATACAAATACAGATACGGATATTTTATTCAGTACAGGCCATGGCCCGTCATGAAGGGTTGGTGTAAATAAGCATTTCAAATGTATGAATAAACAACACAGTTACTGGCATGGAGAGGGAGATACAGACCGTGAGAAATGTAAAGAAGAGCTGGCCCCTCATGAAGGGGTGGTGTGAACAAGCATTTCAAAGGTATAGAAAAACAACACAGTTACCAGCGTGGAGAGAGGGATACAGACAGTGAGATAGATGTACAGAAGATTACCACACCCACCACTTCCCTGTGTCAGGTATGGGATGTCAGCAAGTGACCAGCAGGGACAGAGAGATACAGACAGTGAGAGATGGCCTGGAGGTAATGCATCCACCTGGGAAGTGAGAGAATCTGAGTGCACTGGTTCGAATCCTGGCACAGTCACCAGAATTTTCTCCCCCTCCACTAGACCTTTTTTTTTTTCTGAGTGGTGATCTGGATGCTAGTCATTGGGATGAGATGATAGGCCGAGGTCCTGTGTGCAGCATGCACTTAGCGCATGTAAAAAAAACCCAAGGCGACAGAAAGTTTGTCCCTGGCAAAAATCTGTAGAAAAATCCGCATTGATAGAAAAACAAATAAAAATTACCTGCAGGTAGGGGGAAAAAAAAAAGAAAAGAAAAAAAAAGGGTGGCACTCTCAGTGTCACGCTGTCCTTGGGGAGCCTGAATTTCACACAGAGAAATCTGTTGTGACCAAAAAGAGCAATACAATACAATAGAATGTAAAGAAGAGCGCCACACCCACCACTTTCCCTGTGTGGTGCCAGGTGTGGGACGTCAGCAAGCAGCCGGCCTCTCTGATGTACACGGTGCAGACCATTGCCTCGGTGGGCCGCATCAAGTGGCGGCCGCAGCGCCGCTTCCACATTGCCAACTGCTCTCTGCTGCTGGACCATAGCATTAATGTGTGGGACATACGCCGGCCCTACATCCCTTTTGCCTGCTTCGATCAGCACAAAGATGTGGCCACATGTAGGTGATGTGTGTGTGTGTGTGTGTGTGTGTGTGGTAGGGTGGTGTTGTTTGTGTGTGTGAGTGTGTGTGTGTGTGTGTAAGGGTTAAGTGTGTGTGTGTAACGTGCGCTGCCCCTATGTTCCTTTCACCTACTTTGATCAGAACAAAGATGTGGACACCTGTAGGTGATGTGTGCGTCTGTGTGTGGTGGGGTGGAGTGGTGTTATGTTGTGTATGTGAGTGTCTATGTGTGTGTGTGTGTGTGTAGGGGTTAAGCGTGTGTGTGTTTTTTTAGGAGCTGCCCCTACATCCCTTTTGCCTGCTTCGATCAGCACAAAGATGTGGCCACGTGTAGGTGATTTGTGTGTGGTAGGATGGAGTGGTTTTGTGTGTTGTGTGTGTGTGAGTGAGTTTGTATGTGTGTGTGTGTGTGTGTGTGTGTATGGGTTAAGTGTGTGTGTGTGTAACGTGCGCTGCCCCTATATTCCTTTCACCTACTTTGATCAGAACAAAGATGTGGACACCTGTAGGTGATGTGTGCGTCTGTGTGTGGTGGGGTGGAGTGGTGTAATGTTGTGTTGTGTATGTAAGTGTCTGTGTGTGTGTGTGTGTGTAGGGGGTTAAGTGTGTATGCGTGTGTGTGTAGGGGTTAAATGTGTGTGTGTGTTGGGGTTAAGCATGTGTGTGTGTTTTTTATGAGCTTCCCCTACATCCCTTTTGCCTGCTTCGATCAGCACAAAAACATGGCCACGTGTAGATGATGTGTTTGGTGTGGCAGGGTGGGGTTGGGTTGGGTTGTGTGTGTGTGTGTGTGTGTGTGTGTGTGTGTGTGTGTGTGTGTGTGTAGTGGAGTGGTGTTGAGTTGTGTGTGTGTGTGTGTGTAGGGTGTATGTGTGTGTGTGTGTGTGTGTGTGTGTGTGTGTGGTAGAGTGGTGTTGAGTTGTGTGTGTGTGTGTGTGTGGTGGAGTGGTGTTGAGTTGTGTGTGTGTGTGTGTGTTTGTGTGTGTGTTTGTGTAGGGTGTATGTGTATATCACATACGCTGGCCCTACATCCCTTGTGTTTGTGATTGTGGCATTGTGGGGTGGAGGGGTGTAGTGTGTTATGTAGGTGTTCATGTGTGTGTGTGTGTGTGTGTGTGTGTGTAGGGGTTAAGTATGTGTGTGTTTTACATGTGCTGCCTTTCACCTGCTTTGATCAGAACATAGATGCGGCCACATATGTGCGGGTGTGTTTTGTGGGGGGTGGAGGATGGGTTGTGTGTGTGAGTATGTAGGTGTGTGTGCTTGTAGGGCAAGAACATACCCAGCATACACCTTCCCCGCCCCCCCCCGAAAATGGAGTATGGCTGCCTACATGGCGGGGTAAAAACAGTTATGCATGTAAAAGCCCACTCGTGTACATACGAGTGAATGTGGGAGCTGCAGCCCATGAACGAAGAAGAAAAAGAAGATGATTTGATTTGATTTGGTTTGGTTGGGACCTGCAGGTGTGCAGTGGAAGGACCTGCACGTTCTGCTGAGCACGGGGAAAGACAGCATGCTGATACAGCATGTGTTCAACGACGCCAAGCGGCCTGGCGACCACGTCATTCCCTCCGGGGTGGACATCAGTGTGTACGGGGACATCAGCCTGGCCTTCAGGGACAACAACTCCAGTGAGTGGTGACAACTCCTTGGGATCATTTTCTTCCATGCCTGTTTGTGTTTGTTGAGTGTGTTAAAAGGTGACATGGTCTTTTATAATTGTTATGAAGTTAGAACAGACATGATTTTATATTACTGTTTGTAAATTTGTGATGCAGCAAGTTTCTTCTTCTTCTTGTTCGCCTCTTCACAGTGTCAGTCCAGCCCGTCTGATGAATGACGTCGTCCTCTCCAAGTTCTGTCTGGAGCTGTGGAGCTTATGAAGCAAGATAAAACATATGCAATCTTTTACCACTCTGAGAAAATTGGTTAGGAATCAAAGTAAAACAGAGATATATTTCAACAGTTATTTGTAGGTCAAGTAAAGAATGCAGAATAATTATTATGGATGATGATTCACACACCACTGTAACAAGTCAGTGGACTTCAGTGAAGATGAAAAGTCCAGTTTGGTGAATTGTTTCTCTCATTCTGTCCGGCCACAACAGCTGTAACTCTCTCTTGTCTGATTTGCCTGCTTCATCCATTCACCCCCATCACTGCATAAAAAATCTACCACATGACTCGTCCTCAGAAAGAAAAAAACCTTAGCATATCACTTCTCTCTTGCAATCTCTCCACTGATCCCTGCCTCACACAGACTAAAATACAAGAGCAGCACTCTCTGTCATAAATGTGTCAATGAATCTGTCCCATCCTGTTTATTGATGTGAATGCCCTCACCTCTACACCCCATCTCGCTCTCTTTAATCGCAGATCCTCTCTGCTACGGTGTTCCCAGATTCAAGCACTCCACAATTGTCTGCGCTCTTTCTCAGTCCCTGGAGCTTACACTTGGAACAATCTCTGTCTTAGATTTTATCAGATCCCTGCACTGAGCTCTTTCAAGTCTGTCCTTAAAACCCACTTCTTTCAAAAAATAGCCCTTCACTCCCTCCAACTTTTCAACTGTAGTTTCTCCAGCTTTCTTTCTGCATGTATTTGTAAGTTTTGTCCTTAATCCCTTTGGTTCAAGAGTTATGCATACTTGTAAAATTTGTGAGTGAAAGTGCTTTGGTTTGTCTCCGTGCAAGATTCACCACTATACAAATTCATCATTTATTATTCATCTGTCTATTCTTTGTTTGGTTGAGATTTGTTTCTGTTGTACACTATTCATTTGTTGTTTCTTGATGAACTGTTTGCTGTGTGAAGTGTCTGTGTTGTACATTATTCGTTTGTTATTTCTTGATTAACTGTTTGCTATGACAAGTGTCTGTTGTACATTATTCGTTTGTTATTTCTTGATTGTTGTGAGAAGTGTTTGTATTGTACATAATTCGTTTGTTATTTCTTGATTAACTGTTTGCCGTGAGAAGTGTCTGTGTTGTACATAATTCATTCATTATTTAATTACACATACTTAACCGTGACCCACTAGTGCAGACTCCGGTTCATTATTTCTTGATTAACTGTTTGCCGTGAGAAGTGTCTGTTCTGTACATGATTCATTTGTTGTTTCTTGATTAACTGCTGTGAGAAGTGTCTCTGTTGTGCATTATTCATTTGTTAGTTCTTGGTGGATTGTTTGTGTTGTACATAGTTCGTTAGTTATTTCTTGATTAACTGTTTGCCATGAGAAGTGTCTGTGTTGAACATTGTTAATTTGGTAGTTCTTGATAGATTGTTTGTGTTGTGCATTATTCATTCATTATTTCTTGATTTACTGTTTACTGTGAGAAGTGTCTGTCTTGTACATAATTCATTCATTAGTTCTTGATTAACTGTTTGCTGTGAGAAGTGTCTGTTGCTGTGACAAGTGTCTGTGTTGCTGTGACAAGTGTCTGTGTGACAAGTGTCTGTGTTGCTGTGACAAGTGTCTGTGTTGCTGTGACATGTGTCTGTGTTGCTGTGACATGTGTCTGTGACAAGTGTCTGTGTTGCTGTGACAAGTGTCTGTTGCTGTGACAAGTGTCTGTTGCTGTGACAAGTGTCTGTGTTGCTGTGACAAGTGTCTGTGTTGCTGTGATGTCTGTGTTGCTGTGACAAGTGTCTGTGTTGCTGTAACAAGTGTCTGTATGACAAGTGTCTGTGTTGCTGTGACAAGTGTCTGTGTTGCTGTGACAAGTGTCTGTTGTTGTGACAAGTGTCTGTGAGAAGTGTCTGTGTTGCTGTGACTAGTGCCTGTGTTGCTGTGACTAGTGCCTGTGGTACTGTGACAAGTGTCTGTGTTGCTGTGACAAGTGGCTGTGTTGCTCTGACAAGTGTCTGTGTTGCTGTGACAAGTGTCTGTTTGTCTGTGTTGCTGTGACAAGTGTCTGTGTTGTTGTGTTGCTGTGACAAGTGCCTGTGTTGCTGTGACAAGTGTCTGTGTTGCTGTGACAAGTGTCTGTGTTGTTGTGACAAGTGCCTGTGTTGCTGTGACAAGTGTCAGTGTTGCTGTGACAAGTGTCTGTGTTGCTGTGACAAGTGTCTGGTGTTGCTGTGACAAGTGTCTGTGTGGCTGTGACAAGTGTCTGTGAGAAGTGTCTGTGTAGCTGTGACAAGTGTCTGTGTGGCTGTGACAAGTGCCTGTGTTGCTGTGACAAGTGTCTGTGTGGCTGTGACAAGTGCCTGTGTTGCTGCGACAAGTGTCTGTGTTGTTGTGACAAGTGCCTGTGTTGTTGTGACAAGTGTCTGTGTTGTTGTGACAAGTGTCTGTGTTGCTGTGACAAGTGCCTGTGTTGTTGTGACAAGTGTCTGTGTTGTTGTGACAAGTGTCTGTGTTGCTGTGACAAGTGTCTGTTTTGTGTGTGACAAGTGTCTGTGTGTCTGTGACAAGTGTCTGTACAAGTGTCTGTGTTGCTATGACTAGTGTCTGTGTTGTTGTGACAAGTGTCTGTGTTGCTGTGACAAGTGTCTGTGTTGCTGTGACAAGTGTCTGTGTTGCTGTGTTGTTGTGACAGGTGTCTGTGTTGCTGTGACAAGTGTCTGTGTTGTGTGTGACAAGTGTCTGTGTGTCTGTGACAAGTGTCTGTACAAGTGTCTGTGTTGCTATGACTAGTGTCTGTGTTGTTGTGACAAGTGTCTGTGCTGCTGTGACAAGTGTCTGTGTTGCTGTGACAAGTGTCTGTGTTGCTGTGTTGTTGTGACAAGTGTCTGTGTTGCTGTGACAAGTGTCTGTGAGAAGTGTCTGTGTTGTTGTGACAAGTGTCTGTGAGAAGTGTCTGTGTTGCTGTGTGAAAAAGGAAAAGAAAGCAGTAGCAGGACGTCCATGTTTGGGCGAAAGGCATCGCAGTCACGCAGCGAGCAGTTCTTCTCCCTGGCCAGCAGTGCTGTGACTGTGTTCCAGCAGATAGCAGAGCCGCTAGAGACATCTGTGAGTGAAGGCACTTACTTTTTTTTTTTTTTTTTTTTGTCTAGCTTAAGCCTTCTGTTCTATTGCAGACAAGAAATTTGTACTGTTAAAAACATATTTTATGTGTGTTCTAGTTCAAGCCTTCAGCTTCATTGCAGACAAGAAGTTTATACTGTAAAAAAAAAAAATGTTTTCATCATGAACTTGTTTACATTACTGTTTACTTGGCTTAATTTCATTAATGCATGGTATGACTAGGTAAAGAAACAAAAAAAATGTGTCCTTGTTTAACATAATGATTAGGGTTAAATGACTGTCTGTATGTATTTCATGACATCACCAGTTTTGAGATGTGAAACTGAAGTTTTGTTCATTTATGATTTAAAGTTACACCCCTGTTGCTCTTTAAAAGTCAGTGCAAAGTTTCCTCAGACAAGGCAAGAAGTTTAAATTCACAAGCCCCCAAGTGACTTTGAACCATTACGCAGACACATTTTTGACTCACATCATACAAATGAAAGAAAAGGCCTCAAGCTAAGACAAAGTCTTCGAGGCTTTTCAGACAGAAACAGGAGAAAACGTTGGGGCAGCAGCAGTTAGCGGTGGTGGTGGTGGTGGTGATGGTGGTGGTGCGCCCAGCGAGGTTAGCAGTGAGGCGTACGATGAAGTTGACGGTGACACAGAAGACACATCTGCTGTGCATACTCCCCGGGGCGCGTGGGGCCAGGATGTGGTCAGCCAGGACGTGTCCATGGGAAGCTTCTTGGAGTTGGCCCGGCGGTACCACCTGAAGGGACAGAGCACCGAGGAGCTGTGCCGCCACAACTCCGCTGTCGGGGCCGCTGTCAATAAGCACCAGGTGTGTGTGGTTTTCACAATAATATATATATATATATTTTTAAAAACGTCTAGGGCTTATGAAATTGGATGGATTCTCACCTGAGTTTAATCCTTTTTGTTTTAAACATCTAGGATTTATTTTTAAGATTAGACGTAAATGCTCACAATAATAATAATAATAATAATGATATTAACAGTGATACTACTACTGGTTCTGCTATTACTACTACTGATGATATTGGATGGGTTCTCACCTGAATTTGATCCTTTTGTTTTAAACGTCTAGGATTTATTTTTAAGATGAAGCGTAAATGCTCACAATAATAATAATAATAATAATAATATTAACAGTGATACTACTACTGGTAATTCTGCTGCTACTACTACTAATGATATTGGATGGATTCTCACCTGAGTTTGATCCTTTTGTTTTAAACGTTTAGGATTTATTTTTAAGATTAGGCGTAAATGCTCACAATAATAATGATGATATTAACAGTGATACTATTACTGGAAGTTCTGCTACTACTACTACTAATGGTATTGGATGGATTCTCACCTGAGTTTTCTGAGTTTGATCCCTTATGTTTTAAATGCCTAGGGTTTAATTTTTTTAAGATTAGGCATAAATGTTCACACTACTACTACTACTACTACTGCCACTACTACTTCTACTACTATTAACAGTGATACTACAGCTGGTAGTTCTACTACTACTTCTACTACTACTATTAATATTGGATGGATTCTCACCCAAGTTTCCTGAATTGATCCCCAGTTTCGGCGCACCTGGTGACAGGCGCAGTAGTCGAGTGGTCAAAGTGTTGGACTTTAAGTCTGAGGGTCCTGGGTTCGAAGCTCGGTGAGGGCACCTGGTGGGTAAAGGGTGGAGATTTTTACGATCTCCCAGGTCAACATATGTGCAGATCTGCTAATGCCTGAACCCTCTTCGTGTGTATACGCAAGCAGAAGATCAAATACGCACGTAAAAGATCCTGCGTTCGGTGGGTTATGGAAACAAGAACATACCCAGCATGCACACCCCCGGAAGCGGAGTATGGCTGCCTACATGGTGGGGTAAAAACGGTCATACATGTAAAAGCTCACTCGTGTACATTCGAGTGAACATGGGAGTTGCAGCCCATGAACGCAGAAGAAGAAGAAGAAGGCCCACCTGGTGGGTGAAGGTCGGAGATTTTTCCGATCTCCCAGGTCAACATATACATGTTCACACCTGCTAGTGCCTGAAACTTCTTCATGTGTATACACATGCAGAGTATCAAATACGCATGTTAAAGATCCTGTTATTCATTGTCAGTGTTCGATGGGTTATGGAAACACACAAATACCAAGCATGCATCAATCATAATGGATTCATCAGCAAACTGCCGTTGGTTATTTTATGGAAAGAAGAAGGGAAAAAAAAAAAAGAAGAGAAAAAAAGAAGAAATAATAGAGAGGTACTTTGGCAGAGCTGGTCGGGTGTTGGCCTTGTGGTCCAGTGTTCACAGTGATCAGGGTTCAAGGCCCTGTTTCGGCCTGGTGTTGTGTCCTTGGGAAAGGTACTTTAATTTTCCTCACTCCACCCAGGTGTGAAAGGGTACCTGACTTTGCTGGGGAAGGTTGAAACAGTTGAAGAAGACGACTGGGCCCTGCCTTCCAGTACCAAGCTCTAGACACGGTGGATAAAAAATTCAACTGCCTGATGGATTTAAAGGGCAATGGGATCTCTATCTTTTTTTTTTTTTTTTTTTTACCTTTAAAGGGAAACAATTTTATTTAAAAGAAAACTAAATTCTGATAGTTCATTTTCACTACACATACTTCACCATGACCCACTAGTGCAGACTCCGGCAGGGAGTCTGATTCCTGTCCTGTGCAAACACTACTATCCGCCAATGCGGAGAAAAAACTAAATTCTGATAAATCCTTTTTATGTGAACAATAAAATGGATTTTGGTTTACAGATAGCACAGATGTGGCAACTGCTGGCCGATATTTTCTACACCAAGACGACGACCAAGTCCACCAGTCTGCAGATACCTCGAGCCAACGTCACCATGAACTCCTCTTCAGACAAACCAGAGTCTGACAAAGGTAGTCGGCATCTCAGCTGTTTGGAGTGAAATTGGGTGTTATGAGTGTGTGTGTGTGTGTGTGTGTGTGTGTGTGTGTGTGTGTGTGTAAATTGTGTGTGTGTGTGTGTGTGTGTGTGTGTGTGTGTAAATTGTTTGTGTGTGCGTGTTTTATTGACTTTATTCAAAACAGAGTAGGCGTCTCTAGAATTCTCTGTGTGTGTGTGTGTGTGTGTGTGTGTGAGTGTGAGTGTGAGTGAATATGTTTTATCAAATTTCATCAAAAGGGAGCAGGCATGTTCTCTTACAGAACCATGTACCCGGATTTCAGGATTGTGGAAATTGAATATTTGACTTTGTAAAGTTTGTTCTGTACAGAGCAGTTTTGTGTAAGATATGTCTTTGTGCTGAAAGATTTTGTGATTAATACATAACTGACTTGTGGAATTTTATTTCAAAATAAAGGAGGCATGGTCACCAAAAAGGAATGCTTTATGATGTTGTTTATGTGCTTCTGAATAGAACGGAAGTAAAAAAATTGAAAATAGAAATTAAAAAAAAGAAAAAAAGAAAAAAAATGTACCTAATGATTCCAAGATTACTGCAACTGGGTGTTCTACTGTGAAGCTTTAAGACAGTTTGGTAGTTTTATTGACGTATTGTGGTATGTTTATTGACATATTGTGGTATGTGCTATTGAAAGTTAGTTTCTTTACCATGTTCTAATTTATACTGTTTATAGGATATTAGTTTCTTTACATGTTTTGATTTACCTTTTTTTTTTTTTTTTGCTGCCCCATCATCTGCACCGTTTCAGTGGCATTACTCCCATGCCGCTCATTTAGACTCCCCCATACATGGCCACACCTGGGTTTGTCCGTCACAGTTTCAGCGTCGGCAGTGCACAGGAAACCATCGATGTTAGGTCGCCCGGAGGCCACACACCAGAGGAGACCCTGCACTGCTGCTGAGTTACTTCAGTGGTGTTCAGTGGTGCCTGTTCTGATCTAACGTGCTCAAGACATCACCTACCAAGCCCCTACTATGGACAATAATGGCTTAGTCTCAGAGCCAGACTGAGTGAGCGTCCCTCCCAGAGTGGAGACTGCCACCACGTCTCTCAAACACCTCCCCATGAATCTGCTAACACTAAAGACATTGACAGGACTCACCCTGAGCATGGAAGTGGAGGGGTATCGAAACTGAGGTCACTGTGAGAGCAGGGCATGAAAGGCCACAGACTTTGAGACTGTTTCGTTTATATTGATGATGATGAAGGAGGAGGAGGATAACAATGACGATATCGCTATGGAGGTCCATTTTGGTTTGGGACTGCATGACAAGGCTGTACTCTACACTTCCTGTTATAATGATTTGATTAACTTTATTAAAGAATAATCAGTCCTCTTCAATCTCAGTCTTGTGACTGGTGTCAAATGGAGTTGTGGCCCAGTGGTAACACATGTACATAGAAAGCGAGAAAATCTGAGAGCGTGGGATTGAATTCCACACTCACCAGAATTTTATCCCCTACAACCCCCTCCACCACAAGACCTTGAGTGGTCACTAGTGGTCTGGATGCTAGTCATTTGGATAAGAAGATGAACTGAGGCCCTGTGTGCAGATGTACTTTGCGCATGGAAAAGAACCCATGGCTACAAGAGAGTTGACCCTGGCAAACTTCTGTAGTGTAATCCTCTCTAATATAAATGTGTGTGTTTACACGTGACTGAATGACATAGGAAAAGACTGATGAGCACCTAACAAGCAGCTGTCAGTCAGCTCTACCCAGGTAGGCAGCCTGTTGTACAAATGACTCCATGTTTTAAAAGCACTTAGAACCTGGTCTCTGACGCAGATAGACGCTATATAAGTATCAATACTAATGATAGTAATAATGATAATGATATTGATAATAATGATGATAATGACGATAATGACAATAATGTTATTTACAGGAAAATCAGTTTCCAGTCCGGACAATGAACAAGAGGTGGTTGTCCGCAGTGACAATGACAAGGAGAAAGCACCCGAGTGTAGCACTGGTCTGTATATATGTGTGTGCGTGCGGTGTGTGTGCTGTGTGTGTATGTGCGTGCGCTGTGTGTATGTGCGTGCAGTATGTGTGTGTGTGTGTTTATGTTGTCCACAGTGATAATAACAAGGAAACAGAAGTAGAGTGTAGCACTGGTGTGTGTGTGTGCGTGTGTGTGTACGTGTGTGTGTGCGTGTGGTGGGACGGGGGGCGCGCACGTGTGTGCATTTGTGCGTGAGAGAGAGACAGAGACAGTACACAGTACCATTTGTGTCAGTCAGGTCTTGGAAAAGTATGGACTTTTGTTTGGTGACATCTGTAGGAACCCTGTACATGATTATGAAATGCTAGCGTGTTTCAGTGCAACTCTTTATTGACAGTGTGGAAAAAGTTTGTTGGAAAATCATGGACATGAATGCAGGATCCATACAGGTCATAGAAATTCTGAAAAGTCCAGGAACTTGAAAACATCATTTTCCAGGACTGGACAGTCATGGGATTATGGTAGAAGTTGCGGAAAATGAATGAATTTGAAAATAAAGTCTAAAAGCAAAACAAATATAAAACCAACAAAAAACAAAATAAACTCACAATGATAGTGTTTGCATTGATTGAAGAATGATGAAAAAATAATTGTGTTCAAAATTTTGGACCATCACCTACTGTATAGTGTCAGTATATATGCATTTGTAAGGTTTTATCCAAGATAACTTTAATGACAATACCAATTGTGTTCAGTTTTGGTTTTAAACCAAGACACAAGGCATGTATTTACTGTGTCTTTCTAACTGCTCCACTATGGACATGCTAAGCAAGTAAATAGTATCCTCCCAGTTGGACATCTTGATAACAGAGGAAATGCATTTTGTGAGGAAAATAGTTTTGAATAGGGGATAGTCATGGAAATATCTGAAAATGGCATGGAAAAGTTTTGGATGGGCGATGGAATGTTGAGCGTGTAAACTCACCTTTTTCCTCAGCAATAAGTTCAGTTATGGCAGGTCCACTTCCTTTGCGTTAGCTGTGTATGACTGTGTGTATACATATGTATGTGTACATAACTACATGCATGTATATGAATGTGTATTGTTTGTGCGTGTGTTTATGTAAGTTTGTGCCTGCCTATGTGTGTGTATGTGTTAGGGTAGCTGTTAGATACACATATATGTTAAAATGTATGTATGCAGTGTGTGTGTGTGTGTGTGTGTGTGTGTGTGTGTGTGTGTGTGAGGTCACATTTTGGTGTGTGTATGTAACATTGATGTAATGTTTTATGTTAACAAAAGCATTTTTGTAAAGCACCTAGAGCAGATTTCTGGATAGTGTGCTATATAAGTATCCATTATTATTATTATTATTATTAAACGTGTATGGAGCCTGCGAGAATGTGTGCACAGGGAGTGAGGAGGATTCTGAGGGAGAAAGCTCAGAGTACAAGGACAACCTGGCCAACTACGCCAGTGGCTTGGGGCACAACGAGGACTTCTTTTTCGGTGACGGAGACAACGATATCTCCTCCTACCCCCTCAACATCAACCTGCCGTCTGGAGAGGTCAGGTTTCAAGACTTTGGTGATTAAGAAAATATTTTAATTACACATACTTAACTGTGACCCACCAGTGCAGACTCCGGCAGGGTCTGACATTCCTGTCCTATGCAAACTACTATCCGCCTATGCGGAGAAAACAAAAGTAGCTACGGCCAATAACCTCCCGGAAGTAGGTAACCTCCCCTTTGCCCCGCTGACTAGCGCCCTCTTTTTCCAGCAGCCATCTTGACTCCTGTTCCTGTGCTCTTCATACGGCTGAGTTTTTTTTCGTATTTTCTGTCTGTTGAATCTCTTGCATTCTTGTTTTTTGTCCAATTATGTGTTTAGAAAATATATTTTATTGATACTTCTTTCATTCGTACAGTGACACTAACATAATTTTACACATAAAGAACAGAAAGGATAATGGGAACAAAAAAAACAAAACAAAATACTAAATGAATGGAAACTATTTTTAGAATATTATAGAATATAAATACAAGGATGCGGGTATTCAGTTCACACATGTAGGCTACAACACAGAAGAGAACATATGTAAATAAACAGTGAGAACAAAAAAAAATCATGCACATATAATCAAGAAACATTACAGTCGTCATGTGGAATGACTGTTGTTTACTGATGATTCAGTGTTGACTCAGTGTTCAGGTCTCCATCAATGCACTGGGGTTTATGCCAAAGGTCAGGTGTCTGCTCCTCCCCCTTCCCCCCACCCCACTCCTCGAAGCAGATGTGGTGTAGCGTATATGGATCAGTTTGCACACTTTGCCGCTCAGGTACTTGAAACTGAAACTTTAAACCAAGATGGTGTGAGTATGTTGAAATAAACATGTAAATTTAACTTTTGATTCTGAGAGTCGTCTCTGGCAAAATTCTTTAGAAAAGACTTACTTTGATAGGAAAACAAAGACGCTTGCAGGCAGAAGAAAAAAAGGTTGGCGCTCTGAATAGTGATGCGCTCTCCCTGAAGAGAGCAGCCAGACTTTCACACAGAAGAATCTGTTGCGACAAAAGAGTAACACCATACCATATTTGTATTTTGTATTTGTGTTTCTTTTTATCACAACAGATTTCTCTATGTGAAATTCAGGCTGCTCTCCCCAGGGAGAGCGCATCGCTATACTACAGCGCCACCCATTTTTATGTATTTTTTCCTGCGTGCATTTTTTTTTTTCCCCTATCGAAGTGGATTTTTCTCCAGAATTGTGCCAGGAACAACCCTTTTGTTGCTGTGGGTTCTTTTACGTGCACTTAGTGCATGCTGCACACGTGATCTCGGTTTATCGTCTCATCCGAATGACTAGCGTCCAGACCACCACTCAAGGTCTAGTGGATGGGGAGAAAATATCGGCGGCTGAGCGGTGATTCGAACTGGTGCACTCAGATTCTCTCGCTTCCTAGGCGGACACGTTACCTCTAGGCCATCATACCATACCATACTGAAATACCATACCATACATACCATACTGGAATTAATAAGTAATGAGGCCAGGAGAAGAAATGATTAACAAATAGTAAAGAGTGGTAACTCTCTGCATTCACAAAGTACACAACTTCAAGTCATTGCTGCTTATGCTACCGATTCAGCTAGCACACAGGTGAATAAAAGGTACACTGGAGGCAACCCAAACACTTCCTCAAAGAAAAAGCGCCGGGCTTTTCCTTACATGTCCTATGGGCTTATATGTAGCATAAGCAGCAATGACTTAGAAGTTGTGTACCTTGTGAATGGAGAGAGTTATCACTCTTTACTATTTGAATTCCCTATGGCAACGAGAGCGTTGTCCTCGAGCAAAATTATGTAAAAAGAAATCTACTCTTGATACGTACACAAATGTCTAAAGCATGCCCTCAAGGCCTGACAAGCATGTTGGGTTATGCTGCTGTCAGGCATCTGCCTAGCAGATGTTTTGCAGCGTATATGTAGATTTGAATGCAGTGACGCCTCCTTGAGAAACTGAAACTGTATACCATACTGAGTTTGGAATTCCCTTCTAAACCATTCACACACATTAAAGGAGTGGATACCATACTGAGTTAAGAATTCCCATCTAAATTGTTCACACTTTGCAGGAGTGGGTATCATACTGGGTTAGGAAATCCCTTCTAAATCGTTCACACGTTGCAGGAGTGGATATCATACTGGGTTAGGAAATCACTTCTAAGCTGTTCACACACGTTGCAGGAGTGGATATCATACTGGGTTAGGAAATCCCTCCTAAATCATTCACATGTTGCAGAAGTGGATACCATGCTGAGTTAGGAATTTCCATCTAAATCGTTCACACATTGCAGGAGTGGCTATCGTACTGGGTTAGGAAATCCCTTCAAAGCTGTTCACACACGTTACAGGAATGGATACCATACTGAGTTAGGAAATCCCTTCTACACCTGTTCACACACTGTAGGAGTGGATACCATACTGAGTTAGGAAATCCCTTCTAAACCTGTTCACACACGTTGCAGGAGTGGAAACCGTACTGAGTTAGGAAATCCCTTCTAAATCGTTCACACGTTGCAGGAGTGGACGCAACTGCCGTCGGAAGCCTTCCAGCCCCGCCACGAGATCACGGGCCCCACGGCGCCCCCGGACCGCCCTGACCACGACTCCATCCTGGCAGCTGTGGAGTCTGACGCCGTGGCCTTCTCGACCCCCCTGCAGACCCCCGTGGATGACTCGGAGCCCAGCGAGCAGTACCTCAACCTGAACATCGACACCTCCGCGCTGCACTGCGGCCCCGTGCTGGACTTCACTCCCTTTGCCATACAGGGCATACACTCCTTGGCTGAACAGGTTGGGGGAACTGCTGTTACTGCTGTTACTGCCTGTAGGGTGATGGTGGTGATGATGATGATGATGATGATGATATTGATGATGATCATAGTAATGATAGTGATGATGATGGTGATGTTAATAATGATGGTGATATTAATGATGACGATAATGATAATAAGAATGATGATGATGATATTGATAATGATGATAATAATGGTGATATTGATGATGATATTGATGATAATGACGATGATAATGGTGATGATGATATTAATAATGATAATAATAATTTGAATTGATACAGCACCTATTCTCTGAACAGGGCAGTGGGTGCTTTTCAAAAATGGGCAAACGGAAACATTCACATACACACCCACACACACATACGTGTACACACACACACACACACACACACCCATTTACACCTGGGTGAAATAAGGAAAATCGGAGTAAAGTGCCTTTCCCAAGCACGCCCAAGTGTTTGTATGCCTTGTAGATAAAATACACGTTTTGCTGATGCGGCTCGGAATCGTGAGTGTTCCTACCAAAGTCAGAATGTTCCCACCAAATTTCCTGATTGTTCCTACAAACACTGGACAGGGGTTGGCATCTCTGTGTATGTAATAATAATAATAATAATAATAATAATAATGGTATTTATATAGCACTGAATCTTGTGCAGAGACAAATCAAAGTGCTTTCACACCAGTCATTCACATGCATGCATAACTCTAAAACTATAGAAACTAAAGACAAGGAAGAGGCAGGCAAGGGAGACTATTTTGGGAAGAGGTGGGTTTTAAGGCCAGACTTAAAAGAGCTGAGTGTGGAGACTTAATGAAGCGAAAGAGGAAGTTCATTCCAATTGCAAGGTCCAGAGACAGAGAAAGAATGGCGGCCAACAGTCGAGTGTTTGAATCTGGTTATGCATAAACAGAGTGGATCCGAAGCCGATCGTAGTGAGCGAGATGGAGTGTGGAGGTGAAGGCAGCCGCAGAAATAGGAAGGGGCAGTTTTGTGAATACATCTATAACATAAGAGTGCTGATCTTGTACTTTATTTGGTGTGAGACAGGGAGCCAGTGGAGATGTTGCAAAAGAGGAGTTCTTTTCTTTCTGAGGACGAGTCGGGCAGCAGAGTTTTGTATGTTTCACACAGGGGGACATCCAGACCTGTGTGTCCATGCTGATTGTCCTTGGGGACCACGTGCGCTCTCACATTGACTTGGAGACTCAGGAGAACTGGTTCCTCAGCTACATCGGTGAGTGATTGGTACAGCGAGCGGCAAGTGTGCGTTTGTGTGTGTGTGTTTGTGTGTGTGTGTGTGTGTGTGTGTGTTTGTGAGTGTGTGAATGTGTGTGTGTGTATTACACTAAAGTGTGTGAGAGTTTGTGTGTGTGTGTGTGTGTGTGTGTGTGTTACACTAAAGTGTGTGAGTGTATGTGTATTACACTAAACTTTTTTTCAATAAAGATGACATGTGGGTGCATCTAAGTTTTTATGTTATGTGTATGTGTGATACTTTTTTTTTCATAAAGAAAAGGTGGAGGAGTGGGAAATAGTAGTGGTAGAGTGTATGCTGTGGTTTTGAAGAAGCTCTGCTGAGCTGAGCAGCCAGTTGTTCACATCTGGTGTTCCATTGAGCAAACTTGATGAGGCGCTGTGAGCTGTGGACATGTCCCTGGGGCATTTTTCTTTTGTTTTAGCATGTTGCATTTTATGACTGAGAAATTTTTTGTGTCTCCAAAGGAAGTCTCAGCTAAATATGATTATTTGATTGAGTATTTTATTAGCAATGTACAAATTGCATTGTTGCATGTTTGTGTTTATAATTAGATTTATTTCCTACTGTTTTGTTTTTACTTTTAATTTCTTTATTCTGAATTTTGATTAATTATTTTAAAATGTGTTGTGATTGTTTTTTGGGGGGATATATTTTATTAACAAAATAATGATAATATTATTTCTTTTAATAGGAATTTGTGCACTTTGGATACAAAGAATGTGCTATGGGAGTTGTGCTGCGTGAAATATTTGTTTACAATTTTAGATGTTTACTAAATGATCAGAATTAATGTTGTTGTTCTGTGGATGAAATGTCTTTAAATTTTAAAAAAAATTAATGTTGCCTTTCTGTCAATAAGCATAGTAACAAGTTCTCTTTAAGAGATAGCAGAGTATTCTTGTATCTTGTATTTTGTGTGCTGTTTTGTTGAGCAGACTTTCTGAGCCAGTGGTTCATGTGTGTTGTTCTGTGTTGTTGAGCAGACTTGCTGAGTGGCTGTGAGCTGTGGACGATGGTTCATGTGTTGTGCTGTGTTTGTTGAGCAGACCTGCTGAGCCATGCAACCAGTAGATTTGTGTGTTGTGCTGTGTTTGTTGAGCAGACTTGCTGAGTAGATCATGTGTTGTGCTGTGTTTGCTAACACAGACTTGCTGAGCCGCTATGAGCTGTGGACGGTGGCCAATGAGGTGATCTCGCTGAGTCACCTGCCGCAGGTGAGCCAGATGAACCAGATGTCGACCACCATCCACACAGCCTGCCCCCTGTGCTGCCGCGTCATGGAGCGCGCTGGCTGGCTGTGCGACAAGTGCAAGGAGGTTGTCAACCTGTGCAGCATTTGGTGAGTGGGTGTCGGAGTCGGAGAATTAGTGTGTGTTTCTTGGAAAGGTTGTGTGGTGTGTTTTTGTGGTGTTGAAGAGAAGGGGGGTGAGAGTACATGTGTGTGTGTGCGTGTGTGTGTGTGTCTCTGTGTGTGTGTGTGTGTGTGTGTGTATTGTTTGTCTTTCTCAGGGTCAGACTCAGATTTTTTTTTTATCTGTATCAGCACACCATTTTTTGTTTGTTGCCTAAGGAATAGATAATCAGTATGATGAGAGAGTATTGCTGAGTATGCACAAAATGAACTTTAGCCTACAACTTTTAAGAAGCACTGCATAAAAATGGCAGAGTTACAAACAAACAACAGAAAGAAAAGGAAAATTGATTGCCTGAAAAGAACACCATTTCCACAATTGACATTCTGAGTGGTGTGAGCTGGGTTTTTTTTCTGTTTTCCCAGTCACCACCCGGTGAAGGGTGTGATGCTGTGGTGCCAGGGCTGTCTGCATGGAGGCCACATCTACCACATACAGGAGTGGCTGGCCTCCAACACGCACTGCCCCGCCGGCTGTGGCCACACCTGCGAATACTCATGACCCCCACCGCCTTGATGTCGGCTCGGTGGTTCAATCCTTTGAGAGTGTGTCAGAGATTGTACTTAGCAAGCTGAGGAGTGAGTGGTATTAGTCAGTGAAGTTGCTGGTGCAGCTGCTCTTTGCTTGGAGTGTGGGTGGAACTAAAACGATATTAACTTATGTGTGAATGGAGCCAGTCTGTCTGACTGAAGTGTGAATTGCAGTAGTTATTTGAAAGTAGATGTGGAGTAGTTGAGGTGTGACCAGGAAAGTGTTTAACACATTTCTGACCCAGCAAAGTTTACTGAGTTGCTGCCCCTGGACCATGGAGGTTTTGACTGCAGCTGTCATTGCTACAGGTTTAGCAGTGTGAAAAGCTCGCTTTGTCATGATTTTGAACAGGTTTTCAAACACTGCATGGACAGAAAGTTCAGAGAGTAGTTTTACCCCTGACACTTCTGTGTGGTGGTCCCCTATCTTTGTCCATTGTCTATGGCAGCAGTCAGAACTGAAGGTAGCGGCCACGATCGGCAGTTTGTCTCTTGCGGTCAGGAATGTGTTAACAGGAACAGAAGTGTGAGTACAGTATTGTATTTCTGGGAAAGTTTGTGGTAACTGGCTTCATGGCTTTAGTTAACTGGAACCAGATCGTTTAACTGTTTTGTGAATGAAAGAATGTGTAATGGACATGACATGAGTTGAATGGAGAGAACATTGACACATGTGAATGGAACCAGATGTAGTGACTGACACTAGTGTGAATGGAACAAACTGTCAGTGCCATGTGAAATGTTGAAGGAAAAAAGTGCCTGGGGGTATGTTGAGCTTAGACCGGTGATCAGCTACACTTGGCTAGAGACCGAATCCTTGTATCGTTGGAGTTATTTATTGTCTGGGAGTGCAAACCTTTCTGACAGTATCTGATACTAAAACTGCTGTGAATGATCCATGTATGATTTTTATTTTATTTTGGTATGTTATATATATATTTTTTATATTGGAAACTGCTTGGGAAAGCTTAGCACCAGTACTGTGTACTGTGTACTGGTCAGCTGTGTTCCTGTGTATGGGTCAAAGGTGCACAGTAAGTGCTGCCACTTCTCTCTGAATGTTACGTTTGTCTTGATGATGATGATGATATGGATACTTATACAGCGTCTATCCTCAGTCGCAGACCAAGCTCTAAGCACTTTACAAACACGGGGTTATTTGAACAACAGGCTGCCTACCTGGGTAGAACCGACTGACGGCTGTCATTAGGCGCTCATCATTCCTTTCCTCTGTCATTCAATCAGATTTCGGGCATGCACACAAACACACTCAGACATGTAACGTTTTACGCATTTGATTGTTTTGTTTATTTATCCCACCATGTAGGCAGCCATACTCTGTTTTTGGGGGTGTGCATGGTGGTTATGTTCTTGTTTCCATAAACCACTGAACGCTGACATGGATTACAGGATCTTTAATGTGTGTATTTGATCTTCTGTGTGCGTATACACACGAAGGGGGTTCAGGCATAAGCAGGTCTGCACGTATGTTAACCTGGTAGATCGGAAAAACATGTTGTACTGACATTGTTGTTGGCACTCCCTAACTGAATGTTGTGGATGACCCAGTATGTGGATTGTATCCTTGGTGAATTTGCTCAGTTACTTCTGCTCAAATGTAGAGCGAGAAATGTGTGAGAGAGAAATGGAGAGAGAGAGAGTGAAAGCAGCACTTTTACAGTGGCAGTAACACTCATTGGCATAAACATATAACACTCATAGTTAAACACATATAAAGCAAGCGTGCAAAATGTCTTACATCCCTGTCTTTCTCTCATGCATGTTGACATGTCTGTCAGTTAAGACATTGATTAATCAGTTGGGCAATTAATGGCTTCTACACTGCACTGCGAACACCTCAGAACACACATATCAAAGCTGATGTAAATCTGTGTGTGCGTGACACACGTGTGTCACTTGTGTACATGTGGAACTGAGTCAAAGTGGTGGTTGTTTTTTTTCTCCAAACTGTGAGAGTCTGTTGATGAATCCAAAGGTCTGTGTTATTCATTGTAGGATATGTTGATTTGATAGTTTTTTTTTTCTGTAAATGTTTGATAATTGTTTTCTGCTCGCAGGCTTTTCTGAACGTAGGTTGAGAAGGTAGATCCTGTCCCAGTTCCCCCAAGTCAGTCCCTCTCTGTTTTGCCTGATGCATTTCAGCATGGGGCAGCTGTTGTAGTGTCTGGCTGGGATGTGTAGCAATGCAGATTATGGTCGTCACCATATAGCCCGCTGTTTGCTTGTGTATTAGTTGGCATATAGAAGATTGCATTGTGTTGTGTTGTATTGCATTGTATTGGATTTATTTATTTTTATTTTTTGTTTCGTTGTATTTTATTACTTTGTGTCACAACAGATTTTTCTGTGTGGAATCTGTGCTTCTCCCTTGGGAGAGTGTGTTTCCATAGTGCAGCATCACTCACATTTTTCTTCTCTCTTTCATTTCTCTCCCTAGGTAGAGTGTGTTGCCATAGTGCAGCATCATCCACATTTTTTCTTCATATCTCTCTTCTCTCCCTAGGGAGAGTGTGTTGCCATAGTGCAGCATCACCCACATTTTTTCTTCATATCTCTCTTCTCTCCCTGTGGAGAGTGCGTTGCCATAGTGCAGCATCACCCACATTTTTTTCTTCATTTCTCTCCCTGTGGAGAGTGCGTTGCCATAGTGCAGCATCACCCACATTTTTTTCTTCATTTCTCTCCCTAGGGAGAGTGCGTTGCCATAGTGCAGCATCACCCACATTTTTTCCTTCATTTCTCTCCCTAGGGAGAGTGCGTTACCATAGTGCAGCATCACCCACATTTTTTTCTTCATTTCTCTCCCTATAGAGAGTGCGTTGCCATAGTGCAGCATCACCCACATTTTTTTCTTCATTTCTCTCCCTGTGGAGAGTGCATTACCATAGTGCAGCATCACCCACATTTTTTCTTCATATCTCTCTTCTCTCCCTAGGGAGAGTGTATCGCCATAGTGCAGCATCACCCACATTTTTTCTTCATATCTCTCTTCTCTCCCTAGGGAGAGTGTATCGCCATAGTGCAGCATCACCCACATTTTTCTTCATTTCTCTCTTCTCTCCCTAGGGAGAGTGCATTGCCATAGTGCAGCATCACCCACATTTTTCTTCATTTCTCTCCCTAGGGAGAGTGCATTGCCATAGTGCAGCATCACCCACATTTTTCTTCATTTCTCTCCCTAGGGAGAGTGCGTTGCCATAGTGCAGCATCATACACATTTAGGGCATGTAATAGAACCCACGGCAACAAACAGGTAAAATTCTGCAAAAACTTCACTTCAACAGTGAAAGAAACACAACTGTAGAGAAAGAAATGAAGGAAAAAATGTGGATGATGCTGCACACAGGATCTTGGTTGATCATCACATCCGAAAGGATAGCACCCAGACCACCACTGAGGGTCTAGTGGAGGGGGAGTGAAAACCCTGGTCTGTATGTGGGACTCAAACCAGTGGACACTGGCCTTCTGGTCTGACACTTTACCGCTAGGCCACCGCTCCTCTGGATGGTTCCCTCACTCGGCTGGTTCTTTGGTGTATAGCAAAGTTAGTTCATGCATGTGTCATCCAGGTTTTATTCGCAGTATACTCAAAACAGTCTGCAGGCAGCATACAGTGTGTACACAGAGCGGAAGCGTGTTGGAAGTCCCATGTGCGTGAAGTTGCGGAATGGCCCAGTCTTTCATTCAGATGGAATATTGTAGTTTGCTAGACACCACAATTGTGAAATGTGTGTTGACCAATGTAAGTGATTGGTGTGTGTTTGTGAAGCCAAAGAAAAATCAGTATTCATGATAGGCTGCAGTTCCGTGGCCTTTCATGCCCTGCTGTCGTGGTGACCTCAGTTTTGACCCCCCTCCACTTCTGTGCTTGGGGTGAGTCCTGTCAAGGTCTTTGTTGTTGATAAATTCACGGGGGACTGTCACTGGAGGGATGCAAAGACTGTATCCACTCTGGGGGGCATGCTCACTCAGTCTGGTGCCACAACTAAGTGATTATTGTCGTCAGTAGGGGGTTTAGTAGGTGGTGTCCTAAGAATGTCAACTCAGGCACTACTGAACACCACAGAGGTGACTCAGCAGCAGTGCTTGGTCTCCTCTGATGTGTGGCCTCCTGGTGACCTAACATAGTTCTCTGTGGACTGCCGACACTAGGACTGCGACAGATGAACCCAGGTGTGGCTGTGTATGGGAGACATGAAAAGAGGAACGTGGGAGTAATGCCATGGAAATGCTGCATGATGGGGCAGCTGAAAAAGGAAAAGAAAAAAAAAAAAAAATGTGGCCCTTCAGATAACTGTACTGCATTTTTTTCTTGTCAGTGTGACTCAAGAAAAGACAGTACTGATGTGCGTGGTATGAAAACTTTGCCTCATTAGCTCCAAGCTCAGGAGATTTCAGACCTAAGTATGGATGCACCAAACACACACACACAAGCTTTTGAAGAGCTTTGATGCTTTGATTGAAAAATGTTTCACCGTGAGCATCAAAGCAAGCTAAACGCTTGGGTTCCTAATAATTGTCACAGACCTGTATTAGCATGAAACAGTATTTTTGTTATTATATATATGGGAAAGAAATCTGAGTGGATCTGCAACCAAACAGCTGCATTCAGTTATTGCACACATGTTTTGTATTTCTCTTTTCATGGCTGCCCGTTGTCTATAGGAGTTGATAACAATGCATTTAAAATTAAATTCTATATAATATGGTTTTGTGCTGGTAGTTTTCCTTGTATATTTGGCCTTCTGTTTTATCACGTAATGGTTAAAGATAGAAAGCAAAATGATTCATTGATAAGATTGTATGAAGACTCTTTAGTTTTATGAGTATTATCTTTCCTTGATATTTTCCTCTTATAAAACAAAACGAAACATACAAACAAAAAAAGCTTTCCACGTTTTTATTACTTATTCTGTGTATGAAATGATACAACTTCTGTCCATGTTGGATTACCAATGCTGCATATGAAGTGATACAAATTTGAAATAAATGAATTGCAATATGTTTGCATACAACATACACAATAATGACTCCTGTGTACTAAGAGTGTGTGTGCATGTGAACTTTCATATTCGAGTTTCATCTAAAAACTACCAGATTAGTGATGTTATAGATAAATATGTAGCTAGAATGTGAACTTTCACATTCCAGTTTCATCGAAAAACTACCAGATTAGTGATGTTGTAGATACATATGTTGCTAAAATGTGAACTTTCACATTCCACTTTCATCTAAAAACTACCAGATTAGTGATGTTTTAGATACAGATATTGCTAGAATGGTTCCGATATGCCAAACCTGTTGCCTGCCAAATCAGAAAAAGCATGACACCATATTTGTGAGCCACTGAATATTCTCTTTGGTACATGTTGAAATGTGAAATAATGCTGAATTTTTGGCAAATGATGGTGAAGGTAACCTATGTAGCGCTACTCATAACCTGAGGTGCTTTTTAGCACATGCGCTTTAAAAATAAAAAAATTAACAGTGAAAAACTACAACTATCACTTATAAACCATCGCATAACTGTAATTCTTTGGCTGAAACACTGATCTCTCAAGCATATTTTTCAAGCTGTTCATAGCACGTGTGCCTGAAATGGCCATTGGTGTTTTCAATGAGGCACCAGTGGTGAAGTAAGCCTGCATAGTTTAGATTATCTCTTGGTTTTCTTTTTTAACGAAGTGAAGTCTGTTTAACCACACAGACAATGAAAAGAGGCCACTAAGCACACCTGTTTTTGATTTCTGTGTAAAAGCTGGGTAGTAGTTTGCACAGGGCAGGAATAGACCCTTGTCGGAGTCTGCACCAGTGGGTCATGGTGGGGTGTGTGTAATAAAAAGAAACCTTTAACCCTTTGAGCCCTGACCACCGCTTTACCAGTGGCAGAGAAAAATGATATAATGCCCAGCCACCGGTTGAGTGGTGCGTAAACACTTGAAGCGTGCAGAGTCTCAACCTGGCCCGTCAGGGCAGAAATCAGGGATAAAACGTGCGAGAAAACAACTGTACACAATGCAGCAAGTAATTGATATGCTTGATGATTTATTGGAAGTCGAGTATGACAATGATTACTCTGATAGTGAGGTGGAATTCGAATCGGATGATTTTGCGACAGATAGTGATGTTGAAAATGAATCTGAGCAAGCAGAATCAGTTGATCAAAGGAGGCGTGTCAGGTTGAGACTCTGCATGCTTCATGGTAGAAATCGATCTTTTTTATCCAAAGCACATGCACAAAACACAGTGAAAAGGCGTGGCAATGTTGGTACTACGTTTGCTGACGTCAGAATATTACAGTTTTTCTGATTGGCTCTTCAATATAAGTCAACCAACAGCAAAACACAAGTGTTTACGCACCGCTCAACCGGTGGCCAGGCATTATGCCACCCCTGCCCACCACCGGAAAAGCGGTGGTCAGGGCTCAAAGGGTTAAAGGTTCTGGGATGATGGTCCAACAGGCCATAATGTACAGGGGCTGCAGCACTGCAGGTCTGTTATCTAATTTTGTGGGTGTGGGTCTGACCAATCCAGGATGTATAGATGGGGATAGTCTGTTTAACCCTTTGACTGCTGCTGGAAGAGAAACCTATTCCATACCCATTTGTACTTCTCTGAGAACATATTTCCACTTCCACTGCATCAAATAAAAAGCTTTTCTTTTATATATATGAAAAAATATCAGTTTGGGATAAAACGGAGACAGACATATTGTTGGTGTGGGTGTGAAGCATAAATTTGATAAAGTGAGTATGAAGTATAAAACAAGAGTATGGCTGTCTACATGGCAGGGTAAAAACGGTCATGTACGTAAAAGCCCACTTGTGTACATATGAGTGAACATGGGAGTTGCAGCCCACAAACAGAGTAAGAAGTGAAATGATTTATATTGGGCACTTAAAACAAGGTAATCATATATGCTCTCTTGAACGCTTGCAATTAAAGTAGTTTTACATGCGTGGGGAGCAGTTTTCAGAAAAAAACACTACAGCCATATAACGAAACCTGCCTGGAAGAAGCTTGGGACATTCGATATTGAAAACTAAGTGCAGTGACGTTTTTGTTCATGAATAACCTGCCTGTGTGACATATCTTGTCTTTCACTGCTCAACCAGCCATGAAGACCATTTCAAGGTTACTTCTCCTGTCGGCTGCATACTGGTAAATTCATAGATGGTGTGAAGGAATAAATCCATTGTTCTTGTCCATTTTTCACCTGTGTGCGAGCAGATTGGAAGCACTCTCTAGCTTTAAAGCCAGTGTCCTTGTCCCATTCAGGAACATAAATTGCTTGACTGCTTTTGTCAGTGTTATGATGTATTTAAGTCAATACTGTTAAAACATAGTTCACAAATTTTATTTGAAAAAACCACACAAAAACCCTCATGCTTAGATTGTACATAATTATGTGGACCTCGCTGGATCTATTATGTGAGTGAATATTTTGATTAAA
Organism: Babylonia areolata; assembly: GCF_041734735.1. Lineage (NCBI taxonomy): Eukaryota > Metazoa > Mollusca > Gastropoda > Neogastropoda > Buccinidae > Babylonia > Babylonia areolata. The sequence continues at coordinate 25,642,574 of NC_134877.1, read as the reverse complement.
AGTTTTCATCAGGGCTGGAAATTTTTAAGTTTTCACTCAAGTTGCTTGCTGAAGATCTGTGGAATGTGGCTGATGGATCTATGTATAGTCCGGATAAGTTATTCTTGGACAGACCCTGCCTGTCTTGAGAAAAGACCATGATGCCTGTTAGGGTTAGTTCAGCAGCTGTGTGGGAGAAAAATGGCAGACAATGCAAATATATTATGAAAATGATTGTAAATGATACTGCTGTGATCACGTTCATTATTCATACAATGCACACTTCAGGCAAATCAAAGGTCACACAAATCCATTTTTATTTCCAATTTAAAAGCACCAAGTACTTGCTGTTACACATTGTGGTAAAATTAGTGTGGAAATAATTCTAAGAAGTGTGGAAATAATTCTGTTGTAAGTAATAACGATTGTGGTGTTCATTCTGATGTGACATTTCCAGAACCAGAAACCGTAAAGAAGATACTAAATAAGTTCAATACTGTAACTTTACCTCTCGCTGACAGTGCATTCACTTGTCACGAGTTTGAATAAGTGTTCAAGTGCTCTTCTCGTCATCAAAGATGGAAAAACAATCAAAGAAGGATTTAATAATCAGTCCTATCAGTATAATCATTTGTCAGCATACATAATTTGCAAAAAAGATAGCCAAATCTGAACAGTATCAAGCAGCTTAGAAAGTCAGTTAATAATTATCCACAACATGCGATGGACATACATCAACTCACTAACCACCACCAAGGAGATATGTATCACTGGTGTGTATCTATTGACTTAAAAAATAAAGATTGTTTACCTCAAAACGTAATTCTTAATGAATCTTTTTTTGTGCTTACTGATGTGCCCCTCAAAGTACTTGTCTGTGAATGAGATTCATTTTATACAAAAAGGGTTATCAGTCTACAACCGTATCACACAGATGACTTACAACAGTTCCAGAACCAGTTGGGGGAAAAAAACAAAACAAAAAACTGGACAGAACATATTCGTTTCACTCAGAAATCAGACATGCTTTTTTAAAAATAAATTTTATGGTTGATCGGCCGGGGAAAAGGTTACTGGCTGACCAATAATTAATTAAACACTCCTAGAAGTTCTCCGTTCAAAAGGAAATGGCTGACTGGATTTGGCAGTGACCTTTCAAGGAAGAAAACACTCCTGGATGGTCTAAGTTTGTTCCAGATTACCGTAACGTGAACATAATGCATAGAGCCCACAAGTACAATCTGCCCACATTTTTCTTTATAACTCCTCTTTCTCAAATAAATTCCTCCCATGCTTTCCTCAAGGTGACATGCCACACACTGTAGCCAACAGCGTTACATATTCACCGTGATAAACTGGATGAAGAAAAAAACATCATGTCAACACAACTCTAGAACTTGTACACAAAACTGTCCAGTCAAGCATCCCTGCAATATCTCTTGTCACACCTCTCAACAACATAGATCAGTATTTACAATTATATACAATTGTCATGAACAACCACATTCAAGCTTCACTCTCTTTACATGTCAGTCGTACTCTCTCACACTGTTCTTGGAATGGGATGCAGTGCTGCTACAGTGACTCATACACATGGCTTAAAACCCATGTTACACAACACCATGGCTACGGGAGGTAGGAACTCACTGTCACACCCACATCACAAATAGCCTTGATCACAATCTGAGGCCCGGTCTTTACACACATGATTAATGAGAATCCCTGTGAAAGGGTATGGCTTTAAAGAGGACTGCCTTTGAAATAAATAAAATCCGCCCTGACAGTTCTCTTTAAAGCAATATGAATCGAGCCACAAACTTTGTCTTGAATATCTTGTGGTCATGTGTGCATTTAACTTGTAAGTGTGCACATACGTGTCGATTTTTTTTATGTGCTTAATTACCTTTTTTTCCCTTCTTTTTTTTTTCTTTCCCCCCCCCCCCCCAACTGTGCTTATCTGGTGCAAAAATAAATTGCCAGATTTTGTTGAGTGGTCCTGTTACTATCCATGGAGTAATATATGAAGGAAAACCCAAACCAATTATGACAAGGATCCAGTTACTGCTTATTCTCTCTCTCTCACACATATATATATATATATCTACACACACACACACACATGTACGTATCATTTCTGAATAGTAACTTGGTTTTAAAATGAAACCACACACACAAACATAAATAAAACGATTCAAAATTCCCTGACATCAGTGTCTGCACTGAAGTATTATCATAACTAGTTTAAGATTTGATCATAGTGTCTCTGACTTGGTTTACTCTCAAAAATTTTCACACACGCACACACACAGCCAAATTAAAAATTTTCAAGCAAAACAAGTCAGCTGCAAGTTAGACATACTGCCACTTCTGTTCACCGATACATCATTACGTGCACGATCTTCTCATCAAAGTATTCATTTCACACACCATTCAGTCACACGCCCACATCTTATTTGAAATTATGCAACATTTTGTCTGTGTATGCGTGTTTTCAAGGTGCGTATTTGTGAGATACTGATGCCCTCTGTGCATAAATGGCAACTGGCAACAAACTTCGTTGTCATTATCTAGGTATGCCATGTTCAAAATGCTAAAACGCAGAACATCACTCTCAGGAAAACATTTCCACTGCTTGGTATTGCAACTGCTACATGTATATAATGTACATAATTTGCCATTTAACTTAAAGCCGGAGCAAGCAATGTCACTTGGAGCAAAGAACCACCAGTCCCACAGTATCTGGAGTGTGTGTCAATGAAGCAGTGGTCTGATGCAAATTCAGCATTATTGGTGATTGTAGACTGGAGAAAGCATCCAAACATATTGCAACATCACCTGCACATCATCAACTATTTGAGAAGTCCCAATTTGTGGTTGAACCGAAGAGTCCCAATCAGATGATGATGATTTCCAGATATCAGATGAGCAAGCCCCAAAGGTGAATGACGATCAGCAATGAGACAAGATCCATTTTATATCCACTTCCAGCTTGGAATGTTTATGGTTGATCCTCAATCCACCTTGGCCTTTTTGTCTTCACTGTCACCATCGTACTGCAGAACAGACAAAAAAACAAAAACAAACCATGTTAACCTTAATTTTTTTATTTTTTTTTGGTCTGCTATCTTTATACCCTGCCAGTAGTTAACCATGTTAACCTGAGATTTATTTATTTATTTATTTTTTAAACTACTGGTAGGGTATAAAGACAGAAAGGGATAGCAGGGTAGGACATGTACACCATCATTTAAATTATACCCAATCTCTCCCCCCTCCTCCCCCCACGTCTTGTTCTCATAAAATGTGTTTGTCTATAAGTATCATCTATAATATCAAAATAATATCTATATTCAAATGGTACAGCTTCTAAAATTAATATCAAGTGTAACCAAAGTACAGACTGTCTGCATTTTTTCAAAGCATTGAAGTGGGTCAATCAGATAACACTGTAGCTAAGAGGCTCATTATGAGCCAACCAGTATTTTTGTTTGTTTGGATTGAACTGAGGTCACACAGTGACACATGCTTGTTTCACTGTAAAGCCAATGGATAAAGAAAGTGACAGAAAGCAGCAGGCAAATAAATAAAACAATGCAAAAAGCAAACAATATATGGAAACACTGACATCTGTACAAATTTTTAAATTCTTCAACAAAAGCACACTATATACTCACAGCAGCTAGCTGTCGTCCTATATTGCCCATGGTCACACCCCCAGAAAAGAACACACATGGAAGCCAAGATCGCACAAACAGGAAGTCTGGCTCGGTGTACCTGAAACAGTACAATTTATTTGTTAAGTATGCCTGGTCACATTAATGCTTTTTGATCCATTTTATCAACAACAACACACAAAAAAACACAATCCAAAGGGTTGTCCCTCGCAAAATTCTGTACAAAACCCCATTTTCATACTGAATCTAATACACTTGCAGGGGGGGGGGGGGGGGGGGACAAGTGGGCGTTACACTGTGGAGATGCGCTCTTCCTGGTGAGAGCAGCCTGAATTTAAGAGAGAAATCAGTTGTGACATCCAGTAATAATAATACTTGAAAAGAGAACACTTATACAGTTAAAAGCTTGATTAAACAAAAAAATTTAAAAGACCAATCCACGCACATTTCACTCAATCCACGAGTAATTCAAATCAGGTAATGCAATTCGGCATGTTTGTATATATTTCAGGATATGGATAACCCCACAAAGACAGAAAGGACAATGGGATGGTAAAAGAAAGCAGAATAGAATGGAGCTCTGCAAAGCTTTCCAACACAAACATAATCCCGAAAACAGAGCATGGCTGCCTAAATGTCTGGGTAAAAACAGTCATACATGTAAAAACCTACTCATGTATGAGTATACGAGTGAGCGTGGGAGCTGCAGCCCACAAAGAAGAAGAAATACATACACACACAAAATCTGGATAAAGGGATTTTAAAGAGAGACAGTTAATGAAGAATGTAAGTAAATTACACTATATACATCTTTTCCTTGTTAAAAGGTCATTTGAAAGAGTCAAATCCAACTCACCTGTAAACATCATTGTAGACCAGAAGCTGTGTAACAAAGGTGGCAAGAACAGCAATACCCACGCCCAGCCCAAAGCCACTCCGAGATCTGTCAAACAGCCACCACAGGCCGATCGACATAGCTGCTAAGCTGACCGACAGCTGAATATTGTTGGCAAAGTCAATTTTCTGTTTTAAGTTAAGGAAAGATATTATGCAGTTCATATAACTAGTGAGACACATTTTATTGAAGGATCAATGTCAACAGAAAAAAACAAAACAAAAAAAAAACAAAAACAAAACCAACCAACTGAACAAACCGAAACAAATCATAAAACTATGAAGTACTACTTATATTTTTGTTTCCTTGCAGTTTTATCGACTCTTTTTAATACTCCAGAGTTAAGATCAAGAACACAAATGTACAATTTCCACTTAAGTCAAATGGACAATTTTTCCTTTTTGTCTTCTTTTTTTTAAACTCTGCATGACTGGCATGTTAACAATATAACTGTGAATGTGTTTCAGCTGAACTGAAAAGTGATATACAATGCCAGTACACTGGTCAATAAATAAAATCACAAGACTTCTGCAAATCATCTTCTTTGTTTATGGGCCACAACTCCCACGTTCACTCATGATTACAAGTGGGCTTTTATGTGTATGACCATTTCACCCTGCCATGTAGGCAACCATACTCCGTTTTTTTGGGTACTTTGATGAATGAAAAGGATACAGCACTGGCATGATTGATTCCCACAAAGACGGCAACGCAGCGCATGACACTGGACCACTCCCCTTTTGTTGGGATGTCTTCACCCAGGTGTTTGTCCAGACACGGGTACAGCAAGCCGATCACAGCTGGAACATGATAAAGAGCAAATCATATACAATGTATAAGTACTAGTCATGTTATCTGTTGTCACAGCTTTTAACACATCTCTGCTGTAATATGACAAAGACCAAATCATACACAATGTATATTTACTTGTCATGTTATCTGTTGTCACTGCTTTTAACACATCTCTAGGCACCCCATGACAGGGATTCTGCATAATTTGAACAAATTAAAGCAAACTGTTGCCATTAGGTCTGCTTATTCTTGAAAATGTACAATGTAATACTAACCCCTTGACTGCTAGAATTATTGAAATGAAATCAATTTGGCATTAGTAGTGTGACTGAGTTAAATGAACAGAAATGATGAAACCTGCAGACCATGGAGCTCAAATAAAGAGTAATGACTGATCTCCTAATCTGTGAGCTCTGTCTTAACTCAGAGAGGTTACAGCCATTCATACTCATCAACAGAAGGAATCAAGGGTTAATACACTGGTTTGATATTAGCATTTTTCATTCAGTTGAAATGCATTCTTTTATCAATGTTTGCTAGAATGGCTGAAACATTCAACAGAGGAATAATAAATCATGGGTCATTATTTCAGGTTGACCTCTGTCACTGGTCCCGAAAGGTTTGGCTGTGGGGCACTGCACTGCTGACCTCTACAACTATATAAATTCCTCGGAGAATTTCCTATCTGAACATGAAAGACTAACAAAAACATCAGAACTGTGATACAAATCTCTAAAAAAAAAAATCATATAAGACAAAACTAAATATTCTGTGAAACAGAAAGAACAACCTGTCCCTGTTTGTCTCCCTCTTTTCAAAATGCTTTCAGTAAAATGAATGGGTTAACAGTCACATTAACTCTTCAACTGCTGAACCTTGGCAGCTAAAGCAAAATTACTACTTTTTGTGCATTTAAAACGGTGCAATTGATTTTGCTGAACAAAAGCAATCTAATCTCAATAAGATGAAAGTCAAATTGTGCTACTTTCTGTGCATTTTAAACAGTGCAGATGATTTTGCTGAACAAAAGCAGTCTAATCTCAATAAGATGAAAGTCCAAATAAAGAATGGTGACCGACACCCTGAACCATAAGAAGTGTAAGCTGAGTTTTATCACAGTAAAATGAGTCAATCACCAACAGCAGTTCAGGTGTTAACAATCAGAGTTGTGTAACAAAATGGGCCTTACCTGCAGCAGTTCCACAGCTTGGTGCCACCCACCATGCTGAAGAAAACAGGGATGCCAGAACCTCTGGAGGAAACACTGTGACCTGTCTCTGCACCTGCAGAAGGTTCAGTACCAGAGAGAAGAACACTCCCAGAGAGAAGAGCACGGTTCCTCGCACGGCCAAGCGTTTGACAGAAGCCATCGTATTCATGTGACTTGCTGCACAGAACAGAGCACATTTATATTAGTGGGTGACACCGACAGTGTGTAAATTCTACCATAACCACACAACTATCAAGGCATAAAATCTATCTTTAAAATCAGCTCATTTATAAAATCTATTTTAAGAATCTACACATTCAGATTTACAATCAAGTACTCATATTACAGTGGTGGTTTAACTGAGCTAATCTGACCTGGACCCAATGACTTTTCACTCAGTACTAAACATATGATAACCTTATATAATCTGTGTATGCAATATAAAACAAAACACTTCAACTTCCTAAAAAAAAAAGAAAAAAAAGAAGAAAGATTTGCAGCATTCACTCAAATCTTTCCCCTAAGATGGGGAAGGTGCACAAATTGTGCAAGCACACATGCATGTGTGCGTATGCTCCTGTGTATTTCTATGAGACATACATAATTTACATTTTATCTGAATTAACTAGTAAATAATAATACTTTTGATCAACAGGAAATTTTGGAAAACTGAACTGGAGATTTAATCAACGAGCAAAGATCTAAAGTTCATATGACAAAACTGAAAGTAGATACTGTGACAATGCTAAAAAATAGTAAGCAAATTGAAAGAATCCTGGCAAACACAAAAAG
>NC_134877.1:25582732-25632732 GCF_041734735.1 Babylonia areolata | reverse complement strand
GTGCATGTGTATGTGTGCTCGCTCGCGTGCGCGCGCGCTTGCGTGCGCGCGCGTGTGGTGTGTGAGCATGTGTGTGAGCATGTGTGTGTCTGTGTGTGCAAACACGTTTCAATTCAGAAAGCTGACAGAATAGCGTGTACGTACACAGTATTTGATAAATTTGTCACAGTTGTGTTTGGTAATGGTTTTTCTATAGGTGGAAACAAGGGAGGATGAAGAGCAGAATGTTAAACTACAGGAGACCATCGAACTCCTGTTGGCGGCTGGCTACTTCCGGGCCCGCATCAAGGGTTTGTCTCCCTTTGACAAGGTGGGGCTCTTTTTCATTGTGTTCCCCAAGGCAAGACATGAAGTTTTTTTCATGCACCCACCTCAGGGCATTGAAACATTACACGTTTGCATCTTTTTGTTTTACACATGTCATGTAAAACAGAGTTATGTAAAAAGAATAAAGAAAACAAAAAAGGCCACATTAACAATTCATGTTTCTTCTCGCAGTAGACAAAATCGTTTTCCTTAGCAGTAAACAAAGTCCACCCCTATGTTTTTTAGGAGAAAATTGTGGTTTGTAGTCAGTGCTAAAATTGATGTCTTTCAGTTTGGTGTGTGTGTCTGTGTGTGTGTCTGTGTGTGTGCATATGTGTGTGTATGTGTGTGTGCGTGTGCACGCGTGCGCACATGTGTGTGTGTTTGTGTGTGTGTGTGTGCATATGCATGTGTGTGTGGGTGTGCATGTGCACATGTGTGTAGGCAGTGCCAAAAATTGATGTATGTGTGCTTGAGTGCATGCTTGTGTGTTTGTGTTTCTGACTTATTAGTTAGGACATATATGGGCCGTAGCAGAGTATTGTCACAGCTTGCACTTGCATTATCAGGCAAAAAAACCCAAACCTATATCATTTTCTTTTATGGTGTTGACTTCAGTTACAATATCATTGGCTGTTTGTGGTGTGGCAGCTTGTTTTATATATGCTGGTTTCCATGAGTTTGCATTTTTGTAAATGTAACTCTGAAAGGAATATGTCATTTACTGGTGTAATGATGATTTTAATTGTGTCTGCTGAAGCAGCTCAGCATCAAGGTAAATGCATTAAATGGTGGTCAGATCATAACTAGCATTTATCATACAAAAACTATGTTTGTTCTAAGTTTTCTCATCTTGTACAGTGAAGTCTTTTTATGTTCATTTTTATTTTTATTTTTATTTTTTACTGGATTTGTATAGAAATATAACAGCAACAGCGATATGGTGAGTCAGTTTAGCCCACTGCTTATTAAATCCAGTGAATGCATGTATATTCAAACTGTCACCACAAGGGTTTGTAATTGTCATCATGTCCATTCAGCATCTATATGCATATGTATATATATATATATATATATATGCTTGTACCTGCTCACTTATGCACACACTCACATGCACGTACAAACACACACACACATATACACACATGGATACACACACACACACACACACACACACACACATACACACAGATACTCACACATACAAACACACACACACACAGATACACACATAGATACACACACACACACATGGATACACACACACACACACACAGATACACACACACACACACACACACGTACACACACAGATACTCACTCATACAAGCATGTACATATCTTTATGGGTGCACAGATAGACTGAAATGCACAGATTTCTCTGTGCATCTTTTTCTGTCATTTTTTGGTCTCTTTGTAAACCCCCCCCAAAAAAAACATAAAAAACATGCTTTTTCAGGTTGTTGGAGGGATGACATGGTGCATCACAACTTGCAACTTTGATGTGGATGTTGATCTGCTTTTCCAAGAAAATTCCACCATTGGGCAGAAAATGTAAGCAACTTGTGTATACATTGGTGTGAAAGTGAATGTGTGCTGGTGTGTGTGTGTGTGTGTGTGTGTGTGTGTGTGTGTGTGTTGGGTTATGTCTATGCACATGTTTGTGTGTGTGTGTGTTGGGTTATGTGTGTGTGTGTGTGAGTGTGTGTGTGTGTGTGGTACAAAAATGTGTGCAAGATGACATGAGCATATCTAAGCATTTGCGTCCATTCAAGTGTCCTCATCTTTACTTTTTTTTCCCCAGTGCTTTGACAGAGAAGATAGTGGCAGTTCTGCCCAGGATGAAGTGTCCACATCGCATTGAACCTCATCAGATTCAGGGTCTGGACTTCATCCACATATACCCTGTTGTTCAGGTACTGTGCTGCTACTGTTATTCACGTACTGTGCTCATACTGTTCAGGTGCTGTGCTTGTACTGTTGTTGTTCAGGTACTGTGCCAGTATTCAGGTACTTTGCTAGTACTGTTGTTCAGGTACTGTGCTAGTACTGTTCAGGTACTTTGCGAGTACTGTTGTTCAGGTACTGTGCTAGTACTGTTCAGGTACTTTGCTAGTACTGTTGTTCAGGTACTTTGATAGTACTGTTGTTCAGGTACTGTGCCAGTATTCAGGTACTTTGCTAGTACTGTTGTTTAGGTACTGTGCTAGTACTGTTCAGGTACTTTGCTAGTACTGTTGTTCAGGTACTTTGCTAGTACTGTTGTTCAGGTACTGTGCTGATACTGTTGATCAGGTACTGTGCCACTATTCAGGTACTGTGCTAATACTGTTGTTCAGGTACTGTGCCAGTATTCAGGTACTGTGCTAATACTGTTGTTCAGGTACTGTGTTAGTACTGTTTACTGTTGTTCAGGTACTGTGCTAGTACTGTTGTTCAGGTACTGTGCCAGTATTCAGGTACTGTGCTAGTACTGTTCAGGTACTTTGCTAGTACTGTTGTTCAGGTACTGTGCTAGTACTGTTCAGGTACTTTGCTAGTACTGTTGTTCAGGTACTTTGCTAGTACTGTTTACTATTGTTCAGGTACTGTGCTAGTACTGTTGTTCAGGTACCATGTTGGTACTGTTGTTCAGGTACTGTGATAGCATTTTTGTTCAGGTACTGTGATAGTGCTGTTGTTCTGGTACTGTGCTGGTACTGTTGTTCAGGTACAGTTTTAGTACTGTTTTCCAGGTACTGTGCTAGCACTGTTGTGCAGGTACTATACTGGTACTGTTCAGGTTCTGGGCTGGCACTGTTGTTCAGGTACTGAGCTAGAACTGTTGTACAGGTGCTGTAGTAATTGTTCAGGTACTGTGCTAGTACTGTTGTTCAGGTACTGTACTGTGCTAGTACTGTTGTTCAGGTACTGTGCTAATTGTTCAGTTACTGCGCAAGTAAGTACTGTTGTTCAGGTACTGTGCTAATTGTTCAGGTACTGTGATAGTGCTGTTGTTCAGGTACTGCGCTAATACTGTTGTTCGGTTACTGTGCTGGTACTGCTATCCAGGTACTGTGCTAGTACTGTAAACTAACTCGTAAGCACGCCTCCTACCCCCACACTCCTCACTTTGCAAACATTTCACCCTAAAGTTGGGGAGAGGGGGGTGTGTTGACTGGGTACTTTACCCTTGGCAGGAGTCCACTCCCTTAGTTTCACCACACAGTTCTGGCTGGGCTGAGAATGAGAGCAAAACAGCTTCCTAAACAAGACACCGCATCACGGAATGATGTCGTGCTCTCATTGTTCAGTGAAATATCAACATCTCATACAAGCACTCAGTTCTTCATCTCTTGATCTAAATCTTCACTGCTGTATAAAGCAGCTTAATTACAGACAGCAAACTGAATTGTCATTAGGTCGATATCATTTCCTCTTTTTTTTTTTTTTTTTTTTTTAAGTGGGAGATGGGCATTTACAAGGTATGGACAGTTTTTAGTCCAAAGAGGGGAGAGGGCGTTTATCAGATGCTGGCTGTTTACAAGATAGTTTACAGTAACTGATGCTATTCAGGTTGCATACATATATATAAACTAATGAAATCACAGAAAAATAAAGCATTTATAGTTACATTGTTTTATACATAACGAGTATATATTTCTTTTCTCTTTTTGAAGCAAAAATAGATACATTTATAGTTATATTGTTTTATGCATAACAAGTATATACTCTTTTTCTCTATTAAAAGAAAAAAAAAGATACATTTATATTTGGTGTCATATACTGTACCATGTCAAACTGATGCAAACTAAGCCTATGGTTTGCTCTGTTTGGCCAAATTTCGCATTTATAGTTGCATTGTTCTGTACATAACAAGTATATGCTTTTTTTCTCTATTTAAAGCAAAAATAGATATATTTATAGTAACATTGTTTTATAGATATCAAGTATATATTATTTTCTCTCTTTACCAGTGGCTGGTGAAACGTGCGATAGAGACGAGAGAGGAAATGGGAGATTTCATCCGTGCTTTCTCAGTGTCTCAGTTCAGCAGACACTATTCCACACCAGAGGTATGATGGCTGAAAGGAATTTATGATCGCTGTGATTTTAAAGCTTTTTGGATGTTTGATGTTTTGTATTTGCTTGTGAATATTATGTTGTTGTTGTTGTTTTGTTTGTGGTTTTATTTTTTTTTGGTGGTGTGATGTGGGAGTGTGTTAACAGCCAAATGTGAAAGCTTATATATATATATATATAATTTTGAAAAGATACTTTTTTTGTTTGTGTTGAAAACCGCCATGCAGTGGACAAGATGCATGAAATGCACATGTAAACACAGGTTCACCCAAATTCAAACGTTCATGTATATATGCATTGAAAAACCCCAGTGTGTACCTTGCATCGCCTGTTCAGATAAGCAGAACCCAGCTGTAGATAGAATGACTCAGTAGGTTATCATACACTATCATTAATGACTGTTTTAGCTCTTTCCTCAGCCGCCTGGTTTATTTCTGTGTGTCTGCGATGAACTTTTAAAGGGTGTCAAGTATCATTAGATTCACATGGAAAAGCGAAAACAAAAGTCCTCCGACTGGTTCGATAAAAAAAGGAGAGCGTGGTGAATGGAAGCCTCAGTGTGTGGCCGTGTGGTGGTGACATTGTGGTGTGTCATTGTTGAAGGTTTTAATCAGGCAGGTCAGGTTTATCTGTGAGTCTCCTGAGGAAAGGCGGGCTGGGCTGGGCACGTTATCATGAGGTCATGATAACTGACTTCTGAGCACTGGCTGGCTTTGGGGAGGAGTCACGTGATCTGCCCATACACATTGCATCACATCATCATCGTGTCACTCCCCGCTCTGCTCTGTTGCTGACCGACTTAACTGAATTGTTGTGACTGTGTGTGTCTGTTTGAAACGTTCGAGCCAGGTTAACTGCATTGTTGTGACTGTGTGTGTCTGTTTGAAACATTCAAGCCAGGTTAAGTGAATTGTTGTGACTGTGTGTGTCTGTTTGAAATGTTCACTGGCTTGAATTCAAAGTGGTTACTGTCCAGGGAAATTATTGTGTCATTTAATGACAGACATTATTTTTAAAATTCTCAAGAACAGCACTTCTTGTGATTTCTTCCATATCATCTATGTCAGACAGACAGACATAGAGACAGGCAGACGGAACAGACAGACAGATACACACACACACACAACAACAACAACAACAACAACAACAACAACAACAACAACAACAACAACAACAACAACAACAGAAACACACATTAATTTTTGTATCCAAGTTGTTTGTAACTGAAAGAACAATCAAAACTATGATGGCTACAAAATGTGTGCTATTCATGTGGAACAAAATGTGGAACAAAATGTGTGCTATCATGTGGAACAAAATGTGTGCTATCATCAAAGTCCCTGACCCCCCCGCACCCTCCCCCCCCCCAGCCCCCCCATCTTCTATTTACAGCCCCTCCCCTTTGGCATGCCTTTATTGTCCTTGTCATGCTGATCTTTCCCCTTTCACACACCCACTTCCTTAACCACGCCCCCTCACTGCACACGAAGTGGTTCGACTTTTTATTTTGTCTGTGCTTTTAGGACCGTGGTATGTCACACTATCTGTGCCAAACTCGGAGACAATCAGTGTCTGTATTTTAATCTGGGTCATCATGCCCGCCTTCCTTTGCCTGAACTTGACTCAGGCTGCTCGAGTTGTCTGCTATGTTTGTGTTTCTTTGCTTTGCTCACTGATTGGGTGGGCAGCTGGTCAAGGCTTCGGAGCCACGGATCACGCCACATGTCCTGTCAGGACTGTGTTCATGGTTGTTCATGATTGAAATGTAATCTTCTTCTGGACTGGATAACAGTTACGATGCTGTTTCTGTTTCTGACTGAAGGAAACTTCGGGAAAGCCAGATGATGGGTTAACCTGTCATGTAATAATGATAATGATGATGATGATGACGATGATGATAATAATAATAATGATAATGATAATAATAATAATAATAATAATAATAATAATATATTGCACTTATATGGTGGTGCAGAGTCGCCATTGATGGGCTTTAAGTGCCTCACATAAAACAGTACACATACAATAGTGCATGATACAAAATAAGAGCACATAAGGACATAGAAGTGGAAAAAACAAAATCTGTAGGCAGCGAACAGGTTAAGTGGTCATGCTTGCAAAAGCTTTCAGCCACACTCTGTGCCTCACATTAAAGGGGATTCCGATGGACGCAATAGCTGAGTGGTTAAAGCGTTGGACTTTCAATCTGAGGGTCCGGGGTTCAAATCTCGGTAATGGCGCATGATGGGTAAAGAGTGGAGATTTTTCCAATCTCCTAGGTCAACATATGTGCAGACCTGCTTGTGGCTGAACCCCCTTCGTGTGTGTACGCACGCAGAAGATTAGATTCGTTAAAGATCCTGTAATCCTTTCAGCGTTAGGTGGGTAATGGAAACAAGAACAAACCCAGCATGAACACCCTGGAAAACGAAGTATGGCTGCCTACATGGCGACGTAAAAATGGTTGTACATGTAAAAGCCCACTCGTGTACATAGGAGTGAACGTGGGAGTTGCAGCCCACGAATGAAGAAGAGGAAAGGGGATTCTACAAGTGCCCCCTTCTTCCCCCTGAGCTCGCCAGTTCCTAAATGTTGACAGGACATGCTGCCTGCTGTGCCCAGTACACCTGAATTTCAGTGTTCTCCTTCGTCCTTGGACATGCTCTCCCATCATCCATCTGTCTGTCTCTGTCCCTGTTTATCTTTTCTCTGTGTGTGTGTGTAGTTTTTCAGTTTGTTGGTCTTTCTCTGTGTCGTTTTTCTTGCTCTTACCCTTGTCTTTTCCACACATCCCTCATTGCTGCACACACATGCACACACACACACACCGCACACACATACCTCACACACACACACATATATGCATGTATGTGCACACACATGCACACACGAACATGAATGCATGTGCGCATGCACACACATAAACACACGTGTGCACATGTGCATGCACACACACAACATGCATGCACACACACACACACACACACACACATGTGCATGCACACACACACACACACACACACAAACACACACACACACACACACACACACACACACACACACACACACACCACATCATCCCGCTTACCTTACTCAATCACTTACTAGTGGATATACACAGTGATATCTTTACTTACTACCCATCAGTGACAGCACTCATTGGTATCAGTCAGTCTTTTTTATTTTATTTTCAAGGACATTGCATTTGAGGCAGTGAAACCAAAGGCCATTGGTACAGTTTCCTTGGTGAAGGTAAGTCAAATTGCCCTGTGTAAGATTGTGAAAAAGTTCTTATTAAACTGTAAGTGTGTAATACCTATACCTGCTTATTGTCTATTGCACAGTTTTGCCTGCATATGCGTGTGTGTTCTTGTCTGTGATGCAGTGTTTGTGCTTGTATAGTCCTCTGTGTGTGTGTGTTGTGTGTGTGTGTGTGTGTGTGTGTGTGTGTGTGTGTTGCGAATATTTGTTTTTATGTGCTGGTGTAGATGCTTGCATATGAAAGTGAATCTTTGTAAAAGGGCATGCTTGTGTGTGACTGTCTGGGAATCCATTACAGACTGTTTGACATAAGGAGAAAAAAACCCAAAGCTCCATGTCTCACATTACCTGTATATTACAGGAGGAAGGTGGCAGAATGGTTAAGACGCTCATCTGCCAACACAGAGATTCCATGAGGGTTTGAGTTTGAATCCTGCTCTCGCCCTTTCTCCCAGGTTTGACTGGAAAATCAAACTGAGCGTCCAGTCGTTTGGATGAGATGATAAACTGAGGTCCCATGTGCAGCATGCACTTCACTTGACTTGTACGACGTTTGAGGTCCCATTAAAAGGCCTGTTCATCGTTCTGTGGATGTTAACTATATACTTTGCAGCATGTGTGGCTGGCGTATGGGGCAATAGTTACGTTTAAAACTACCCAATAACAATTTGGTGAGTACTAAGTGGGCAAATCTTTCCAGTGGCAATCGAGTCGATTTTTAAAAGAGTTGATGGAAGGTGCAGTTAAACGCTGTTGGGCAAACTGTTCCAGAGGGAAACAACCCTGTTTGAAAAAAATTTCCTCTAATGTTCTGGAGCTTGAGGCTATGCCCTCGTAGATCTCTTCTGCAGGCAAGCTCAGATTTTGGCCGTTCGACTTCATAGCAACATCTCAATTATATCTCAGTGCACTTGGTGCATTGAAAAAGAACCCATGGCAACGAGAGTGTAGTCCTCTTGCAAAATTCTGTAGTAGAAATCCACTGTAATAGGTACACAAATATGTACCGGTATATGTGCAGGCACTCAAGGCCTGACTAAGCAAGTTGGGTTATGCTGCTGGTCAGCTATCTGCCTAGCAGATGCGGTGTAGTGTGTATGGATTTGTCTGAATGCAGTGATGCCTCCTTGAGAAACTGAAACTGAAACTGAAACCTGCACATTTACAAAATGTATATATCCGGAAATATGACAGGAGACCTACAAACCTCAGCGCCGCTACAAGAGACATGACGCGGACAAGCTGCGAGATGAAGAGACACGAGTGCACTCTACTCTGCTGGAATACGGAAGGTATAAACAATAATGATAATGATAATAATGGATACTTATATAGCACATTATTCGGAAACCTGCTCTAGGTGCTTTAAAAAAACCCCACACACATGATTTTATGCATAACACGTAACATCAGTGTTGCATTATACACTAAAAAATGTGACTTGCAAACCACACAAATACCTTTTACCCATAACCATCCACCCACCCACCACCAGCCCCCCTCTGCACACACACACACACGCGCACACACACACACACGCACACAGATGCACACACACACACACAACCACACACGCATGCACACACACACACACACAGATGCACACACACACACACACACACACACACACACACACACAACCACACAAGCATGCACACACATGTGTGCACATGTGTGCGCTCGCACACACACACACATTGCAAATGTATGAACTCACAAACACATATTCATACACACAGATGTGTATGTGTATACATACATATGTATACACACATCGTCAAGCACACCTCATGCAAAGGCCTAAGGCAATAGACAGTGGCAATGGAGGCATGGCACAGGAGGGGGGTGGTGATGGTGGCAGTGGATGGTGTAGGAGAAAAAAAAAACAGCATGAGGGGAGGTGGTGAGAGGAGCAGTTTTGGAAAGGGTGGTGATTATTTAGAATGGCTGTGTTGCTGTTTGTGTTGTTTGTATGATGCGTGTAAATGCATGCATAGAAGCATGTATGTAATGTTCCAATGTTCCCTGTGGGTACATGGAAAAAAACCCACCCCAAACTTTGCCTTGCCATGACATGTTTTGAATAAAGGAAGAATGTATGGGATGGAGTTAACGATGTCCGCAGCTTTAGAGAGCTGTGTTCAGTGGAGAGCATGAGAAAGAGAATAATGCTGTAGAAAGCATAGAGAATAACCTTCAGAACACCTCTCTGTGTCTTCTGTATTTCAGCCACCGTCAGTGTGCTAATGGTTCTGTCTGTCAGTCTGTCCACTTAATTACTTGTACGTTTCTTCTCTGTTCTTGCTCTGTTTCAAAGTTATTCTAATGCTTTGTGTCCTTGACCAGAGGCACCATGGCAGAATCGGTAACGCATTGGATTTCTGATCCAGTGGTTCAGGGTTCGAACCTCCGTTTCACTACACATACTTTACCGTGACCCACTAGTGCAGACTCCGGCAAGGAGACTGATTCCTGTCCTGTGCAAACTACTATCTGCCTATGCGGAGAAAACGAAAGTAGCTATGGCTGATATCCTCGCAGAAGTAGGTTACCTCCCCTCTGTATCATTGACTAGCTTCCTCTTTTGACGTGGGTCACGGTAAGTATGTTAGATAAACATAATTTTAGGAGAAAAAAATTCCTTTTCGACCTAGTGTTGTTTCCTTGGGAAAGGCTCTTCACTGATTTTTCTCACTCCGCCCCGGTGTGGCCTTGAACCTGACTTGGTTGGGAAGGTTACAATGGTGGAAAGAGAGGATTGGGCCCTGCCTTCCTATGCCGAGCCCAAGACAGTGGACATGAATTCACTGCCTCAGTTGCCATAAAAGGCTATGGGACCTTAACCTTTTCACCTCCCGAGTACTGATTTATCCATAAGACTCCTTTGCTTCCCTTGGATGGAGTATGGATATAACTTTATATATTATAACTGCATACTACAGTGGGCACATTCAGTTTTGCTTCCTCAATCGGTTGTATTCTAACTCCGTGCTTTTAGCTTGTTGGCTTTAGCCTGTGTGCTGTCATACGGATTAAGTGTACTTTTAATGACCTTGTGTGTGTTTTGTGTACAAAAGTATGCACTCAGCTGTTTTAGGGCTGGTCCACAGAAACTGCAGTGCAGCTGCACTGATGGGTACAAAGTGTTAATGCACGATTTAAAATCGGTGATAATGTTTGGACATTCTAATCATGTTATGAATTTCAAGAGGTGTTTCAGTTTGAATTGTATTGTTTTCCAGGCGGTATGGTGTCAGTCGATCAGAACAGGAAGCAAAGGTATGACTCAGCTTTCGTTGTGGTGATGATTATTTATCAGTCAGTTGTGTGTGATGTAAGTCAGCATGAAGATGAGAGGCTGTGTAACTGGTGTAAGATTTCCCTCAGATAATGAGAGTGTTTGGTGCAATATTCCCTTTTGATAACTGACAGTGTTGGGTGCAGTGTTTCCTTTGGATAAATGACCACGTTTGGTGCAGCATTTCCTATGGGTAAGTGTTCATGCTTCGAGCAATATTTCCTTTCCATAACAGACAATTTTTGTGTGTGAAATATTTCCATTCGGATAACTGACAGTTTTTGAGCAGTGTATTTCCACTGTCCTCTCTCTTGGTGTGTATCCTTGTTCAAATGAAACGGTGTGAGCCATGGACTGTGTGCTGACAGGAGGATGAGAAAGCGGCGAAGAAGAAAGCAGTGGCTGCAGGTCTTGGCGGAAAGGAGCCAGAGTCTGAAGTGGACCTGCAGGCTGAGGAAGAGGTGTGTGGACATTGTTGTATACTTCATTCCCTTGTTGTAGATTGTATTGTATTCCCTCCATACAAACCTAGGGTAGGCTTTCAAGGCACACACACACACACACACACACACACACACACACACACACACAACACACACACACACACACACACAACACACACACACACACACACAAACACACACACACAACTCACACACACTCAGACACACACACACACACACACTCACACACACTCACAACACACACACACACACACACACAGAACACACACACAACACACACGCACACACACTCTCTCACCACATGCCTGCATGCATACACACAGAAACAGACCCACACAAAGAACTCTCTACAGACAGACATAGATAAATAAATCATTTTTCATTCATGCACACACACATCATTTGTTTTTCATTTTTAGAGTTATGTTTGATGGATGCAATAGCCGAGTGGTTAAATCATTGGGCTTTCAATCTCCAGATCCCAGGTTTGAATCCTGGTCACGGTGTCTGGTGGGTAAAAGGTGGAGATGTCTCCCATGTTAGTCTGCTAGTGCCTGAACCCCCTTCATGTGTATACGCATGCAGAAGATCAAACACACGCTAAAGATCCTGCAATCCCTGTCAGAGTTTGGTGGGTTATGGAAACGGGAACATACCCAGCAAGCATCCTCACCCCCCAAAAATGGATGATGGCTGCCTACTTGGCAGGGGGTGTGGGGTAAAAACGGTCATACACGTAAAAGCCCACTCTTGCGAATAAGTAAATGTGGGTGTTGCAGCCCATGAACACAGAAGAAGAAGAAGAAGATTAATTTTCATTTTAATTACACATACTTAACTAATCTTTTAGAAATAATTCCATATTACCCTGCTTTGATAGTGGTAAAAAAAAAAGAAAAAAAAAGATGTAGTAAGCTTAATGCTTTTCATTGGTTTGGTAAAAGTATTGATTTGTTTTTGTTTTTTTCAGCGTCGCATCAAAGCACTGATGAGTGGCATGTCTGCTACTGGTTTACAAGAGGTAAGAATGTCTGCAGTAGATGGCACTTTAAAACATTCATTTGCTGTGCGGTTTGCAAGAGGTAAGAATGTTTCCTGCAGATGACACTTGGAACATTCATTTGCTCAAACTGACGTTTCAGTTTTTGTGGTAAAGCATTTTGTTAGAGATATATTTCCAGGACTTAAGTCCTCTTCTGTCTTTGTATTATATTTTGTTGTTGTTGTTGTTGTTGCATATGCGTCATTGAATGTGTGGTTTGCTTTTGAATTGCAGCATTCAGTCATGAAAGCTGAGAAACTAATTTGTGTATATTTTATGTTGTTTGATCCCTGCTAAACAACAAGTACTTTGCACTGAATAAAGTACATAAGGCATGACTTAAATGTTATTGTTCATGGTTGACCCAGATTTCTTTTAATGTCATGGCTTCTATGTTTATTATTTGCAATTGTTGTTTTGCGTACTGTTTTCAGTTTTTCCTCTTTATGTTTGAGTGTATGTGTTTGTTTACATTGACTTCTTTTTGTGTATGGAAACTTGAAAACATTAGAAATAAAAGAAAACATTAGAAAAAAAACCTATGTAGGTCACTGTTTGTAGTTTCCTAATTTCTAGTTTTTGTTCTTTTAAAGGAAAAGTGTTCAGTAGTATGTGACATTATAAGATGTGATTGTGTGTGTGTGTGTGTGTGTGTGTGTGTGTGTGTGTGTGTGTGTGTGTGTGTGATGGTTGGTTAACATATAATTTTAGGCATTAGTCATTTGAGTATATGTATCTGTATGATGAACATAAGCATGAGTTGATTGATGTTAGTGGTCCATTGTGAGTGTATAATGGAGAGGAATTGCTTTGCATATTAAAAGAAATGCAAGACACAGTAGTGTGAAAGAGAGATGTATGAGTCTGGTGATGGTTTTGAATAATTGTGTGTGTATTTAATCTTTTTTTGTTGTAGGTTAACTTAGTTATTACTTATTTACACATTTATTTATCATAGTGGATTTTTACCTCGTTCTGGCTTAGTATTATACATAATAAGATTTTGAGATAAACTCTTAACCATATTTATGAGAAAGTGGCCATGGGGGAAATTCACCTGACAGAAGGTGCTTCCACTTGTGATCTGCCCTTCAGGCGTAATGAATCCAGGAGAGCTTCAAAGCTAAGACAAACAATTTAAATCGGGAAGACTATGGCCATCTTCTTTTTTTTTTTTCACACTTCTATGAGCAGTTTTGCAGTTGATTTTATCCTGTTTCTTGTTCCAAAATCTGGCGTCTTCTTCCAAACCAGCTGATAACAAATGTGTTGACGTGTGAAAAAAGAGGTCTGGTGGGTTTGGCAAAAGCGACAACAGATGAGTCAGCTTAGAAGGAATAATGTGGGGAGTGATGGCCTGGAGGTAACGTGTCCGTCTAGGAAGTGAGAGAATCTGAGTGTGCTGGTTCGAATCACGGCTCAGCCGCTGATATTTTCTCCCCTTCCACTAGACCTTGAGTGTTGGTCTGGACGCTAGTCATTTGGATGAGACATTAAACTGAGGTCCCGTGTGCAGCATGCACTTAGCGCACGTACAAGTATCCACAGCAACAAAAGGGTTGTTCCTGGAAAAATTCTGCAGAAAAATCCACTTCGATAGTAAAGACAAATAAAAAAAACTGCATGCAGGAAAAAAAAAGAAAAAAAAAAAGGTGGCGCTGTAGTGTAGTGACACGCTGTCCCTGGGGAGAGCAGCCTAAATTTCACACAGAGAAATCTATTGTGATAAAAAAGAAATACAAATACAAATACAAATAAGATGGAGTGATTGTGGGGCTCTTGTTCAGTTCATTTTGAGGTTTGATTGTAAATGAAGAAAAGAGAAGGAAAAACATCTGCTTTAGAATCAAAATCAGCATAGTTTTTTTTAATTCACAGATATCCTTTTTCATTTCATAGTTTTTCATCACATCTTGCATGTCTGGTTAATGCCTTGTTTGGCCATTGTCTCAACTGGAGTGCCTCATTCTGTGTGTCTTAAATTGTTCACTATTAATGATGACTAAATGTCATGTTTGTTAACTGAACAATAATTTTTCATACAGCACCATTTAGTTAGTCATGATTGTTCATCTGTCCAGGGATGGTACTTAGAATGTGTGTCAGTCTACTTCTAAATTAGATTTACAAAAGGTGGGGGAAATGTGGCAGTGTGCTTGTAAGCAAATTTACAAAAATGAAAAAAAAATGACATGTATCTCTGGGATGAAGTAGAAGTGTTGGTGGTACTAAAGGGACCAGCTGAAGCCTTAAGGTTTATAAACATCACATTTACCCAAATGCTTTAGTTCACTGGGTTTGCAAATTGCATGCATGCATTCCATTGTATTGAATCTCCATCAGCAGTAAATGGTTTAGTGCATTCATTGAATGTAAATTCAGCGGTTTCTGTCTTGATATTTTTATGTTCTTTAACCATTTGGGTTGCTTTTATTGGTAAAGATTCTCTGATTCTTGGTACATGTAGTAGAAAGTTTCCTTAACTCAGTCTGTGGTATCTGAGAAAGATGGTGAGAAACCACCAATATGTACAAGTGAACTCAAACTTGTGATTCTGAGCGAAGGGAACTGTCCACTGTTTTGGTTGCTCTTCTTCTGTTCTCAGTTGATGATGACTGGTGTTTTAGACATGGGCCCAAAATTACACAGTGTTGCTAATGCAAAATTTTTATCATGTATGACACAAAAAATGTTCACAAAGTCTGTGGCCCTTCATGCCCTGCTGACCTCAGTTTCGATACCTCTCCCCACTTCTGTGTTTGGGGTGATTCCTGTCAGTGCCTTCAGTGTCGGCAGATTCGTGGGTGGCTGTTGTTGGAGAGACGTGGTGGCGGTCTCCACTCTGGGAGGGAAGCTCACTCAGTCTGGCTCTGCGACTAAGCCATTATAGTTGTCAGTAGGGGGCTTAGTAGGTGGTGTGCTTAGTACGTTAAATCAGAACAGGCACCACTGAACACCACCGAAGTGACTCAGCAGCAGTGCAGGGTCTCCTCTGGTGTGTGGCCTCCTGGCGACCTAACATTGATGGTTCCGTGCAGACTGCCGACATTGGGAGTGTGACAGATGAAACTGGGTGTGGCTGTGTTTTTTGGGGGGGAGGACTCGGAATGAGCCGTGTTGGAGTAACGCCACTAAAATGGTGCAGATGACGGGGCAGCAAAAAAAAAAAAAAAAAAGAAAGAAAAAAAAGAAAAAAAAAGAAAGAAAAAAAGTTCAACAATCAGTCAGAGGTCAGCTGGAAGCAAAATCAAGGACATTTACCTGTTTTTCAGCTATTTTGTTCACTTTATTTTTCTACTGATCAGTCCCCTGGGCCTACGCATTGTCTACAAATCACAACTTCCAGTGACTGACTGAATGTCGAGTGATGGCCCACACTGGATTTTTTGGCAGAAATTGGAGTGATGGAAAAAGGCGAATAACAGGTGAATGTCCAAGACTATGTTTCAGATTGACTTACGAATGATTAAGGAATGTTCCTTGGATGTTAAGATAATGAATTTTGCATTAAAAAAACTGTGATTTTGTGCCCCTCTCCTAGGATTTAACCCCAAATTATATATCCACAATGTAAATGCGGCAGATTCATTGACAATGAAAATGACTTGCATTTAAGATAAATCACATTTCCATACTCTAAATGCGGCCGACTTACGTAACAGAGAAAATGTTTCTCAACCGAAAAGGAATACATGTTTGTTTACATGTCTTTATATGTCTGGTATTTTGCTGCACACGGTGTATGTTGCCTGCATGCACGTTTGTGTCTGTGTGGTTGATGTTTTTTTTTTCTCTGCACCAATGTTGGTGAGAATCAATGTACCTCTGACCCATCACCCTGCATGCGTGTTGTGGTTCTGTGCCCTGCCTGGTCTGGCCACGCCATGTAGGGAAAGCTGACGGCCACGGCCGTGGGGTCCATTGTGGGTATGCAGTCCCAGGAAATTCAGCAAATTGCCTCTGAGTATGCCGAGAAAGTGAGTGCTGTGTCTTGTTTCCTCCGCTGCTTGTCCTTTTTTTTTTTTTTTTTTGAGTTTGTTGTTTGTGTTGGGAGCTTTTTAACGCTTGTGAAGCAGTGCTGTGTGATCTGTGTCAGTTTGTGTGTGTGTGTGTGTGTGTGTGTGTGTGTGTGTGTGTGTGTCTTTAGCTGGTTTTGTTGTTGTTTGATTTTGAACATTCCCTGATGCATGAAGATGGGTTTCAGCTTTTAAAAATCATTTTATTTATTTCCATCATATGTAAAAAATTCCATGTAATATTGATTTTAATGTTACCAAGCGCATGATGATAATAAATTTGAAAAAAAAAATTCCATGTTACATATGCCATTTTCAACTTCAGAATTGTGATATTGCATTTTAAAAACGAAAATAGGTTTAAAATCATCAACAGGAAATTGTTCTTAAACTGGTATTTCAGTTATTTGTTTAAGATAAATAAATGCAGACTGTATAAGCAACTTTGTTTGTGGTGAGGTATTATGATGTACTGTAAGAAATTGTGTCTTAAAGAGTGTCTTTGTGTGTGTGTGTGTTTCTTTTCTGGTTGTTTTTTATGTTCCTCTGTATTAATACTTTTTTTTTGTGGTATGCATGCAGATGCATCTGTGTTCATGTATGTGTGTGGTATAATATTGAGTGGGGTGGTGTGGTGTGGTGTGGTTTGGTGTGGGTTGGTGTGGTGTGGTGTGGTTTGGTGTGGTGTGGAGTGGAGTGGTGTGGTGTGATGTGGACTGGTGTGGTGTGGTGTGTGTGGTGTGGTGTGGTTTGGAGTGGTGTGGTGTGGTTTGGTGTGGTGTGGTGTGGAGTGGTGTGGTGTGATGTGGACTGGTGTGGTGTGGTGTGGTGTGGTGTGGAGTGGAGTGGTGTGGTGTGATGTGGACTGGTGTGGTGTGGTTTGGAGTGGTATGGCAGTTTGCGCGCGCATGTGTGTGTGTGTGTGTGAGAGAGAGAGTTTGTGTGTATGTGTGTGTGTGTGTGTGTGTGTGTGTGTGTGTGTGTGTGTGTGTGTGAGAGTGTGTGTTTGTGTGTGTGTATGTGTATGTGTGTATGTCTGTGGTGTGTGTGTGTGTGCGCACGCGCACGCGCATGCATTTCCATATCTTTGCTTCACAGCCACACAGTGTGTATGAGATCATGCCTGGTAACATTGTCACGCATCGTGTTGTCACAGCAAGCAGAGATTGAGCAGATAGAGAAAAGCGAGCGTGTGGGCGGGGCCCAACAACACAAAAGGATGACCACGTCGCTCAACAAACAGATCAAGGACGCCAAGACAAAACTGACTGAGGTGAGTGTGGATGATCACATGCATTGTCAGTTCATGTTGAACTCACTTTTAATTACACATACTTAACCGTGACCCACTAGTGCTGACTCCAGCAGGGGTCTGACATTCCTGTCCTGTGCAAACTACTATCCGCCTATGCGGAGAAAACGAAAGTAGCTACGGCCAATAACCTCCCGGAAGTAGGTAACCTCCCCTTTGCCCCCTGACTTGCGTCCTCTTTTTCCGGCAGCCATTATGACTCCTGTTCCTGTGCTCTTCATACGGCTAAGTTTTTTCGTATTTTCTGTCTGTCGATTCTCTGGCGTTCTTGTTTTTTGTCAAATTTTGTCTTCAACCAGGTCATATAATTATATGGTTCGATTGGGAGATCGGGCTAAAATTAAGGCGTGATCGCAATCGATTCGTGGACAGTTGAACTCACTTTTTGCTGACAGATTACTCCTCTTTCTTCCCCTTGAAACTGGCTGATTGTGTAGGTTAACAAACAACAGCAAGAACAACAGCAATGAAAAACAAGAACAGCGAAAAACAACAAACATATAAATGAACGAAATGAAAAGACACAGACTTTTGAATTTTTCAAATGTATTTTTTTCATTAATAAATAATTGATGAAGCAATAGAATAAACCACACAAAGAAAAGACATAGACTTTGAAATTTTGTAATTATGTTCATTCATAATTGATAGAACAAAAGCAATAGAAATTATCATTCACTAATTTTTTGTTGAAACAGTATGTGGGAGGGAGGGGGGGATCCTTAATTTTGTGAGTCATGTGATAGTCATAGGTGCTGCAGACCTAATGACCAAAATGTGCACAGTTATCTTGTGAATTGAAATCATCTCAGACATGTCAGAATTTTATTCCAGATGTGAAAATAACAATCATCAATACGATTTATTTCACCATGGGTACCTGACGAAGTAATAGACAGTGCCATGTTGCCAAGCGTAAGGTAAACTCTTTCACTACTAAAGGTGACTTTTGTCGACATCGAGGGGCCATGTTGATAAGACCGTTTTTCACATTGTAGCAAAGCTCAACAGCTGCAGCCAGTTTCCCAACCAATAGAACAATGACTGAACTTTGACAACTGACTGAATCGTTCGTTTATTTATTTATAGTCTGTTCATCTAAGATGATGATATTAGACTGAAAATAAATGATATTATTATCATCATTTGGATTATTATCATTTCTATCATAATGATAATTGTTATTATTAATTAGAAATCGACATTTCTGTATATTCGAATGAAAAGGATAGCGGTCGAGGTGGAGGGGAGGGGCAGGGGGGGCAGGGGAGCGGGGGGGGGGGGGGGGGGGCAAGGAGGAGGGGACTAAGAAAGGAAGAGACAGACAGACAGTCAGACAGACACAGAGAGAGAGAGAACAGAATGTGGAAAAGATAGAGTACAAAATCTAAAATGGAGAGGGTGAGTGTCAGTGATTGGAGAAAGAAAAAACATAATATTGGAAGGGTGTGTGTGAGAGGCGGGACGGGGGAAGCGGGATTAGGACAAAAAAAAAAAAAATCAATAATCAAATATTGTATGCACTACTTCTGTAGATTATTATTTGAAAAGAGGTTCGTGTGGGGACCTACAATAAACAACCAACTGGACTGAATTTGACGTGAACCGAAAGCCTGTGACCGAGAGCATCGTTTCTAAATTATTTGGCACTGGGGAGTGTTTTTTTCCACACAGAAACTGGGCAGTGAAAGAGTTAACAGAGCTGGTGGGTTGATGCAAAGCAAGGTGGAGTGATGGCCTAGGAAGCAAGAGAATCTGAGCACGCTGGTTCGAATCACGGCTCAGCCGCCGATATTTTCTCCCCCTCCACTAGACCTTGAGTGGTGGTCTGGACGCTAGTCATTCGGATGAGACGATAAACTGAGGTCCCGTGTGCAGCATGCACTTAGCGCACGTAAAAGAACCCATGGCAACAAAAGGGTTGTTCCTGGCAAAATTCTGTAGAAAAATCCACTTCGATAGGAAAAACAAATAAAACTGCTCGCAGGAAAAAATACAAAAAAATGGGTGGCTCTGCAGTGTAGCGATGTGCTCTCCCTGGGGAGAGCAGCCCGAATTTCACACAGAGAAATCTGTTGTGATAAAAAGAAATACAAATACAAAATGTGTTTGCAAGCTGATGACTTGCTTCTTGTTTGCTTGCACTCCGTACAGGATAGAGGAGCCACCTAGAATAGTTTGTTTCGTACAAATGGTTGTATCACTGGTGGAGAAATTCCAAAATATCAGACCGCATATGTGGTCCTTAGTAATCAGGTGTAGTGCAAGGTTAGGAAGGGATACTGTGGTCTTTAGGAAAGTTAGGACCGGATATATCAATCTTTAGTAGAGAAAGAGTTAAGCCTGAATTGTGAACAAGTATTGTGCAAGGTAGGATTAGATACGGTGGACTTTAGTAGAGTTAAGCTTAAAGACTTATCTGGAAAACAAAAAAGGTTATTTGTTTTTACCTGTGAAGACACCCGTCTCATACTTAAGATGATACTTATACAGGATGGCACTTTGTATAATATTTCTTTGTTGATCTGTTCATGTATAACTGTGTTGTAATGACACATTTGAAATAAAAATCACTGTTTAAAACCCAAAACAAAAACAGTATCGTTGACTCAAGAGAAGTTTGATCTCAACGTAACAAGTGTCCTTTACTGTCTTTATTAATCAGGAGAACAAAAACCCCAGGGAAAGGAAAAAGCTTATTGTCAGACACAAAACGAGAGCGCCAAAGAATCAATAGACAGAAAAAACGAACAAACTTAGCCGTATGCAGAGCACAGGAGCAGGAGTCAAGATGGCTGCTGGAAAAAGAGGGCGCCAGTCAGGGATGCAAAGGGGAGGTAACCTACTTCAGGAGGTTATCGGCCGCAGCTGCTTTGGTTTTCTCCGCATAGGCGGATAGTAGTTTGCACAGGACAGGAATCAGACCCCTGCCGGAGTCTGCACTAGTGGATCACGGTTAAGTATGTTACTTAAACGTAATTTTAGGAAGAAAATTTCCTTTGTATGGCCTTGATGTTAGGAGCAAACACTGTGAATAACGAAACCAACAATGATTTTTTTTAATTTTTATATCTAATCATCAAGAGCACGCATTTGGCCAGATGTCTGTTATTAATAGAAACAAGGTTTGCTTGGAGGTGAGGAGAGGCAGGGGGGACAACAATATTGATTCACCCCAGTTGCTTCCCTGCTCTGCTTCCCCAGTTACTTTCTTGTCCTCTGCACAGACACACACACACACACACACACACACAGACAAACACACAGAGGTACAGACACAGATATGCACAGGCATGCACAGACACACACATGTACACTCAGAGGCAGACAGACACACACACAGATGTGCGCACGCGCGCGCGCGCACACACACACACACACACACACACACACAGGTACAGACACAGACATGCATATACAGGCACACACAGACACACACACATGGACACTCAGAGGCAGACAGACACACACAGACACACAAACACAGACACACACACATATACATATATACACACACAGAGGCAAACAGATAATAATGAATGTTGTGTGTTTTTTTAACAGGTGGAAGAAAAGCACCAGGAGCTACACAGGACTTATGTGGAGACACAGGAAAAACTGAATGAGGTCAGTATTCATGGAATAAGGAAGGAAAAAATGGTCACACACACACACACACACACGCACACGTACGCACACTCTCTCACACCCACACTCACTCAGTCGCACTCACTCACACTCAATCACTCTCTCTCTCTCTCACACACACACACACACACACACACACACACATTAACCACAGCCACACTCTAAAATGGAGATCTGTGTATGATGGGTACTTCAGTAGGTCTTGGAGTGTTTCAGGATTGTGAAGTGGAACAACTGAATTTTGTTTACCATGTGATGATTCACGTTTTTTTTTTCTTTCACAATTGTCAGTTTTGCTGATTCATCTCCTTTTTAAAAAGAAAAAGAAAAAAACCAGAGCATCTGTCAAAGAGGGTACAGCATTGGCACTCAGAAGGGAGGCAATATAGTAAGGGAGGTAATTAGCCGCAGCTGCTTTAGATTTCTCTTCCTGAGCCGAGTTGTACTTTGTTGGACAGAGAATTGGGGCTCTGGCAAGAGTCTGCACCGGTGGTTCACTGTAAGTATGTAACGTAATTTTCGGAAAAAAACAAACAACCAAACCTATCTTTTGAATGAGAAAGTCATGTCAGCGTACTGATACATGTCTGCTGTTTGACGTTACCAGGTTCAACAACGTAGCGCTGCTATAGATGAGGAGATGGAGAAACTGACTGCCATGGAAACGGAGGAGAATCAGAGGTAAAGGTGCACCCAGCACAATACTTGTCGGGGTTTGTACTGGATATTTGATGGGTGCAGTAGCTGAGTGATTAAAGCGTTGGACTTTCAATCTGAGGGTCCCAGGTTCAAATCATGGTGACGGCGCTTGGTGGGTAAAGGGTGGAGATTTTTATGATCTCCCAGGTCAACATATGTGCAGACCTGCTAGTGCCTGAACCCCCTTCGTGTGTATACGCAAGCAAAAGATCAAATACGCACGTTAAAGATCCTGTAATCCATGTCAGCGTTCGGTGGGTTATGGAAACAAGAACATACCCAGCATGCACACCCTTGAAAGTGGAGCATGGCTGCCTACATGGTGGGGTAAAAAACGGTCATACACGTAAAAGCCCACTCGTGTGCATACGAGTGAACGTGGGAGTTGCAGCCCACGAACGAAGAATAGTATTGGATATTTGTTTTAAGTAATTGTGCAAGAAATGGATGTGTTGTCCACTTAACATAGGTGCTGCAGCCCTCCTATGCAGAAGAAGACTATCGTTGTGATTTCTGTTCCAGCATTCTCACCACCCTTCGATCCTTGGTGGCGCTGAACGAAAACCTCAAGAAACAAGAGCAGGAATTTAAAGCCCACTGCAAGGTATGCTGTTCTGACACATTTATATATTTATTTATTTATTTATCTTTTAAAGAGAAAAGAAGTTATTGGAAATCTGTGTACATTTTGTTTCAGAGAGAGGGAAAAAAAATGAAAGAAAAATGTATGTATGGTTATCTTGTTCTTATTTTTCACTTTTTGTTGTATTGTATCGCATTGTATTGTATCGCATCACATTGCATTGTCTTGTGTCAGATTATATTGTATTGTACTGTGCTGTATTGTAATGTTTTGTACTGTAATGTATTGTATAATGCATTGTAATGCTTTGTATTCTGTTGCAAGTTTTGGTGCAACAGCCAAGTGGTTAAAGCGTTGAACTTTCAATCTGAGGGTCCCAGGTTCGAATCCAGGTGATGGTGTCTGGTGGAGATTTTTTAGATCTCCCAGGGCAACAGATGTGCAGACCTGCTAGTGCCTGAACCCTCTTGCATGCGTATATGCAAGCAGAAGATCAAATGTGCATGTCAAAGATCCTCTGATCCATGTCCACGTTCGGTGGATTGTGGAAGCAAGAACACACACAGCATGCACACCCCTAAAAAGGGAGTATGACTGCCTACATGGGGGAGGGGTGGGGGGGGGGGGGGGGGGGGGGGGGGGGGGGGTAGAAACAGTCATACACAGCATGCACACCCCTAAAAAGGGAGTATGGCTGTCTACATGGGGGAGGGGTGGGGGGGGGGGGGTAGAAACAGTCATACACAGCATGCACACCCCTAAAAAGGGAGTATGGCTGTCTACATGGGGGAGGGGCAGGAGGGGGGGTAGAAACAGTCATACATGTACAAGCCCACTTCTATACATACGAGTGAATGTGGGAGTTGCAGCTCTTGAATGAAAAAGAAAAGGAAAATTGATTTTATGACGTTTATGTCACAACAGATATTTATGTGAAATTGGAAAACTTAGCCATATGAAGAGCACAGGATCAGGAGTCAAGATGGCTGCCGGAAAAAAGAGGAAGCTAGTCAGGGATACAGAGGGGAGGTAACCTACTTCAGGGAGGTTATCGGCCTTAGCTACTTTCGTTTTCTCTGTATAGGCGGATAGTACAATTGCACAGGACAGGAATTGGACTCCCTGCCGGAGTCTGCACTAGTGGGTCACGGTAAGTATGTTAGATAATGTAATTTTAGGGAAAAAATTTCCTTTCATGACTTTTATGCCACAACAGATATTTATGTGAAATTCAGGCTGTTCTACCTGGGGGGAGTGTATTGCCACAGTGTAGTACCACCCTTCTTTTTTTTTTTACTGTTTGCAGGTATATTTGTTTTACAATCTAATTAGATTTTGACAGAATTTTGCTTGGGACAATGCTGGTGCTGTGGGTTCTTTTTCATGCACTGAGTGCATGCTATACACTGGACTTTGGTTTATCATCTCTTCCGAATGACAAGTGTCCAGATACCCAGATTCAAACACTCGACCATTAGCCGCCGTTCTTTCTCTGTCTCTGGACCTTGCAATTGGAATGAACTTCCACTTTCTCTTCGTCAGGTCTCTGCACTCAGCTCTTTCAAGTCTGGTCTTAAAACCCACCTCTTCCCAAAATAGCCTCCCTTCCCTGCCTCTTCCTTGTCTTCAGTTTTTCCAGTTTTAGAGTTATGCATGCGTGTGAATGACTGGTGGGAAAGTGCTTTGATTTGTCTCTGCACAAGATTCAAGGCTATATAAATATAATAATAATAATAATTATAGTGTCCAGACTCACCACCCAAGGTCTAATGGATGGGGAAGAAAATTCTGTTGAGATTGGGATTTGATCCCCCACACTCAGATTCTCTTGCTTCCTAGACAAACACATTACTAGTATACCACCACTCTATGTGGGGGACTTGGAATGAAAGGCTTGGGAGTAATGCCATTGAAATGGTGCAGATGATGGGGCAGCAAAAAAATAAAAAGAAGTAGACCACCACTCCACAGCTTGTTAGATTGATTCTGTTCGCTACTGGACAGTACCGCTCAGCCTCCAACAGACAGCAAATAGCGGACAGGTGAAACTAAACAAACACTCAGTGACTCAGCAGCAGTGCAGGGTCTCCTCTGTTGTATGGCCTCCTGGTGACTTAACATCAATGGTTCTCTGCGGACTGCTGATGCTGGAATTGTGACGGATGAACCTGGGTGTGGCCGTGATTGGGAGGATCTAAATGAGCGGCATGAGAGTAATGCCACTGAGACAGTGCAGATGATCGGGCAGCAAAAAACAAAAACAAAAAAAAAGAAACTAAACAAACACTGTAATATCTCAGGGAGGCATCACTGCATTTAGACAAATCCATACACGCTACACCACATCTGCTAGGCAGATGCCTGACCAGCAGCATAACCCAGCGTGTTCTGTCAGGCCTTGAGTGTATCAGAGTGGATATTCTTCAGCAGAATTCTGCCAGAGGATAGTACGTTTGTTGCCACGGGTTCTTTTTTTCATTATGCCAAGTGTGTTTATCACCTCATCTGAATGACAAGGCCCGCAGTTTGATTTTCCAGTCAAACTTGGGGGACAGGGTGAGAGTGGGATTCGAACCCACGCCCGATGGGCACAATAGCCGAGTGTTTAAAGCGTTGGACTTTCAATCGGAGGGTCCCGGGTTCGAATCACGGTGACGGCGCCTGGTAGGTAAAGGGTGGAGATTTTTCCGATCTCCCAGGTCAACATATGTGCAGACCTGCTTGTGCCTGAACCCCCCTCGTGTGTATACGCAAGCAGAAGATCAAATAGTTAATACGCACGTTAAAGATCCTGTAATCCATGTCAGCGTTCGGTGGGTTATGGAAACAAGAACATACCCCAGCATGCACACCCCCGAAAGCGGAGTATGGCTGCCTACACGGCGGGGTAAAAACGGTCATACACGTAAAAGCCCACTCGTGTGCATACGAGTGAACGTGGGAGTTGCAGTCCACGAACGCAGAAGAAGAAGAAGAACCCACGCCCTCATGGACACTGTATTGGCAGAGAGGCGTCTTGTCCGTTCTGCCAGCTTCCTTCCCATGGCGATCAGATGAGGGTGTGGTGTGTGTGGTTTCAGGATGAAATGGCGCGACTGAAGGGCAACATTGAGGACCTGAAGAGAGAGACAGGACAGCTGGACAGTGAAGATAAGGTGGGTTCAGGGCTGTGTGTGTGTGTGTGTGTGTGTGTGGGTGTATGTGTGTGTGTCTCTGTGTATGTGTGTGTGTGTGTGTGTGAGTGTGTGTGGGTATGTGTGTGTGTGTGTACGCGTGCGTGTGTGTGTGTACGCATGCGTGTGTGTGTGTGGGTATGAGTGTTTATGTGGCTGGTCTGTGTTTGTTTATCTGTCTGTGTGAAAAATAGAATGTAATTTGTATTTGTATCACTCTTTTTGTCACAACAGATTTCTCTATGTGAAATTGGGGCTGCTCTCCCCAGGGAGAGCACGTCACTACGTGACAGAGCCACCCATTTTTTTGTCATTTTTTCTGCCTGCAGTTTTTCTTTTGAAGTGGATTTTTCTACAGAATTTTGCCAGGGACAACCTTTTTGTTGCCATGGGTTCTATTACATGTGCTAAATGCATGCTGCAAACGGGACCTCGGTTTATCGTCTCATCTGAATGACTAGTGCACAGATCAACACTTAAGGTCTAGTGGAGGGGGAGAAAATACTGGTGACTGCCGGTGTGATTCGAACCAGTGCGCTCAGGTTCTCTCGCTTCCTAGGCAGACACGTTACCTCTAGGTCATCACTCCACACATTGATTTTATTGAATTGATTTTATTTATCTTGAATTTATTCATATAAATTTATTTGTATGTGAGGTGTGTGATGTGTGTGTATGCATGAGGCGGTGTATGTTTGTGTATTTGAGAGTGAGTGTGTGTGTATGTGTTTGCGTATGTGCATCTGTTTTAGCATGCACATACATGTGTGTATGCATGTTGTAATTTTGTAACTTATATGTAAAGTATATATATGTGTTTGTGTGCACCTGTGTGTATGTTGGAGAGTGAATAGACAGAGAGGATGTATATTTATGTTTATTTTTATCGTTTTCTTGCAGGAGAGAGCTGATTTGATTGGTCGTCAGTATGATGCAGACAAGGAGAAACTGCATAAAATTCGACTTCTGTTGGTAGGTGCAGTGATGTCATTTTTTGGATTGATTTATTTACAAATATGTTTCCTTTTTGACTCCTGGTTACATATCAGTTCACTAATGAAAAATTAGGAGTACATAAGAGGGGAGGAAGTATTATTTTGTCCCCAACTAACTCGTTATGTTGCTGATCAGTTTGAAAGTTTTCAGTCAATAGATTCTGACATTTTATTTTTTGGGCGATTTTATTTCTTACCCATACAAATGGGTCGTCTGTGGGGAGAGTCAGGGGAGCTAACTGGCAGTACTAAATGAATGTACCATGTGACCCCCAGGCCAGGAAGAACCGAGAGATCGCAGCGCTGCAGCGTAAGATCGACGAGGTTCCATCGCGTGCGGAGCTGAGCCAGTACCAGCGTCGCTTTGTGGAGCTGTACAACCAGGTGTCCTTCACCCACCGGGAAACCAAGCAGTTCTACACCCTTTACAACACGCTGGATGACACCAAGCTCTACCTCAGCAAGGAGGTACTGCTGATGAACCATTCCATGCTTTCGTTTAGTTGTTTGTTTTGTTTAATGAAGAAAAAGAATTGTTTAATGTTTTCATATAGCATTACCTTAACAAGGAGGTACAGCTGATGAACCACTTTCTGCTCTTGTTTCGTTTTTTGTTTTGTTTAATGAAGAAAAAAATTGTTTAACGTTTTCATGTAACATTACAGTACACAGGGAAGCAAAACACTTTTTTCAAATCCAGTACTTTTTAAAATGACTTCTTTAAGCATGTCAGATGAAACAAAATATATCATTGTTTTCATGCAGCATTATAATACACAGCCAAGCAAAACACGTTTTTCGAATCCAATACTTTTTAAAATGATTTCTTTAAGCATGTCAGATGAAACAAAATATATCAGTGTTTTCAAGTAGCATTATAATACACAGCCAAGCAAAACACGTTTTTCAGATCCAGTACTTAGAATGAATTCATAAAGCTTGTCAGATGAAACAAAATGTGTCAGTTGTGTATGCTTTAATGTGCAAGACTTTCTTTACTTACTGTGCTTTAGTGAACTTAGGATTTACTTTTGTGAGTGTGAAACCTTTACTTTCTGTACTTATGTGTAGACAAAATTAAAAATGTCTTGGGACAGTTGAAATCTGCTGTTTGGGGGTTTGGGGGGTTGTGGTATTAAAAAAAAAAAAAATTGGGTTGTGGGGGTGGTGTTTGGATTTTTTGTTGTTGTTGGTTGGTTTTAATGAGAAAGATCTCAGTTTCTGTATGACCAGCTGTAAAAAATATTTTTCATGAAAGTGGTTAACTGTGCATTGGAGTTTGTTGTATTTATTTACTCATTGTGAAATCTGTGCAGGAAGATGAGTCAACCTGCACCATTTGTGTGGTACAGGTCTGTTAATGACAGTGTATGTGACTCTGTAAAGATTCCATCATTAGTGTATTTATTCATTTTAGAATTATGAGTCCAGTAACAGTTTTACTCATTTTATACATTAGATTACTCTTTCTGTCTGTTGGTCTGGTCTCTCTCTATGAATAAAGAAAGTGACATAAGTTGTTTTGTTTTTTTCAATGAGAACTATGCTCACCTGTATGTGGTCCATATTTTGAAGAGTGTACAAATTTACTCCTTTTTGTTTTTTTGACAGGTTAACTTGCTGAATTCCATCCATGACAACTTTAAACAGTGAGTCATGCTTCTTCCTGGCTTTGTATTCTTCAGCATCTTAGAGCAGCCTGGGCAGTGAAAGTATTGTGGTCCCAACATTTGAGTGAAAATAGCTGTTGGGATTAATTGTGTTAGCTGTATCGGATTGTGGTCTCAATACTTGGGTGAAAATAGCTGTTGGGATTAACTGTGTCAGCTTTATCAGAAGGAAGGAAGGTTGTGTCTGATGTTTGCATTATAGGTTCTAGATCATTGTAGACATAACGTGAAGAGAATGTTTGATATGTAAATTCCGAATGGCCAGGTCATGTTAATTCATCAGCCGACAGAGAGAGAAGACTGTATGAATCAGAATGATTAGTGTTAATTCATCAGCCGACAGAGAGAGAAGACTGTATGAATCAGAATGATTAGTGTTAATTCATCAGCCGACAGAGAGAGAAGACTGTATGAATCAGAATGATTAGTGTTAATTAATCAGCCGACAGAGAGAGAAGACTGTATGAATCAGAATGATTAGTGTTAATTCATCAGCCGACAGAGAGAGAAGACTGTATGAATCAGAATGATTAGTGTTAATTCATCAGCCGACAGAGAGAGAAGACTGTATGAATCAGAATGATTAGTGTTAATTCATCAGCCAACAGAGAGAGAAGACTGTATGAATCAGAATGATTAGTGTTAATTCATCAGCAGACAGAGAGAGAAGACTGTATGAATCAGAATGATTAGTGTTAATTAATCAGCTGACAGAGAGAGAAGACTGTATGAATCAGAATGATTAGTGTTAATTCATCAGCAGACAGAGAGAGAAGACTGTATGAATCAGAATGATTAGTGTTAATTAATCAGCTGACAGAGAGAGAAGACTGTATGAATCAGAATGATTAGTGTTAATTCATCAGCCGACAGAGAGAGAAGACTGTATGAATCAGAATGATTAGTGTTAATTAATCAGCTGACAGAGAGAGAAGACTGTATGAATCAGAATGATTAGTGTTAATTCATCAGCAGACAGAGAGAGAAGACTCTCTGCATTAGGATGATTAGTGTTGATTTATCAGCCGACAGAGGGATAAGACTCTGTGAATTTGAACAATGTCAATTAATTAGCCAACAGAGAGGTGTATCTCTGTATCAGAAAGCTTAGCGTCAATTCATAATCCCCAGACTGTGCCATTGTGGACCCACGCAGTATAACTTTCATGGAGATGCACATTCTCATGTCATTTTCTCATGTGGTGAAGGTTGAAGCCTTGAGATGAAATTCTCACTTGCATTTATGGTCAACGGATTGAAGTTGGGTACAAACACTAAGTTGCATGGATGGTCTTTTGACTGTTGTTCAGCAATGCTATGTCTTTGTTATTTTTCCGTTGGACAAGACTCTGTGTGTTACTGTACAAAATACCTTTTTCTTTCCTCAGAGCAATGTCTTCACAAGCCAACAAGGACCAGTTCCTGAAGCAGTTTGAACAGATCGTCGAAGGCATCAAGCAAAATCGAGCCAGGGTACTGTCGCTTTTTTGTGTGCTTTGTGTATCACTTCCTGGTCTTGCCTTGCAGTATGTGTTTCCAGGGACCAGGTTCTTGATAAGTGTTTCTTTAATGTCTCAAGTTGTTGTTTTGTTTTTCAAGTATCTGGGCACTTTTATCAGTTCTGTTTCCTTTAGAAATAATGTTGACGCCATTTACAAGAAATGGTATCAAAGGTTTTATCTGTTGAGAAAACCAAGAAGGTATTCTTTTCTTGATGGATATTAATCTTTTTGTCGTTTTTTTTTAAGTTAACATTTATATTCAGTTCTAATAGTTCAACTTTTAACAAAGCAGTATACTTAGAAACCAATAGAAAACATGAAAAAAAATCACTTCTTAGTAGGATTAAGTTTAATTCTGATACTCATGAGTTCAAAAGAAAAACAAATACAATGTAAAAAAAAAAAAAAGTAAAAAAAAAACCCCCCAGGAAAAAACACATATCCATGAGAATATAGATAAACAGACAGGTTAGCAGACAGGGTGACAAACAGACAGACTGAACATTGGTTAGATGATGTGAAAATGTT
This sequence comes from Babylonia areolata, assembly GCF_041734735.1. Lineage (NCBI taxonomy): Eukaryota > Metazoa > Mollusca > Gastropoda > Neogastropoda > Buccinidae > Babylonia > Babylonia areolata. The sequence goes on along the minus strand of NC_134877.1, from coordinate 25,602,176 downwards.
GTCATTCATGTTTTATAATTTTTATCAGTTTTTTAAGGACCCTGTATGTTCACTAATAGTGAACATCACAACCGATCCTTGCACAAGTACATGATCTTTTACTAACTTCCCTGATGTTTTGATTGTTGAAATTAATTGCACAAGACTAATTTAGATTATTAGTGCAGGGTTATTTAAGAACAAAGGAAATGATGTGTCAGATCTTGCATATGTTAAAAAAACAACAAAAAAAAAACCCAACTCAAGAGTAATTGTAAATGATCCAGACATGATATCTAGAACTGAGCAGCCTGTGGAGATGGAGATTTTCATGCTTAATTGATATTTTTCTGATCTTGTACTTGTTTGTTCACTCATACTCGGATTGAAACAGACGTTAACATGGTAATAGCCTTGAGATGGCCTTAGTGGTCGGCAAGGCTCAAAGCACCATAATTTGATTTCACTCATCCTCAATGCGAAGTCCAGCTTTTGTTATGCAAGGGAGGTAACTTCTACCAAGGGAGGCTATGCAGCTACATTCACTCATCCTCAATGCTAAGTCCAGCTTTTGTTATGCAAGAGAGGTAACTTCTACCAAGGGAGGCTATTAACTGCAGCTTCATTCAATTTCTCCACATGGCAGATTAGTAGTTTGAACAGGACAGGAAACCAGACCCCTGCCGGAGTCTGCACCAGTGAGTCACGGTAAGTATGTTAGATAAAACATAGTTTTAGGAAGAAAATTTCCTTTTTGTTTGATTTCTAATCCATATCATTGAAAAAAGAACAACGAAAATCCTGAACCAACTCCTTTGCGTTACCAGGTGGAGAAAAAGCGCCAGGAGGAGAAAATGAGGAGGGACCAGCTCAGCGACCAGTACCTGGACCTGGTGGAGAAGCAGCGACTGTATTTCAAGACTGTCAAAGACTTCAAAGAGGAATGTCGCCGCAACGAGATTCTACTCAGCAAGCTGGGGTCAAGGTAGACGATCGGCCCCCCCCCCCCCCCCCCCGCAAGTCAGCCACTGTTGAAGCAAGAGGGCGCTTTTCTGTGTGTGTTTTACACCTCATTTGGATGGGTTTGCCAGTTGAATGAAATCGTTGTTAAAGAGTGTTCAAAAAGGGTGGGAAAGAATGGTTGTTACATAATAATAATAATAATGGTATTTATATAGCGCTGAATCTTGTGCAGAGACAAATCAAAGTGCTGTCGCACCAGTCATTCGCACGCTTGCATAACTCTAAAACTGGAGAAACTAAAGACAAGGAAGAGGCAGGGAAGGGAGGCTATTTTGGGAAGAGGTGGGTTTTAAGGCCAGACTTGAAAGAGCTGAGTGTGGAGACTTGACGAAGCGAAAGAGGAAGTTCATTCCAATTGCAAGGTCCAGGAAAAAAAGAGTATTTTGTGGAAAAAAGAACAAAGTGTTTTGAATTGTTTTGCTTTGAATGTGATGAGAGTGAAGGAATGTGAGGTAGTATGTATTACTGTGCTATCATACTGGCTGAAAAGTATATTTTCCATTTTTGTTCTTTTCAGTTGTTTGTTCATTGCTGAATCTTTTTTTTTATTGTTAAAGATGGAATACTGTGTACCATGCTCTGGAACCACAGACATTAGTATCTCCAGTGCATTGGTGTTTTCTTTTCACAGTTTAAGTTATTAAGGAATGTTAATTATGGGGGAGAAAATAGTACATCAGTCTTGAGATATTTTTTTACATTATTTTGGAGTATTTATATTAATTGTTCAGTCACACTTGTTGGTTTTGATTCTAAAAAAGAAATGCAAAGCAGATTGAAAGGAAAGAGATGTGCTTTTGTGAACCTGGACATTGTGAACAATGGCATGCTAGCCTCTCGTGTGTCAGAACCCCCCCCCCCAACCCCCCCCTCCTCTCTCTCTCTCTCTCACACACACACTTCACTCCCTCCACATCACCCTCACCCCCTCCCGTACACACACTTATTTCTTTTCTTCCTGAGATGTTCTGTTAGGGGATCAACTGATAGAAAACCAAGTCAGTTTAAACCAGTAATTGTTAGTCATTTTCCACAGAAACAGCAACAGTTTGTTGCTTTTTGACAGGGGACAAAAAGGAGACATATAGTACTTGTGGTTCTCTGACAGGCAACATGCTCTTGCAAGCTTTATTCAGTCACATACAGAGGCTGCAAATCAGTCTGAATGTATCACATATTTCAGTGAAATTCATTTTAAGATAAAAAGGGCATTAGAAAATGATTTCATTGTTCAAGTTGGAAGGCACCGAATACATTGTATGCGGTAGCGAAAATACTCTGTGGGTATTAGTATTTCCTTCTGACCATGTGATGAGTTTGCAATAACGTCTACTTGCAATAGAGTTCTTGGGTGTACTTCGAAGGATTATGATTGTTCTGTCCATGTTTCTCCAACGGTTTGTCAGAAACATGTATGTATTTCTGTGTATGCAGATCAGTCAAAAAAAAGCTTAGGCCTTTGTTGAGGAGTCACACTACCTAGTCTTAAGTATTGCTTGTTCGTTTGGTGACACGGATTGTTGAAATGTTTGAGTTTTTGTCTCCTGTGTAGTGATTCTTGTATCTTTTTTTTATTTATATGATAATTTTATTGCTGGTGTATTTATTCTTCATGCTGTGATTTCTGCCATCACTGCTTATTGCGAGATTTCTGCGTGAGAATCAGAGACTGTGTACATTGGGCATTCCAATAAAATGACAATTATCAAGTTTTTGTGTGTGAGGAAAATTTTTTTTTTTAATGTGAGTGTGTTTCGTCTTTTTCTTTTGTTCCTCTGTTTGTATGCTGTTTTTTCTGTCTTTCTTATGTTTGTATTTTTAAATGATTTAAAATGTTTAAACGGAGGTCCCGTGTGCAGCATGCTTTTAGCGCATGCAAAAGAACCCATGGCAACAAAAGGGTTGTTCCTGGCAAAAGTCTGTAGAAAAACCCACTTCGATAGGAAAAACAAATAAAACTACACGCAGGAAAAAAAAGGAAAAAAAAAGAGGGTGGCGCTGTAGTGTATTGACGCGCTCTCCCTGGGAGAGCAGCCTGAATTTCACACTTTCACACAGGGAAATCTGAATATAAGAACAGGGGGTAGATTTGAGTACAAGACATGGCGTTTTTCAGGGTGTTTTGTATGATGCCCAGAAATTTGTTACAATAGCAGAGGTCACATTCCACTTTGTGATTGGGTAGCTTGCTGTAGATTCTTTTAACTGGTGGTAGGATTGATGGCCTCTCCACCTAATGCCACACCACTCTGCTGTTAACTGGTGCTTTTATTTTTTTTTTCTTTCTCAGTACATCTGTCTTCCAAACCCACTTTATGAACATGTATGTGTGTGCTGAAAAAAAGAGAATGCGTACTGATCAAAATCACCATGAAGTGAATAGACAATAAACTAATGAAATGAAGAAGGAGAAAGCAATGGCTGATTTTTTCCCCCAATTTCCATGAAACATGCGTGATGAGATGATGTGGTTAGGGGTAGGGTTTAAGATTATTTTTTTTTATCTTACAGTGCTGCCTGCTGAGCAGTGAATAGTCACTGCTCAATATGTAACGTGGACCAGATGTTCACCCAGTTGAAATGGAGACCTCACACTCCCCTCGTAGATCGAAGACATTCCATGAGGATGGCCTGTACACACTATGGTGTGACAGCAGTCTTCAAACACCACCAAGGAGATGTCAACACCCCCTACAGACCAAGTGTTAACACCCCCAACACCCCTGCAGACCAAGTGTTAACACCCCAACTGTTAACCCAACAGACCAAGTGTTAACACCCCAACTGTCAACACCCCCTTCAAACCAAGTGTCAACACCCCAACAGTCAACACCACAGACCAAGTGTTAACACCCCAACACTCCAACTGTCAACACCCCCATACAGACCAAGTGTTAACACCCCAACACACCAACTGTCAACACCTACAGACCAAGTGTCAACACCCCAAAGAGGACAACACAGACCAAGTGTTAACACCCCGACACCCCAACTGTCAACACCCCTACAGACCAACTGTCAACACCCCCAAGAGGACAACCTGCCAATACCACCTGATGACTTCCCCTTTCCCTGTCTGTAAAAAAACACCAACAGGAACATCTCAATCTTTCTTCACACCATCAACGAATGGAAAGGTTTTTGCACACCAGAGGCACTACCATCACCAAACCTCGGCAGACGACTTCGAATCCCGGACATTACAGTCTCCCACCCCACCCCCTCCCCTCCCCCTCTCCCGTTTACCTGTTTCAGTCTCACCACCTCCACCACCATCACCTCCACCACCCATCTCCCTAACAACTCTTCTCCTTTGGCCCATTTCCAGCTCTCCCCCCCCCTCACCCCCCCTCCCCCTGGCCCCCCTCACACCACTGTGGGGATGCCGGGGGCCTTTCAGTATAAACAGCATCCCTGCCTTCTGGAAATTCTGTGCTAGAAATTTCCTCTTTTATACTGCTCTCTTTATTTCTGCCTTTTTTCTATCCTTCACTGTTGTCTCCTGTTTCTGAATTCCCAGTCCATTCCCCCATTTTTTTTTTTTTTTTCGAGCAAGCCTTACACTGTTTTTTTCTTCTCTTTTCCGCAGTCTCTGATGTACTAAGCTGGGAGTAGCTATTTATACACATGTATCTCTAAATGCAGTCGGATAGGAAACACTTAATGAACAACCCTTCAAGGAAAGTGTATGGTGCAAATTCTTATCAAATAAAAATGAGAAAGTGCTGATAGGCTGTATTTACAAGAGCCCTAGCTCCACCACTGAAAATGTAGAAGAGCTATATAAATTATTGAAACATAAGGAAATAGGAATACATGATAAAGTGTGTATTGTGGGTGATTTCAACTTTCCAACAATAAAGTGGAAAGGAGAGTGGACAAACGAAGAAAATAATTCTTTCTGTGAATGTTTAACCCCTAGGCTGCCTGCATGACGAGATAACTCGTCATGGCAAGCATGTATGCTTCGCTGCCTGCATGACGAGATAACTCGTCATCGAAATATTCTGACTTTTCCCTGCTTTGCATTCAGTTCGTTGACAAAAATGCTGGTAGCTTTAGCTTGGGGAATCTTTCTGGATTCTATTCATAGCTAGAAACACCATCTGCGTCATAAGGCAGTCCTTTATTTGAACGTTTTGGTTGGGTTACTGGCCGCTGTCTTTGCCTGGCTCCTCTCCTCGCTCGCTCAACAAAATGTCGGACTGACTCCGTGCTCAAGACATGCGCTCGTGGCGAACTAAATCAACCAAGATTACTTTTAGCTAATGCTCAGAAAGAATTGGAGCACAAATTCGAAGGAGAAGACAGTGGTGAACATTAAAAGGACGATTTGATAGAAAATAAAGGGAGCAATCAAGAGAGTGGCCAAGATACAACTATCAGTGAGTGATGCAGGCTGTTCAACTCTAGCAGTCGAATTTTTAGCAGGGCACCGTATGAGCTATTTTCTTGGCACTCAGCCAACGCGGTCTGATGAAGTGACGGTGTGAGAGGGGTGAAGAGGGAAGAGGAGGGGGGTGGAGACTGAGGGGGCGTGGCCTCACATCCATATTATCACTTGCAGAAGTCACAATGCATCTATTTCTTTTTCAGTTTTTTTATATTGTGGTTGTTCTAGTATGATTTTGTGTGTGCAGATATCCATTTGTCCAGAAAATGATATTTTTGTGCAAATTACCAGACTAATGTTTGTAATGAACAAGTTGAAAATGTGACAAAAAACAAAACACTGATTTCAAAACAACAGCATGTCACTTAAAATGCATAAAATGGGAAAACATCATGTGTTTTGTATTCTTTATTCATTTCCCTTTCAGAAAATATATACTTTTATGGGTCTTTCTCCAATAACAAAGAGCACAGAATTTTTTGAAAATTTATACCCGTTTTTTGTGAAAAAACCCTGGCAAATAGATTTCACTTAAATCTTATTTTCCTGGCAGCGAAAGGGTTAAGAGAATCATTCTTATGCCAAATGGTAACAAACACAACCCGCAAAAGGGGGGAACAGAAACCAAATCTTCTTGACCTAGTATTAGTAAATGATGAAAAATTTATATCAGATATTACACATTCAGCCCCTCTTGGAAAAAGTGATCATGATACACTTATTTTTAATCTGTATACAGATGAATCTACACAAAGTAAAGAGGGAATTTACAGATACGACCTTGGGAAAGGTAATTAATTTGAAAACAAGACAAGAATTTAAGGAAGTTCAGTGGAGCGACTTAGAAGGATCAGTAAACGACTATTGGTTTTTCTTAAAAACAAAAATATTGGCTAGCATGGAGAAACACATTCCAAAAATCCCAATAAAACCAAATAAAAGTATAAATCCACCTTGGATGACAGGCAAGGTTAAGAAAAGTGTGAAAAAGAAATATAATTTGTATAAGAAGTTTCTAAAAACAAGAAAAATATATGACCACGAACAGTACATCACAACTAGAAATAAATGTAATAAAATCATAAAAGATGCCAAACATGAATATGAAAGAAGACTTTCAAAAGAATGCAAAACAAACCCTAAATATTTCTGGAAATATGTACAAGCTAAGACAAAATCAAATACAGGCATTAATCCTTTGAAGACAGAAAATGGAGAATTAGCTGTAAGTGACGAGGATAAGGCAAAGGCACTAAATACTTTCTTCACTGGTGTTTTTACTAAAGAAGATATTAGCAATATTCCTACTGGGACAAAAGAGGAGAAATGTAATTCCAGTCTTTATGACCTTGTGATAACTCCAACAGCAGTAAAAGAAAAATTACAGGCACTTAACCCTAGTAAAGCACAGGGCCCAGATCAGATACCTCCACGAGTACTGAAGGAACTCAGTGAGGAATTGTCATTACCATTTTGTACACTATTTAATAAGTCAATAGAGTTAGGAGAGGTACCAGATGACTGGAAAACAGCAGTAGCCACAGCAATATTCAAAAAGGGTACTAGATCTGATCCAGGTAACTACCGACCAGTTAGCCTCACATGTGTGGCATGTAAAGTACTAGAATCACTAGTTAGAGATGTTTTAGTTAATTTTATGATTACAAATAATTTATATTCACCATGTCAGCATGGATTCAGGAAACAGAGGTCATGTATTACTCAACTGTTAGAGGTTATGGAAGACTTAACTCAGTTAATAGAAGAGAAGGAATCTGTAGATATTATATATTTAGACTTTAAAAAAGCTTTCGACTCTGTACCACATTATAGGTTATTATCTAAGTTAGAGGCTTATGGGGATAAATGGCAATATCATGAAATGGATAAAGGCTTTCTTGGTAGGGAGAAGTCAGAAGGTAAGGGTTGGAAATAGTTTTTCACCAGATGTGCAAGTATTGAGTGGAATTCCTCAAGGTAGTATTTTAGGGCCAACTTTATTCGCCATATTTATAAATGACCTCCCAGACTATGTTAGTAGTTGCTGCAAAATATTTGCCGATGATACTAAAATTTATGATAAAACCCAAAATTCCTTCAAATTGCAAAATGACCTAAACAACCTACAAAATTGGTCAAACATGTGGAATCTATATTTTAATGTATCTAAATGTAAAGTGCTACACTTAGGAAGAAATAATCCAAAAAAGAGTTATATAATGAAAATTGATGGCACAAATTCTAATGTTATTTCAGAATGCAATGAAGAAAAAGACCTGGGAGTAATATTTGATGAAAATGTTTTCTTTTGATGGCCACATTCAGGCTGTGATAAATAAAGCTAATAAAGTATTGGGTATTATTAAGAGAACATTTACATTTATGGATAAGGACATTTTTTGTCAACCTCTATAAAACAATTGTTCAACCAATTTTGGAATATGGTAATATAATTTGGTATCCCAGACTAATAAGACAGTCTAAAGCAGTTGAACAGGTGCAAAAGAGAGCAACTAAAATGATACCAGAGTTAAGAGATTTGGACTACCAAAACCGTTTGAGACAACTAAACTTGCATTCACAAAAATACAGAAGATATAGAGGAGACATGATACAAGTATTCAAGATAATTAATAAAATGGTTGACACTGACCCCTGCACCTTCTTTTCTACTAACGACCTCCATGTTACCAGAAGTTCAAATACTAACCTTTTCACAAAATTTTGTAGAACAAATATTCGTAAGTTTTCTTTTAGCTTTAGAGCAGTTAAAGGATGGAATGCACTGAATAATTCAACAAAAACAGCTAAAACTATTGACCAGTTCAAGGTTGGTTGAAAAGAACAAAAAAAAAAAAAAAAAAAAAATGTTGGCATAAACTTATAATCGCTTATAAGTAATCAACAGAAAAAGACATTTTTCTTTTTGTAATTCGAACAATTGCACTAAAACTCCTGAAGTAAGAATAAATGCTGAAGAATAAAAATAAGCGTGAGTTCTGGTTCTTAAACCACTGTGTCAAATGGGTTGTCTCCTTTCAGTCCATGAGTTGTCTCCCTTGTGTCAATGCGTTGTCTTGCTGTCTGTGTCATTTCAATGCTGACAGTGACTGTAGTCACACACACACCTCTGCAGCTAGACTCTAGAGCTGGTCCATTACGAGATTCCAGTCTCCTTTGCCGTTGACAGTATGATTATCGTACCGCTTTATATTTGCCACAGTACTGATCTTGATAAATCAGTGGAGTTTCTCTTTTTGGGTCGTACTTATTAACAATGTGTGTGTGTGTGTCTATATATATATATATATATATATATATATATGTGTGTGTGTGTGTGTGTGTGTGTCTGTGTGTGTCTGTGTGTATTTGTCATAGCAGGAAAAAAAGATAAACTGTTATGATTTAGTCCGCATTACGTAAGAAACCGCATGAAACAACCCCCCCCTCCCCCCCAAAAAACACACAACTACAAAACAAAACAAAAAAACAACAACAACAACAAACAAACAAAACAAAAAAACAACAACAACAAAACAACAACAACAACAACAACAAAAACAACAACAACAACAACAAAACAACAAAAAACAATTCAACATGATCAGGTTTGTAAAATATTCCGGCAGGCGTTGGTAATGAAAAGTGTTTGCGTTGTGTCGGACAGGTCTGTGATTTTAAATGACAAGTGCAAAATCCATGTGGCAAGTCTGCCCCCCCTGCATAGCCAAGGGTCTGAAGTAACAGCCAAGGGTCTGAAGCAATAGCTAAGGGTCTGAAGCAAGTCTTCCCCAGGCTAATTAGCTAAGGGTCTGAAGACTGTGGGACTTTCAGGCAGTGACTCCTCCTTCAGTACCTTGTCTGGGTGTGTGGCCACGTGGTATTGGAGGAACGCTTTGGTGGAGTTGTAGCCACGCTGTGACAAAAAAGGGTGTTATATATATACAAATATATAGCCATGCTGTGACAAAAAGGGTTTTATATATATATATATATATATATATATATATATGTGTGTGTGTGTGTGTGTGTGTGTGTGTGTGTGTGTGTGTTGTGAATATATGAAAAAAAAAAATATATATGTGTGTGTGTGTGTGTGTGTGTGTGTGTGTGTGTGAATATATGAAAAAAAAAAAAATATATATATATAGAGAGAGAGAGACAGACTCCAACGAATTCAGAATAACGCTGCCAGACTCATTTGCAGAGCTTCTAAATTTGACCATGTTTCTCCTCTCCTTCAGTCTCTCCACTGGTTGCCCGTTTCTGATCGAATAGACTATAAGCTATCCACTCTGACCTTTTCTGCAGTCAACGGATTTGGCCCCAAGTATCTTTCTGAACTCCTCCATATCTATACCCCGTCTCGCCAGCTCCGTTCTTCCTCTGATACTCGACTTCTCAGGATACCTCACGTCAGAAGTAAGACATATGGACACAGATCGTTTTCTTTTACATTCCCACTCTCTCGGCCGAGAGGGTTTTATGACAGTCGGCGCTGGGATGGTTCCCAAAGGCCAACCAGCCCACAAGGCTGCAGCACTAAGAGCCAGTGCAATTTTGCCTCCTAGTTTGAGAGTCATACTCCTTCACAAATGACTAAGCTGTAAATGATTTCCCATTGACTGGAGAAATCACTGATAATACAGCTCTCACTTTGCTGTTGCCCCAAATGTAAACTTATGTCAATCTGTGATGTAAGACGGGTGTTGGGCCGTGTATATATATATATATAATTCGGGCTGCTCTCCCGAGGGACAGCGCGTCGCTACACTACAGCGCCACCCATTTTTTGTATTTTTTCCTGCGTGCATTTTTTTATTATTTGTTTTTGCTATCGAAGTGGATTTTTTTTACAGAATTTTGCCAGGAACAACCGTTTTGTTGCCGTGGGTTCTTTTACGTGCGCTAAGTGCATGCTGCACACGGGACCTCGGTTTATCGTCTCATCCGAATGACTAACGTCCAGACCACCACTCAAGGTCTAGTGGATGGGGAGAAAATATCCGAGTGGCTGAGCCGTGATTCGAACCAGCGCGCTCAGATTCTCTCGCTTCCTAGGCGAACGCGTTACCTCTAGGCCATCACTCCACTATATATATATCGTCTTAAATAACAGCAGGAGGGAGAAGTAATGGCCCGTCCGAACAATTAGAACTGGTAGCGACGCCGTGGCAAAAGGCCTGCGGCAGCACCTGTATTATGAAATGTTAACATTATAATAAAACACAAACGACTGAGCCTTGCTTGTAACATCTGGTGACAATGTTTCATTCTGACACCCTACAACCCTCCATTTACAAGATTGGTTTCTTAAAAAAAAAAAAAAAAAAAAAAAAAAAAAAATATATATATATATATATATATATATATGAGCGAGAGTCCTGCAGACATTTTCAGAGAGTTTTCGTTGCTGTTATAACATATGAACGCGGGTCAAGATTTGTGGGATTCTTTTAAAACCTTGATGTCAAGTGGAGTGATGGCCTAGAGGTAACGCGTCCGCCTAGGAAGCGAGAGAATATGAGCGCGTTGGTTCGAATCACGGTACAGTCGCCAATATTTTCTCCCCCTCCACGTACTAGATCTTGAGTGGTGGTCTGGGCGCTAGTCATTCGGATGAGATGATAAACCAGCAGGCACTTAGCGCACATAAACGAACCCACGGCAACAAAAGGGTTGTCCCTGGCAAAATTCTGTAGAAAAATCCATTTCGATTGGAAAAAAACAAACAAAACTGCACGTAGGAAAATATACAACGACAAAAAAATGGGTGGCGCTCTCTGTGTAGCAACGCGCTCTCCCTGTAGACTGTCAGTGCAGGGACTACTGCAGATGGTGGTGAATGGGTGACTCGGGACGAGCAGAGGAGGGGAGGGTGGGGTGGGGGTTGGGGGGTGGGAGGGAGACACACTAGGAAGCTCTCTTCACAACGAGGCTGGAGCCCAGACGTTAAAACCGATGCTTCAGCCCTTATATTTGGAAGACGAGATAAGACTATAGAGGGAAATAGAGAAATATTTTTTGTTGTAGGAAATTTTATAAATATTTCTAAACGTTTTGAAATGGACTAATGTGTGTGTGCATTTGTACGTGAGTGTGTGAGTGTGTGTGTGCGTGTGTGTGAGCGTTCGTTCGTTCGTGCGTGCGTGCGTGCGTGCGTGCGTGCGTGTGTGTGTGTGTGTGTGTGTGTGTGTGTGTGTGTGTGTGTGTGTGAATGCGCATATATATGCATGTATAATTACACATACATGACTGCTATTAACGTGATCAATATAACCTGGTGGTGCGGCATACTTGTCAAGTTCCCTTAAGGTTCAGCAATTGAGAATTTGCAATACGTAAGTGAATGCGTCGTTTTGACTTCCACCCCCCACTATTTCTACTTGTTTCACTTATTATTTATTATCTTTTGCATTTCATTCCAGCTCGTGTTCTTTTATTTCTAAACTGCAGCCAATTCATTGACAATAACCAGTCTGGAGCACGGTTATAAGTTTTGCTTGATGTGTTCTGACTCGTTAGTAATACAGCCGCTTTGATGATGTTTCTGCGGAACAAAATTTGTTTGAAACTAGGAAGCTCACCTCAAACAGGAACTGGATGTCCGCCTTCTCCAGAGAGAAGTCCGTGGTGTCTACATAGCCCGTGTTGATGCCCACGCTGCGCTCTGTGTCCGAAGTCTGAGGACAAGGAATTACATGGACACACGATGTTAACTTCAAGGTATAGTATATATAGGTCGTTCACTAGAAAAGACGTGAGGACAAGGGACATGGACACACGATGTTAATTTCAAGGTAGTATATATAGGTCGTTCACTACAAAAGACGTTTCACCCGCTCCCCCCCCCCCCCCCTCTCTCTCTCTTTCACACACACACACACACACACACACACACACAGGCGCGCGCGCGCAAATGCACACACACATACGTACACACACATGCAAAGACATACATACATACATACATGCACACACACATACATTCACACACACAGGCACACACACACACACACACACACACACACACACACACACACACACACACATTATTTATAGTTTGTTCTTGGAATGAAACTTTGCTACCACAAAATTCGTTCATCTGTTTGATTAAGAAGTATAATTTTTGTGAGCGCAGAAATGGACAAAAGGAATTAACATGTGATGAGAACTTATCATTTTTTTTTTTTTTTTACCGCATCTGTCCCCTCTTCACTACACACTCACACGCGCACCCACCCCCCATCCCCACCCCCCTACACACACCCACTCAAACACACACACACTCACACACACTCCCACCCACACCCACCTACAGACACTCATAAACCTCCCCCCCGCACCCCACCCATCCCCACCACCCACCCCCACCCACACCACCCACCCCCACCACACACCCCCACCAAACACCCCCTATCCACACCCACCCACTCACACCACCCATCCCCACCACACACCCCCTATCCACACACACACACCCACACCACCCATCCCCACCACACACCCCCACCCACACCATCCCCACCACACACCCCCACCCACCACACACCCCCACCCACACCACCCATCCCCACCACACACCCCCCACCACCCATACCCAGCCCCACCACACACCCACACCCACACTACCCATCCCCACCCACACCCTCACCACACATCCACACCACCACCACCCATCCACACCCCCACCACACATCCACACCACACCCCCACCACACATCCACACCCCACCCACACCCCACCCCCATCCACACCACACCCCCCCCCCACACCACACCCCAACCCACATCCACACCCCCATCCACACCACACATCTACACCCCCACCCACACCACCACCCCCACCCCCACCACATCACACACCCACACCCCTCCACCCCCACCCCCACAGACCTGCTGGTGCAGCCTCTGCACGTTGTGGAGGAGGGTGTTCTGCAGGGTGGTCAGGAAGGACAGGAAGCCGTCAATGTTCTGACGCTTCTGGCCCAGGAACAGCGTGTGGAGGTCCACCCCGTGGTTCTCCACGAAGTGCACCAGCTCGTCCAGGCTGATCTGTGGGCAGTTAAAGGTGTGGGTTTTTTTTGTTTTTTTGTTTTTTCCTTCAAATTTCAAGTCCACCCCGTTGTTCTCTACGAAGTGCACCAGCTCGTCTAGGCTGATCTGTGGGCAGTTAAAGGTGTTTAAAAAAAAAAAAAATTTTTTTTTCAAATTTCAGGTCCACCCCGTTGTTCTCCACGAACTGGACCAGCTAGTCCAGGCTGATCTGTGGGCTGTTAAAGTTTTTATTATTATTATTATTATTATTATTATTATTTATTTTTTTTTTTTAAATTTCAGGTCCACCCCGTTGTTCTCTACGAAGTGCACCAGCTCGTCCAGGCTGATCTGTGGGCTGTTAAAGGTGTTTAAAAAAAAAAAAATTATTCAGATCTCAGATGCTTAGTAATTCATTGCCGTTTTCTCAGTTTTGTGTTTTTACAACATTTTCTCTGTGTTTACCTTGGACTTGCTCAATGATGAGTAAACCTAAAACCGTAAGATTTTGCATGATTGTTTTATAACATGTTATTGAAGTTTTGTCGTGAGTATGTTTGAAAATATTCTCTCTTGGTTTTAATGTATAGCGGTTCCAATCGTTATACCCATTGTAAATTTGGAGGATTTCGCAATACCCAAAATTTCAAAAAAATCACAAAAAATACAATAATTGAAGAATCAACACAATCTCATGTGAAAATGAAGATAATGTCATTGTGTATCAAGTCCACATAACAAAAAATGTTTGCATGCACCACATGGACCACAAACCCGATTTCTTTGATACATTGTTTCGCCAGACGACAACACCCATGTTGCCATGGGTTCCTTTCCAGTGCGCCGCCAAGTGCGTACTGCACGCGGGGACCTCAGTTTATCGTCTCATCCGAATGACTAGACGCTCAGTTCGATTTTCTTCCAGTCAAACTTGCGAGATCGAGAGCGGGATTCGAACCTAGACCTTCACGGACCCTGTGAAGGTGAGCGTCTTAACCATGCTGCCACCTTCCTTCCTTCCTTCCTGTGGGGAAAATGAACCAGTCCTTCCTTCATCAGATTACTTAGTCATTTCATATTTGTTGACCACCTCACAGATCAGGTCTCTTCATCGACATCAGTAGACCTAACTTCTGTGGAGAGGGAATTTTGTTTAATGCCCCATCACACCTTCTGCTGATTGTAGACATTTATTATTATTATTATAAGTCGTTGTAATAGTAGTAGCAGCAGCAGCAGCAGCAGTAGCAGTGGTAGTAGTGGTAGTAGTAGTAGTAGTAGTGTAGTGTACTATAGCCTATTGTAATTTTTTGAGAATGAAAATGGAGGTGCGATTTCTTGCTTTTTTCCACTGTCTGTCTCAATCTCAGTGTACAAAGTATACAGACTATCATGATATCCTACACCACAGATCCCAATTCAAAGGACGTCTATTTGACACGTCCTGATTATGAAGAATGTCCTTATAACACGTCCTGATTTTAATGAATGCCCATATAACATGTCCTAATTTTAACGAATGTCCATATAACACGTCCTAATTTTAATGAATGTCCGTATAACACGTCCTAATTTTGTCCATATAACACGTCCTAATTTTGTCCATATAACACGTCCTAATTTTAATGAATGTCCATATAACACGTCCTAATTTTGTCATATAACACGTCCTAATTTTTTCCATATAACACGTCCTAATTTTAATGAATGTCCATATAACACGTTCTAATTTTGTCCATATAACACGTCCTAATTTTGATGAATGTCCATATAACACGTCCTAATTTTGTCCATATAACACGTTCTAATTTCAATGAATGTCCATATAACACGTCCTAATTTTAATGAATGTTCATATGACACGTCCTAATTTTAATGAATGTCCATATGGCACGTCCCAATCTTAAAGAATGTTCATATGACAGTCATAATGTTAAAGAATGTCTATATAATACGTCCTAATTTTAAAGAATATCCATATGGTACGTCTTAATTGTAAATAATGTCCATACAACACGTCCCAATTTTAAAGACTGTCCATATGGCACGTCTTAATTTTAAAGACTGTCCATATGACACGTCCTAATTTTAAAGAATGTCCATATGGCACGTCCTAATCTTAAAGAATGTCCATATGACACGTCCTAATTTTTTTTTTAATGTCCATATGACACGGCCTAATTTTAAAGAATGTCCATATAACACGTCCTGATTTTAATGATTATCCACAAGACACGTCCTAATCTTAAAGAATGTCTATATTAATACGTCCAAATCTTAGATAATGTCCATATAACACGTCCTAATTTCAGATGATTTCCATGTAACACGTCCTAATCTTAAAGAATGTCCATATAACATGTCCAAATTTTAGATAATATCCATATAACACGTCCAAATTTTAGATGATGGTCATACAACACGTCCTAATTCTAAAGAATGTCCATATGACAGTCATACTGTTAAAGAATGTCCATATAACACGTCCTAATTTTAATGAATGTCCATATGACACGTCCTAATTTTAAAGAATGTCAATATGGCACGTCTTAATTGTAAATAATGTCCATACAACATGTCCCAATTTTAAAGAATGTCCATTAACACGTCCTAATTCTAAAGAATGTCCATATAACACGTCCTGATTCTAAAGAATGTCCATATAACACGTCATAATTTGAAAGATTATCCACATAACACGTCCTAATCTTAACCCTTTGAGCCCTGAGTTCCTGAGCAATTTTAACCCTTCTGCCTGAACTCCTGAGCCAAAATTTGCAAATAATTGGTATAGAATGTCCATGTAACACGTCCTAATCTTAAAGAATTCCATATAACACGTCCTAATTTTAAAGAATGTCCATTTAACACGTCCTGATTTTAAAGAATGTCCATATAACACGTCGCTAATTTGAAAGATTATCCACATAACACGTCCTAATCTTAAAGAATGTCCAGGACTCTAATCTTAAAGAATGTCTATGTAACACGTCCTGATTTTAACGAATGTCCATTTAGTGGTCAAGGCCCATAAAATCCAGACGTGCACATCACCTCTCCACTGTTGTCAATATCCAGAAGGTCGAAGACTTGGCTGACGGTGAAATCCTTGCCGAACAACACTTCTGCTTGCTTGTCGGAAAACACCGTTTTCTGCAAAAAATAAAATAAAATAAAATGAAATAAAATAAAACAGTTTAGCTGGTTCCTCAAAAAGCAGGAACCTAGGGCCTGCGTTTTCTACAAAGGCATTTTTCTGCTGTTTGAGAGGAAACACTCTAATAGGCTGAAAACTAAAACATTCTTAACATACCGAAACTGAGTTAAAAGCACGGTAATGTACCGTACGTTGCGACACGATGCGATGCGATACAATGACAACTCACATCCTGAAATGCTGCCTCCAACTCGTGTATATCGTAAGTGTTTCCACCATCTTTGTCATGTTTCCTCAGTACCTGAAAAAAGACAAACACAGCAGCAACAACAAACAAGTAAATCAGTCACTTATTACGCACGCGCATGTGTGTGTGTGTGTGTGTGTGTGTGTGCGTGCGTGCGTGTGTGTGTGCGTGTGTATGTGTGTGTCCCACACAGTCCTTCCCGCTATCTCAGTTTCTGTTTGTCTATTTTTCACACTCACAAATACATGGAAAGATCACCACCCAGAAATATAGTGTGATATACCAATGGCATACGTTATCCTCAATTAAAACTATAAAATCTGAAATCTTATTTTTTAACTAAAAAACAAAAAGTATTGATCAGCAAACAACATACGGAAAGCCACCAGCCTCACTGACAACAACTTTCGTTAAAATTACGACGTAAAACTTGTGATGACGTAATAATGACGTGCGTCTGGACACTTGGTTCCTGATAATATTGTTCGCCATCATTCCACTTCACTAGTCATCAAAATTCAGTAGACAATCGGACACTCAGGCAGTGTACATGTCTGTCTGTCAGTCTGTCCGTCTCCTCTCTCTCTCTCTCTCTCTCTCTCACACACACACACACACACACAACCATCCCTCCCGCCCCCACACAAACATGTAATAATTACGATGTAATAATTAATTGCAATGTTTTTAAAAGCGAATATGTGAAATGCTTTTATTTGAGAACATATGTTTATTACTCTTGTTTAATCAAGTTATCCGCGTGTGTGGTGTGGGTGGGTTGGGGGCGGGGGGGGGGGGGGGGGGTGCGATGTGTGTGCTGATTATCTGGTTGTGGTTTTCCGCAATTCATCTTTATTCTTTTCTTATCTGTCTATTATAATCAATGTGCAGTATAGTAGGCTACGTTTATAATTATATTCAAATAATGTTTCTTAATTCTTTCTGTTTTTACATTAAGAATACTAGTTATTACCTGCAGTGTGTGGATGTATGTATGAAACGATGTATGTGATATTTTTTACATTTGTATCTTCGTAATATTTGTAGGGACTGTTGTTGGCTTTTACAGTTATGGTCCCCATGTTCTTTACTTGTCTATGTTGTGATAATGCACCTGACCAAATTTCTGCAGTTGGAGATAATAAAGTTATTCTTATCTTATCTTATCTTACCTTATCTGCACACACACACACCGGTAACTCGGAGTTACATAAGTACAGTATACAGAAAATGTATGGTTTCATGGGAAAACATTACCGAAATGATTTTCATAATAGGCAAACCATTTCTCTAATCTGCAGATGGAAAATGAATTAAGACCAAATATGTCAGTAATGTTTCTTGCATCTGTGGTGCTCAAATAACAGCCGATCATACACCAACTTGCGATATGCTAAAGTCTCACATCCCTGAACTGAAATCATCTCCAGTGTTGACAATCTTCAGCAGTCCATTGCTAATGCATGACTTTTTCAACTCCTTGCTAAATAGTCCAGTTGGTTCGCTGTTATAGTTTGTTAGTTTTTCATTAGAAATATGTTATATTGTTATGCTTAAAAAGACAACAACAACAACAACAAAAAACAAAACTTAAATCAATCATTTTCTATATGTAACACACACACATGCACGCACACATACACACTTTCACTTTCTCGCATCTAAAGATGTTAAACTAAAGAACGAACGACCACACACACACACACACACACACACACACACACACACACACACACAGAGCACTCATGCGCTCGATTAAACTGCCACCCCAACAGACGGTCGTTCATCAATCTCACAGCTCCGCGTGGCCTTGACCTGCTAGTTACTTACGGCCAGAAAGCTGTCGATGGCTTTCACGAGTTTGTTGTGCCCCTTCTCTGCATTCCGCTTTCGTTTATTATTTTCCTTCCATTTCCTGCACACACACACACACACACACACGCACGCACGCGCGCGCACACACACACACACACGTACACAGACACACACACACATACAAGCACGCACACACACACACACATACACACTGAGGCACACACGCGCGCACGCACAGACACACAGAGACACACACAGGTGCGCGCGCGCACACACACATACACACACACACGTACACAGACACATACACACGCACGCGCACACACACACAAATACACACACGCGCGCGCACACACACACACACACACGCGCGCGCGCGCACAGACACACACACAAGCGCGCGCGCACACACACGCACGCACGCACACACACACACACACCTCTCGCACACACATACGCACGTGCGTGCACACACACACACACACACACACATCTCTCGCACACACATACGCACGTTTGTGTGCACACCCACACACCCACATACACTCGGGCATAAGAAAACTTCGGTCACGTCAACATCCAACTCTTACGAAGACTTAATTAAACAACACTACGATCAGCTTCGGATCCACTCTGTTTACGCATACCCAGATTCCAGCTCTCGACTGTTGGCCGCCGTTCTTTCTCTGTCTCTGGACCTTGCAATTGGAATGAACTTCCTCTTTCGCTTCGTCAAGTCTCCACACTCAGCTCTTTCAAATCTGGCCTTAAAACCCACCTCTTCCCAAAATAGC
>NC_134877.1:25560232-25577732 GCF_041734735.1 Babylonia areolata | reverse complement strand
AACTCAGAATTGGTCTGCGAATCGGACCAAAGTCTGCATGAAAGAGTCAACTGACGAGGTTTTAGACTTGAATTCAAGCAATGCCGATTTGGATTTGGACACTGACACACACACACACACACACACACACACACACACACACACACACACACACACACACTTCACCCCTCTCCCCTCCCCCACCCCCTCCCACACACACACACACATATAGAGAACAAAAGGCGGAAACACTACAACCCTTTCTACCCAATGAGAAGGTGCTCCCCTCCCCTGCCCCCCCACACCGCCCTCTCCCCCTCTCTTAACCACGATTCTTTCGGGGCGCCCTCTCACAGGGGAGAACTCCGATCACACTTTAACTTACGGGTAAGTCTCGTTCATCAATCAGTCAATTACCCGGAATGCTGAGGGACATGCGCACTGCCAGCCGGATGGGCATGTTGGGGGTGGTCTTCGGGTGGCAGTACTGGATGTCCATCTGTGTCAGGTTGGTCACCACGATGCACAGCTCCTTTCCCCTCTGGTGGTATAGCTGAAAGACACACGGCACCTCAGGACCACAATTGTGGAGTTTTAACCACCTATTGGCGCCTACACCCTTAAGGTCAAGTTTGTTCGGTTGGAGTTGTTTAAGAGGAGGTATTTGTTTGTGTGGTTGGGGTTGTATGTGTTTGGTGGTAAGGGGGGGTTGTTTGTTTGTGTGGCTGGGGTTGTATGTGTTTGGTGGTAAGGGGGGGGGGGGTTGTTTTTGTTTTTGTGGATGGGGTTGTATGTGTTTGATGGTAAGGGGGTTGTTTTGTTTTTGTGGATGGGGTTGTATGTGTTTGGTGGTAGGGAGTTGTTAGTTTGTGTGGTTGGGGTTGTGTGTGTTTGATGGTAGGGGGTTGTTGGTGTGGCTGATGTGTATGGGGTCGTGTTTGTTGCTGTTTTAATGGGGTTGTATTGGTATGATTTGGGGGTTGTATGTTTGTAATGTTGATTGCGTGTGGGTGGGTGTTGTGTCGTTAGTGTGTTGAGTGCTAACTGTGATTGTGCAATGTAGTTGAGTGGGGTTGGGTTTTTGTTTGTTTTGCCTTGTTAGATTGTTTATGTGGCTTCTGGGTCTTGCGTTTCGTTGTTGCTAAGGGTACTGCTTTTGTTTGTGTTGGTGGTATTGTTGCTGTTGGTGGTGGTGGTGGTGTTATCTTTTCTGGTGTGATCGGCGGCAAAGGAGGAAGAGAGCCCGGCGAGAGGGGGAACGCCAAGCCCCCCCCCCCCCCCCCCCCCGAGAACCCCGCGGCGGCACCCGGGGCACCGCTCGCCTCCACCAGACGCCCGACGCGCCGGGTATGTGGCCGTGACCTGTGTTACTTGCACATAATGTGTGTTTCTCATTTGTGACATTTGTTTTCTTCATCGCACCCGCAGGACCTCGCTTGAACCACTTATGTACATGCTAGCCATATAACCATCAGAACAGCAGAGGAGGTAATTGCTGTCCCGACTATCTGGGCTGGATTTTGATTATAGTGGAGAGTGTCTGTACTGTATGATAGTCAATCGAGTTCGATTATGACCATCAGAACAGCAGAGGATCTAATATCATCATCTTAGATGAACAGACTATAAATAAATGAATAAACGAACGAACGAACGAACTGCAGAGGAGGTAACTGCTGTCCCGATTACCTGGGTTGGATTTTGATAATAGTGGAGTGTGTCTTACCCCCTTATGTATGTGTTAGTCAGTCATATGACCATCAGAACAGCAGAGGAGGTAACTGCTGTTTCGAGTATCTGGGCTAGATTTGATAATTGTGGAGAGTGTCTTGCCTAAGTTACAACCCCACTCTCTCGGCCAAGAGGGTTTTTCGGACAGTCGGCGTTGGAATGGTTCCTAAAGGCCAACTAGCCCCCAAGGCTGTAGCACTAAGAGCCAGTGCAATCTTTGCCTCCAAGTTTGAAAGTCATAGTTCTTTGCAAAAGACTAAGCTGTAAATGATTTTCAATTGCAACAGAGAAATCTCTGTTAATACAGCTTTCACTTTGCTGTTGACCTAACTGTAAACTTATGTCAATCTGTGATATAAGCTGAGTGTTGGGCCTATTATACCACTTACTTCACAAATCACAAGCCACTTACTCCACAAATCACAAGCCACGTAAATTCATTCCTCATTCATTCACGTCATGATTATCATGTCAAAACAGACCATCTTGCTATCTAACTTTGACCTCCAGGCACGTGACCTTTATCTTTTATTCGGGTCACGTGGGTATTCCTTGCACCTATGGTCAAAGACACTAGGTCATCCAAGTTTTTAAGAACTCGAGGTGTGTAATATGATATAATTATTGGTAGTTTTATCACGAAACAGTGTGAAGCAGTGTCTGGGGAAAAGACTAAGCTTCTGTTTGTCTGTTTTCGGTTTGGTGCGGTCTGGTTGGTGGTTGGTCCTCACTTTGTGGCGCACATTTGAGCTCTGAGCTGTGTACTATATTATCACCAGTTCAACGGAGATCCCACAGCACTAAACTGTCTACAGCCAGGACCAGAAGACAACCTACAGTCCATCCTACGTGAGGAAGTGGAGGCAGCAGTCAAGACAAGGAAACAAATGGAGTCGGCAGGAATCGACAAAATACCTGCAGAACTGGTTCAGACAGGAGGAGAGGTCATAATCACTGCTCTCACTACCATCTGCAGTAAGATCTGAAGCACTGGAACATGGCCAACAGTCATCGGAAGCACTGGATCATGGCCAGCTCGCTGGACACAGTCACTAATCATCACTCTGCCAAAGAAAAGAAACCTTCACTTGTATTAGAACTATCGTGCCATCCGTTTGATAAGCCATCCAAGGAAAGTTATGCTGAAAATCCTACTGAACACACTAAAACGTGAAGCAGAGACCATTATTGCCGAAGATAAGCAGATTTAAAGACAGAGTGGAACAGAACAGATATACAACTTGAGCGTAATAAATGAAAAGTACCTCTAGCACAAACAAAACTAGTACCACGTATTTGTTGACTTCAAGGAGGCCTTCAGCAAGGTGTCGCATACTGCCTTATGGTCTAAATTGATGAATGTACATCACAAATACCAAACTTGCCCGAGTGATCGAACAACTGTACAACAAGGCTACAAGCGCCGAAACCCTGAATGGTAACAGGGAAGACTGGCTCAGTACTACGATTGGAGTGCGTCAGGGATGTCTACTGTCACCTACTACTTTCAATGTCTTTCATGAGAGGGCTATAGAAGAGGCTCTGGAAGATCATGAAGTCGCCGTTTCCGTTGGGGGAAGAACGGTCACCAGTCTGCGTTTTGCGGATAAGATTGATGGTCTTGCCGGGAGTGAAGATGAATTGCCCAGTTTGGTGGAACCTTTGGACAAAGCAGCCTTTGAATCTGGCATGAAGATGAGCACCGAAAAGATTAAACTCGTGACCAACAGCATCCTAGAAATTACTTCAGTCAGAGGAAGCCGCAGACGCGGAAGTCAAGAGGAAGAAGAAGGGAAGACATAACCCAAGAATGGACAGATACACGAGTTCGTGTCTATGTATGTGCATGTCATTGTGTATGCGTGTGTCTGCGCACATGCCCACCTGTAGAAAGGTAACGTCTGGGTTCCCTGTCTTCTGCCTTAACTTCTCCCCAAACCACTCGTACAGGCGCTGCGCTGGGTGCCAGCCGAAGTACTTGATCAGGTTGGGGATCAGGCACAGGTAGCCCAGCTTGGCGTCTGCCACACCCATGGAGTACAAAATGAAAAAAAACAAAACATGACTACAGGGTGAGTGGGGTGAGTGATGGAGGAGGGTGGGGTGAGGGCTGGGTGTGGGACAGGGAGTGGCAGAGAACACAGAGATAGTCTGAATGCGAGTCTGGTTTACTGATTAGACCATAGGCCCAGAGAGAGTAAGTGACTGAGTGAGTGAGAGAGACAGAGAGACAGACAGACAGACAGACGGAGAGAGAGTGAGAGAGACAAACAGAACAAGAACAAGAACAAAAACTTTAATCTCCAGGCCTCCGGCCCCTATAGAAAGAGGTCAAAAGTACACAATATGATGATCACGTAGCGACAACAAAATGTAAAATACACAGTAATTCAAACCTGTAGAACGAAAGTACTTCTTGTTCGTCGTAAATCATTTCTAAATTTCTTCATTGCTGTCAAAGAATTCCTGTCGTATCTTCAGGGCATTAGATACATAAACACATAGTTTACGAATACTGTAAACAGAACCATTCTTCAGCACAGAGAGAGAGAGAGAGAGAGAGAGAGAGAGAGAGAGAGAGGGAAAAGACAGACAGACATAGAGAGACAAAGAGACACAGAGACAGAAGGAGTACCCAAGAAAATCGAGTCCTTGTTTTCTTTGATGGTGATGTCCTCGACCTCCTGCGCCGTGAAACCACAAGCCAGGAGAGCGGCCACGGAGGCCCCGGCACTGGTCCCCGCGAACCTATGGATCTTCTTCAGCACCCCGTGGTCCTCCAGACACTGATCGCCACACACACCATCAGCATCAACATCAACAACGACCTCAACAACGACCTCAACAACGACATCTACAGTGACATACACAACGACCTCAGCATCAACATCAACACCGACATCAAGAATGACATCAACGACATCATCAACAACGACATCAACAACATCAACTACGACATCAACAACGACCTCAACTACGACCTCAATAACGACCTCAACAGCGATATCAACATCAACATCAACAACGTCAGCAACGACATCAATAACGTCATCAACAACGACGTCAACAACGACATCAACAACGACATAAACTGCCACAGCGACATCAACAACGTCAACAACAACGACGTCAACACCATCAACAACATCAACAACAACATCAACAACGACATCAACAACATTAACAACGACATAAACTGCCACACCGACATCAACAACGACATCAGCAACATTAACAACGACATCAACTGCTACAGCGACATCAACAGCGACAACACTGACATCGTCATCACAAACAATAACATGATCAACGACATCAGCAACAACAACAACGACATCAAGAATGACAAAACGACAATGACATCATCAACGACATCAGCATCAACAACGACATCAACACCAACATCAACAACGACGTCAACAACGACATCAACGACGTCAACAACAACACTAACAACGACGTCAACAGCAACATCAACGACGTCAACAATGGCAACAACAACGTCAACAACGACGTCAACACCAATAACGACATCAACACCAACATCAACAACGACATCAACGAACTCAACAACGACGTCAACAACGACATCAACAACATCATCAGCGATATCATCAACAACCTCAACAACGACATCGTCAACGACCTCAACATCGACCTCAACAATTATTTCATCAACACCAACATAACAAAACCAATAACAGTGTACGCAACTACAACGCCATCAATAATCACAGTGAATACGACCTTGCATTGGCCGCCCCGAACTGATGGAGTTTGTGTGTGCAGAAAACCATTTTCGGCCATGAGGCATTAGTCATCATTTTCTTCGCAAACTATCGATTTTTTCAAAGATACTGCCACACGACCTGTTGCAGGGCAAAGCACATTACAGAACACCACAGCACAACTCATTATAGTACAGCACTACATAGCACAGCACGACACAGCACAGCACAGCCCAATACAGTATACCACAGCATAGCACAGCAGAGCACACCACAACAAAACTCGTTATAGCACGCCACAGCATACAACAGCAGGACACAACACAACACAGCTCATTATAGTACAGCACTACATACCACAGCACGACACAGCACGGCACGGCACAGGACAGCACAGCACAGCACAGCACTGCACAGCACGGCACGGCACATCACATCACGGCACAGCACGGCACGGCACGGCACGGCACGGCACAGCACAGCACAGCACAGCACAGCACAGCACGGCACGGCACAGCACAGCACGGCACATCACATCATGGCACATCACATCACAGCACATCACGGCACAGCACAGCACAGCCCGGCGCAGCACAGCACAGCACAGCACGGCACAGCAAAGCCCGGCGCAGCACAGCACAGCACGGCACACAGCACAGCACGGCACACAACAAAGCTCATTATAGCACACCCCAGCATACAACAGCAGGACACAGCACAACACAGCTCATTACAGCACAGCACAGCACAGCACGGCACATCAGAGTGCAGTATAACTCAGCGTAGTTCTATCAATCACAACCGCACACAACACCAAAACTCCACAGGAAGCATCTGACCCACCTTGATGGCCCCGCAGTAGGCCACCCCTTTGTTGCCCCCGCCCTCAAACACCAGGTTCTCAAAACTGAAGTCGTACTGCCTGGGGTCCACCTGTCTAGCTGTCTTCTCCACCTCTGGGGAAAACTCAGATGGGGGATGCCGGGCACTTTCTTCTGGGGGGAAAAAAAAGAAGAAAGAAAGAAAAAAACGTAAAAAAAAACCAAACAATTTTTGTAGCTTGAAATATCCCTTGTGGTCGGTTGCAATTCGATAGTGGATTTCGTGATGAATAATTGATTTTATTTAATATGGATACTTATATAGCGCCTATCCTCGGTCGGAGACCAAACTGTCATTTGTACAACAGGCTGCCTACCAGGGTAGAGCCGACTGACGGCTGTCACTGGGCGCTCATCATTCATTTCCTGTGTCATTCGATCAGGTTTCAGTCGCGCACACATACACACTCAGACAGAAATGTAACATTTTACGTGTATGACCGTTTTGTTTATTTACCCTGCCACATAGGCAGCCATACTCCGTTTTCGGGGGTGTGCATGCTGGGCATGTTTTTGTTTCCATAACCTACCGAACGCCGACATGAATTACAGGATCTTTAACGTGCGCATTTGATCTTCTGCTTGGGTATACACATGAAAGGAGGTGTGGGGGTGGGGTTCAGGCACTAGCAGGTCTGCACATCGGTTGACCTGGGAGATCGGGCCACCAGGCGCCGTTACCGAGATTCGAACCCGGGACCCTCAGATTGAAAGTCCAGTCGAATGCAGTTCGATACTGGATTTCATTATAATTATCTAAATATAATCATGTACAACCATGCAACCACCCCCTACTCCCCATAACCTTGTCTTGCTGCAGTTATTTACCGTCAGATTTGACATCGTCGCAGTCGTCATGATCATCATCATCACAGTTGAGGACCTCAGACAGGTATTCAGCCCGAGACTTCTGCAGCTTGTCATTGAGGGAGGCCGCTGCACAACTGCTTTTCTTCGTCTCGGGGTCCGCCCCGCCCTCTTTCTCTTTCGACTGGTCTGCACCCATCTCGTAGAGTCTGACTCACGGACGCTGATATGCGCTCATGGGTTCTGCAAGGAAAGAGGGGATATAGTTTTGAATAGGGGTGGTACTAAATCGAGCGCTGGTGAGTTCCGTGTTGAACCATGTGACTTATAGAGACGCGTCACATGATCTGTCGCCCTCCAACTTGATTGGTTATGCAAAGTTGCGAGCAACAAAGGTGATCGAGGGAGGCAGAGCGTGTGGAACAGTAGGCTTCATTTTTTCCCCGACTTTTTGATTCTATGTTGTTGTTGTTGTTGTACACACGATGGCACTTCATTGTACAGAGTTTGGTTGTAGCAATGGAGGCTATCAACTGAAGAAAATTTTAATGGAGGACGAGCACGTGTTTACTTGCTTTGGCTTATACCGATCGCTTGTGGCATTGTTCGCGATTTCGAGTTAAAGTTAGATGACCACGCGCAAGATCCAAGATGGCCATGGAACTCTCCAGCGGTCAAAACAACAACAACAACAACAAAAACAACAACAACAACAGCAAAAAAACAACCCCCCCCCCTAACCCCTCCCCCCCCCAAAAAAAAAACAACAACAACAATAACAACAACAACAAAAAACAAACAAAAACAAAACAAAACAACAACAACAATACAACAACAACAACAAAAACAAAAACAAGCAACCACAAACAAACGAAATACAAGAACTTTTAATCTCAAATAATCTGAGTCCCAATAAACCTCAGACTCAGAAATAGAATAGAAAGATATCCGTAGGATTTACAGAGAAGGGGCAAAATGTCGTAACTGATTAGGGATTTTGACGAGAATAAAAACATTCTAGGTGGTACAGAGTGGGTGGACCATTTGTAATGGTGATCATGATAATGGGCATGTGGTCACGATGAGACAAGGAATATAACTATCAATCTGTGTTATTTCCCCTGACCTTGAATAGTTTATTCAAATGTGCGTGCGTGCGTGCGTGTGTGTGTGCGTGCGCGCGCGCGCGCGCGCGCGCGCGCGTGTGTGTGTGTGTGTGTGTGTGTGTGTGTGACAGTTTGTGGAATATTCTTGAAATATTTTTGTTTGGTTTTGGTCCAGTATCTGTGCGTTCCCCACCCTCCAACCAAACCAACCATGTCACTTTGAAACGTCCTCGATGTTAGAATAACAGGATTCTTCAGCTTGACTCTTTACTCGAAATGGTTGTCAGAACTGTTTGTTTAAGTAGTAGCACATGGCTCCGAACAAGATTGTGAGAATATGATTGCTTGTTTGGTTTTGACTGGAAACAATGTTCTGGGCAGGTCAGATCCATCTTGTGAATCTTTTTTTTTTTCCTCCCGCGCAAGGTTTCGTCTGAGTTGGATCGGGTTTAGTCAATCATTCTTTTTTCCTGTAACTCTCAGGAACTGAGTGACAATGTGTCGGCACCAAGCTACATTGCCGTAGTGAACTGGAAAAGGCAAAATAGGAGAGGGCAGAATAGGATAGGACAGGACAGGACAGAACAAGATAAGACAGGACAGGATAGAATAAGACAGGACAGGATAGAACTAGACAGGACAGGGCATAATAGGACATAACAGAATAGGACAGGACAGGATAGGACAGAATAGGACAGGATAGCACACGACAGGCATGGCAGGATAGGAAAATAGGACAGGACAGAACAGGACAGGACAGGGTAGGACGGAATAAAACAGGACAGCATAGGACAGGACAGGACAGGATAGGACAAGACAGAATAGGACGGAATAGGACAGGACAGGACAGGATAGAACAGGACAGGACAGGACAGAATAGGACAGTACAGAATCGGACGGAATAGGACAGGACAGGACAGGATAGGAAGGACTATAAAAGTAAACAAATCCATCAGAAAAAAAAACCCAGAAAGAAAGAGAAATAAGTAAATAAGCGAGTAAATAAATAAATTGTCGCAAATCAGTCAATTACCATAGATAACTAGATACACACAGCTCCAGTCGCTGTTGGCACAGTCCCAACAGTTTCGAACGGTGGCAATGTACAGTGGCGGGCAGACGAGCAAACCAAAGGCCCAACCAGCCAGCCACGCCCACCTGTCTATAGTCTCCTAGGAGATCACCTGGAGCCGTGCTGACTACCACCCCCACCCCCACCCCCACCTACTCCCCTCTGATCTACCCCCTTCCAACCTCTTCCACCAAAACCCACCCACACATACCCACCCCAAACCACTCTCCCACCCACGATTTTCATCTTCACTGACCACACGCCGCTCCTATCAGCTGGACTGGGGCAGATTTGACCCTTTCAGTCGACCCACAAGCAGACCTTTGTTAGTCCACCACTGACCACTACGGCGGAACGCCTCCACTTCGTCCGCTTGAACGGCTCTCCTGTCATCAACTCCACGCACTGTGGCGGAATATAACAGTCTTAAGAACTGCCCACCAGCTGGTCATCGGCTGTCCACTAGAGGTGGAGGGGGGTGGGGGGGGGGGGAGGGGTAGCGGCGGGTGGTGGTGGTGGGTGGGGGTGGGGTGGGGGGGTAAGGTGGGAGTTCGGTGACATCCATTGAGCGTGTATTATTCAGTTGTTTTGTTGTTGTTGTTTTTCTTCTTCCATTAATGCTCAGCGGTCATAACTTTGACCATTACTAGCATTTAAAAAAAAAAAATGCGTGCTGGGTATTTTTCGTGTCTCCATAACCCACCGAACGCTGACATGGGTTACAGGATCTTTAACGTGCGTATTTGATCTTCTGCGTGCGTATACACACGAAGGGGGTTTAGGCACTAGCAGGTCTGTACACATGTTGACCTGGGAGATCGGAAAAATCTCCACTCTTTACCCACCAGGCGGCGTTACCGTGATTCGAACCTGGGACCCTCAGATTGAAAGTCCAACGCCTACACCACTTGGCTATTGCGCCCATCCATTGAGCGTGTATTATGCAGTTGGGTTTTTGTTGTTGTTGTTTTCGTTCGTGAGCTGCAACTCCCACGTTTACTCATATGCACGAATGGGGTTTTACGTGTATGACCGTTTTTTTGTTTTTGTTTTTTGTTTTATCCCGCTTTTTAGGCAGCCATACTCCGTTTTCGGGGATTGTTTTATACAGTGTCAGTAACATCACTGTTGTACAGGACTTCAACTCGAGACGTCACGGCCAGGACTTCACCCTACTTTTGACAGTCAGGGCTTCAATCAACCCCCCCACCCCCCAACCTCAGAATGCCTCCCACCCGGACAAATACCCGGGATTCAGCCCCTCGAAGAACGTAACTTTCACCGAACCAAGAGCCAAGTCCTGAACAACGTGACCTCAAAGGCTTTTTGCCGACAGGTTGTTAAACTCCGCTTCCAGTCACTGTTGTTGGTGATGGACTTGAAGGATTTTGACGAGAATACAAATATTTTGTATTTTGTGTTTCTTTTTATCACAACAGATTTCTCTGTGTGAAATTTGGGCTACTCTCCCCATGGAGAGCGCGTCGCTACACAACAGCACCACCCATTTTTTTGTATTTTTTCCTGCCTGCTGTTTTATTTGTTTTTTTTTCCTATCGAAGTGTATTTTTCTACAGAATTATGCCAGGAACAACCCTTTTGTTGCCGTGGGTTCTTTTACGTGCGCTAAGTGCATGCTGCACACGGGACCTCGGTTTATCGTCTCATCCGAATGACTAGCGTCCAGACCACCACTCAAGCTCTAGTGGAGGGGGAGAAAATATCGGCGGCTGAGCCGTGATTCGAACCAGGGCGCTCAGATTCTCTCGCTTCCTAGGCGGAAGCGTTACCTCTTGGCCATCACTCCACTTGAAAATGGTACTGGAGAATCACCCACTCTCAATGATTTTACAATGACGTGATTCCTTTCAGACGGAAGTCCGCAGTTAATTTCTGTTTTATCTTCTTTTAACTTTAGTTTCTTACCTATTCATCTAGGCTTTTTTTCTTTTTTTTTACCCCCGCCGAATGCATGTTGTGTATGCATTCCTGGCGTTGGGTGCTACGTGCTTGACTGTTCCAAATGAAGGAATGTATGCATAACATGTATCCTTTACATACAACATGCAAAGAAAAGGAACCGCTTTGATTTGTCTCTGCACAATACTCAGCACTATATAAATACCATTATTATTAGTAGTAGTATTTAAGTTTGTCAAAAAACTATAAATGAGCCCATTCCAGCAAACTCGCAAATGCACAGTAACAAGCAATTTCCCATTAACAATAGACAAAAATCTTTTCCCTATCAATACGCAAATTTTTTTCTAAAAGTTGCATGCGTGCTGCTGTTTTAGGATTGCCCACCTCAGTGCAAGTTTGGAAGACACTGACCAGTTCATTCAGAGACAATAAGCGTGCCGCGAAATGGACATGGATTAAATGACCCGAATCTCTCTCATGTCCTTGTCGCGTGCATGGTCTGTTCCTCCCTACCTGTTTACAGAGCCTCCTTCGCCATTATCACTTTGTATCGCCACTTACTGAGAATTGAACCCTGACTGCTTTCAAAGCAGCCAGCAATTTCACCGTATCTCCTCCATCCACTCAGGCCTGAAAACAATATCCATACGAAACAAAAGAAGAAGAAGAAGATGAAGAAGAAGAAAAGTGGGGAGGGGGGGGGGGGGGTGGAGGGGGGGGGGGAGAGAATAGCTGTGGCGACGCGACTTCCGTCGGAAGACAGCTGCCCGAAACACCCACAGAGAAACCTATTTTATTAACAAGAAAGTCAGACAAGGCAAGGTAAGTTCAGGACACGCTATGCCAAACCATGCCATACACAACACGACCCGACAAGACACGTCACTACATGCCATGCCATGCCATGCCATGCCATGCCATACACTACACTACACTACACTACATTATACTACACTACACGACATGACACGACACGACATGTCATGCCATGCCATACACTACACTTCGCTACACTAGACACGACAAGACACAACACGACAAGACACGACACGACAAGACACGACACGACACGACACGACATGTCATGCCATGCCATGCCATACACTACACTTCACTACACTAGACACGACAAGACACGACACGACAAGACACGACACGACAAGACATGTCATGCCATGCCATACACTACACTTCACTACACTAGACACGACAAGACACGACACGACAAGACACGACACGGCATGTCATGCCATGCCATGCCATACACTACACCAGCACTAAAATACCATCACCACCACCATGGACCTAACCTGAAGAAACTCAATTATCGTCCTTGCCCGCGACAGCAAAGGACGTCAACTTACAATGTCCCCAGCCACCTCACCAGTTTGCTGCAGTCGCCACGTCTGTAAGAGGGACTGCAACAGAATGCGAAGGGTATATAGGAATAAGGGAAGAAGTCCATTGGTTGGGATTCCGCCAGTTGTCACGTGGTGTCTCTGCTTTAATCAAGCCCACAACAGGTGTCAGGTGGGAGATTTAAAAAACCGACCTTGTGTTGCCGGAATGATGAATCTGATCTTTCATTGGCAGATGTTATTTATTATTATCATTTTTTAAAATAAATTATTACTTTGGCGGTTGTCTCTCTCTCTCTCTCTCTCTCTCTCTCTCTCTCTCTCTCTCTCTCTCTCTCTCTCTTTTAATAATACTTTTGTCTACCCTAACTTTTTTGTAATGAATTGCATATTCACATACTGTCATTGTTTTTGATCAACTTTACGAAAGTTTCTTCATTTTACGTATTGATTTTCGTCATACGCTCCATTCCTTTCTGTTCCTCACTTCCTTTGAGTGCTGTTTAAATGGTCACAAAGTGTCTTTGCTGATGACAGATGTTGATGAAGTAGACACAGTCACGGGCAAATGATTTTGGGATGCTTTTATTCAACTCAAAACAATAAAGCAACTGTTGGTTGTAAGATTTTAACTGATATGTGGATGATTTTTTTTTTATGTGGTCGTTTTTTATTTTTATTTTTTTAAAACTAGGTTTCTATGCTAATCTGACTTGGGTATAGTTTTAACGTGGCGTCAGCCCTAATATGGCCTTAGTGGTCGGCTGAGCTATAAACAACATGATCTGGTTTGATTTGATTTGACTTCGCCGTCTTGGATTTCTGGGTGGCTGGGGGGCAAGTTACTTCCCAGGTATTTTCTGCAGATAGGAACGTTTGTTTGTTTGTTTCTTTTTTTTTCTTTCTTTGCATGTCAGTTTGCACACATACTGTCTTTGTCAAAATACAAACAAACAAACAAAAAGCAAACAAACAAGCAAACAACAACAACAACAACACACATCAGATGATACTGGCGGCCATGTTGACAATCAAGGCTGCCAGCAGCACACGGTGGCACGTCAGACGTAGGTAATTAATCTCCGATGAAAAAATCAATTTCACAACAGGCAGTGGGTATTTCAGTCAAGCGATTGGTCGATAGTTTGTCGACAGCTGTTAAAGCAAAAACCCTAAACGTAATCAAAATTTTAGAAAAAAAGAACAAAAAAGAAAAAAAATGAATGTGCGCTTGCATAAGAGAGAGAGAGAGAGAGAGAGAGAGAGAGAGAGAGAGAGAAGGAGAGAGAGAACACTGAACACTGAAATGTTTAATATCATTAGTTGTAAAGCTCTAGTGACATAGTAGGTACAAATCAGAACAAAAATGGTGCAAAACAAATAAAATGGAACAGAAAGGAAAAACACAATCAAAGTAAACTAAACTACTAAGGGATAAGCGGCACTTTGGTACTTTGTCATTTGCTTTAAATGACCATGTGGCAGGCAGGTACTGTGCCTTTTTCCTCCCCAGTCGTTCGTCTCTAAGGTTTGAACAGTACACAGGAAACAAAGTACATATTATAATCCGTACAATAATTATTTAAGCATGTGACATCGACACACATCATATCAATACGAACACATAAGAAAGTACATATAAAACATATAACACATCAGAAAAATACATTGTCGAAATTGACCATCCAAATGTAACCCTTCCTTTTGTCTGTGCCTTTTTTCCCCTCTAATAGAACCCATACTAAGTTTATAATTGATTAATGAGTACTTGGACCGATAGTAGACGTTTTACGTATATTTACTGCCTTGTATACATATTTTTGAGCTCTTATCCTTGGCTGGAAGTCCCCCTAGGAGACGGAGCTCCAAAGAAAAAACCTGCACCTGCCGAGGCCGTCCTACACGTGGCAGTATCTGCACCTGTGGGACTGTGAGCGTCGGTAGGCGAGAGAGTGGGGAAGGGACTGCACAACTCCTCCTCACTAAAAAAGTTACCTGCGCTGGTCAGGCAACCAGTCTAATGTCAGAATGACGAGCTACCCCTTCAACACTCAGCATTCCCAAGCCCTGCGGCGATGGAGAAGTGGTAACGGGGACAGGCAGACGATGCTGCTGGTAGTTCCTAGTCACGACTCTGCACGCAGGCGGCTGTGGGGTGATGGTCGTCCGCCCTAGACTGGGGCAGATGCGGCGCCCGTATGCTCCCACAGTGTCAGAGCAGCCCTTTTTAGGGACAGCACTGCCCTCCCCACATGGGGAAAGGGAGATAAAAGGATCCCTAAACAAAGCCTGCCTCACCTAGTACCTTGTAGGAAACCGCACCTACTTGGACATCCAACACTAGCGGTCGAAAACAACAGAACAAAAGAACCAAGAGTGATGCCCTGACTCTGGGTGCCTGGAATGTTCGCACTCTCTTAGACAGAGACGACAGACCAGAAAGACGCACAGCGCTCATTGCTAGAATGCTTGATCGCTACCAGGTGGACATAGCCCTGAGCGAAACCAGGTTTGCGGGTGAAACCCAGCTGGAGGAAGTTGGAGGGGGCTACACCTTCTATTGCATTGGGAAGCCAGATGGCACCCCAAGAACCTCAGGCGTGGGCTTTGCCATACGAAGCAAACTTGCACGACAGCTTGACAGCCTTCCACGTGGGATAAACGACAGGTTGATGACCCTGCGTCTGAAGCTGTCCAAGGATCGCCTCGCCACAGTCATCAGCTGCTATGCCCCGACGATGACCAACCCTGATGACATCAAAGAAGCTTTCTATGAGGAGCTCAGCCGCACCATTTCAGCGGTAGACAGAAAAGGCAGGCTGATCATCCTCGGGGGATTTCAATGCCTGCGTCGGCGTGGACTTCTCCTCGTGGCCAAAAGTCCTAGGACAGCACGGCACTGGCAAGTGCAATTCCAACGGACTGCTTTTGCTCTCGCTCTGCGCGCAGCATGGACTGACCATCACCAACACCCTCTTCCAACAAGCGGACAAGTACAAGAACACATGGATGCACCCCCGCTCCAAGCAGTGGCATATGCTGGACTATGTGATTGTCCGGCAGAGGGACAGAGGTGATGTTTCCAGTACACGCTGCATGAGAGGAGCAGTCTGTTGGTCTGACCATCGCCCTTTACGCAGCAAGATGAACATCAGACTTGCACGCAAGCTCCAACCAGCCAGGCAGAAACCCCCTAGGAAGCTGAACATCCACCGCCTCCCTATCACCAAGGACGTGCTGCCGCAGCAAATCCAAGCAGCAGCTCTCCAAGAAATTCCTGCATCGACTGATGTAGAAGAGGTATGGAGCACCTGTAGAGATGCTGTGTACACAGCACCAGCTGACACACTCGGCTT
This sequence comes from Babylonia areolata, assembly GCF_041734735.1. Classification (NCBI taxonomy): domain Eukaryota; kingdom Metazoa; phylum Mollusca; class Gastropoda; order Neogastropoda; family Buccinidae; genus Babylonia; species Babylonia areolata. The sequence continues at coordinate 25,561,791 of NC_134877.1, read as the reverse complement.
TGTACAGAGGAGCCACAAAGACTGGTTTGACGAGAACGACTCTGGAATCTCCAAGCTCCTGAACACACTGCATATACGGCATCAGGATCACATTTCTGATAAAGACTGCCAGAAGAAGGAGAACCAGTTCTTGCAAACCAAGCAACTCGTACAGAAGAGGCTGCGTGAGATGAATAACACCTAGTGGGAGAGAAAGTCCGAAATGCTTCAGTCTGCTGCTGATGCTCACGACATGAAGACCTTCCATGATGGTCTCCGAGCTGTGTATGGGCCGAGAGTCACAGGATCAACCCCTGTCCGAGCCTTGGACCAGACCACCCTCCTGACAGACAAGAAAGACATCTTTGCCCGCTGGGCAGAGCACTTCAACACCCTCCTCAACAGGAACTCGTCTGTATCTGATGAGGCAATTGCAGCCCTCCACAGCTGCCAGTCAATGACTCGCTAGCTGCCCCTCCCACCAAGGCCGAGACCCAGAAGGCCCTGAAGCTGATAATGTCAGAAAAGCACCAGGAGCAGATGGAATCCAGGCTGACATCTACAAGTATAGAGGCGAGGTGCTGACAGACAAGCTGACCGCCCTGTTCCAGTCTATCTGGAAGAGTGGGGAGGTCCCCCAGGATTTCAAGGATCCTTCAATTGTCTACATTTACAAACGGAAGGGAGACAAAATATCCTGCGATAACCACCGTGGTATCTCTCTCCTCTGCATCGCTTGCAAGATCTTCGCCCGCATCATACTGAACAGACTGGTTTACCATGTCTCCAACACAGTCATCCCTGAAGCACAGTGCGGCTTCCGCTCAGACAGGGGAACATGTGACATGGTGTTTGCCGTACGCCAGATGCAAGAGAAGTGCCGTGAGCAGAACAAGGAGCTCCACATGGTCTTTGTAGACCTGACTAAGGCCTTCGACACGGTGAACCGCCATGGTCTGTGGAAGATCCTTCTAAAGTTCGGCTGCCCAGAGAGCCTAATCCAGCTAATTGCGTCTTTCCATGAGAGAGTACAGGAAAATACTGACATGTCGGATCCGTTCCGTGGTAAATGGAGTGAAGTAGGGCTACGTCCTGGCACCCACACAGTTCTCCATTCTCTTCTCTGCCATGCTGATTGACGCTTTCCAAGACTGTGATCGGGGCATCTACATTCAGTTTCGCACAGATGGCAAACTTTTCAACTTGCGGCGACTCCCTGCCAGGTCCAGGGTGTTTTGAGGCACTGTTGAGAGAGTTCCTCTTCGCTGATGACTGTGCGCTTGCTGCACACACCCATGAGGACATGCAGTTCATTATAGACAGGTTCTCAACCTCCTGCAGGCGCTTTGGACTCACCATCAGCCTCAGCAAGACCGAGTCCATGTACCAACCAGCTAGCTCACAGAACGCCAGTGCCTTCTCCCCACCTGCAATCAAGATCGATGACACAGAGATCAAGTCAGTCGACAAGTTTTGCTACCTGGGCAGCACCCTATGCAGCAACGGAGCCCTTGATGCAGAAGTGACGCTGCGCATCGCAAAGGCCAGCTCCGCCTTTGGCAGACTCAACAACAGGCTGT
>NC_134877.1:25535232-25545232 GCF_041734735.1 Babylonia areolata | reverse complement strand
TAGTGTTTGTGTGTGTAAGGGGGGTGAGGGCGTGGTGGGGGTGGGGAGCAGGGACAGCTGTGGCAATAACTGACCAGAACAACAGGGAGCTCCACAGACCCTGTGTGTCCAACTTCCACAGCTCCTGTTGTACCCCACTGTCAGTCTGTGTGCAGATAAGGCAGCACCTCAGGGGTGGGGGGTTTTGTTTGTTTGCTTTTTTTCGTTATCTTTTTGAGGCCCCCCCCCCCCGCCCCCCCGCCCCCTTCCCTCCCCTCCTCCCTCCCCACGTGCAGCGGTGAACGGTCAACTGTATATATAACGCCACACGATTGAAAACTTTACGTGTGTGTGTGTATATATAACGCCACACGATTGAAAACTTTACGTGTGTGGGTGTGGGGGGGGGGGGGAATGAGTTGGGGTGGGGTGTGCAGTGGGGGGTGGATGTGTGTGTGTGTGTGTGTGTGGGGGGGGGGGGGGGTTGCCATGTGGGTGTGCACTGAAGGGTGATGAGTTGGGTCAGGAGAATTTGTGTGTCGTGTCGTGTCGTGTCGTGTGTGTGTGTGTGTGTGTGTGTGTCCGAAATATCTCTGTGTGTATCTCACAAGCCACAAAAAAAGCAACGACTATTTTTTTTCTTTCCTTCTCATAGTTCTACCCCCGTGCTCCCCCCACCTCGCCCCCTTCCACCTCCCTCCCCTCCCCCTTTTTTTTCTTTTCTCTAAACTTCATTGTTGTCATATTCAAGATATTGCTCATCTAGATATAGCGCGAAACCAATTGACGTTCATTTTCTGTTTCCATAATATAACATGTAATCATTTACACTTGCAAGTTAAACCAAACACTCTTCTTTTTTTTTCCTCTCTCTTTTTCTTTCTTTTTGGCTTCTTCCTTCCTTCCCTCCTACCTTCCTTCCTTCCCTCCCTCCTTCCTTCCTTCCCTCCTTCCTTCTTTCCTTCTTCCTTCCTTCTCTCCTTCCTTCCTTCCCTCCTTTCCTTCCTCCCTTCCCTCCTTCCTCCCCACCTTCCTTCCTTCCCTCCTTCCTTCCCTCCTTCCTTCCCTCCTTCCTCCCCACCTTCCTTCATTCCCTCCTTCCCTCTTCCTTCCCTCCTTCCTTCCTATCTTCCCTCCTTTCTTCCTCCTTCCCTCCTTTCTTTTCCGCAGTGGACGATCGGCAGTCGGCTTGGCGTGATGACACCAGCACAGGAAATGAAGGATTGGCGCTAAGACAGGCCAGCTATAATGGAACCAGTGTGTGTGTGTGTGTGTGTGTGTGTGTGTGTGTGTGTGTGTGTGTGTGTGTGACACAAGTCAAGTCCTCGTTGGATACTGTGTGAAATATATATATATATATATATATAATTGTATTTGTATTTCTTTTTATCACAACAGATTTCTCTGTGTGAAATTCGTGCTGCTCTGCCCCAGGGAGAGCGCGTCGCTACACTACAGCGCCACCCATTTTTTTGGGGGGGGAGGGGGGGTATTTTTTCCTGCGAGCAGTTTTATTTGTTTTTCCTAACGAAGTGGATTTGTCTACAGAATTTTGCCAGGAACAACCCTTTTGTTGCCGTGGGTTCTTTTACGTGCGCTGAGTGCATGCTGCACACGGGACCTCGGTTTATAGTCTGATCCGAACGACTAGCGTCCAGACCACCACTCAAGGTCTAGTGGAGGGGGAGAAAATATCGGCGGCTGAGCCGTGATTCGAACCAGCGCGCAAAGATTCTCTCGCTTCCTAGGCGGACGCATTACCTCTAAGCCGTTACTCCGCTTATACAATTTATCTATTTACTAATATGATGATGAGCATTTGATTGAGACTAAAGAAAAATATCGTTTTGACTGTTTGCAGAAAACAATAAGTTCTTTTAAAACTGAAGTGAAGTGATGGTGTCATTATTTCACGTCAGTTCGGGTTAATGACCTCACACAGAATAAAGTACAAGATCAGCACTCTTATGTTATAAATGTATTCACAAATTTGCCCCTTCCGATCTCTGTGGCTGCCTTTACCTCTACACTCCATGCATTTCACTCTCTACGATCGGCTTCGGGCGCAATAGCCAAGTGGTTAAAGCGTTGGACTGTCAATCTGAGGGTCCCGGGTTCGAATCACGGTGACGGCGCCTGGTGGGTGAAGGGTGGAGATTTTTACGATCTCCCAGGTCAACATATGTGCAGACCTGCTAGTGCCTGAACCCCCTTCGTGTGTACATGCAAGCGGAAGATCAAATACGCACGTTAAAGATCCCGTAATCCATGTCAGCGTTCGGTGGGTTATGGAAACAAGAACATACCCAGCATGCACACCCCCGAAAACGGAGTATGGCTGCCTACATGGCGGGGTAAAAACGGTCATACACGTAAAAGCCCACTCGTGTGCATACGAGTGAGCGTGGGAGTTGCAGCCCACGAACGCAGAAGAAGAAGAAGTATCCACAATGTTTACACATACCCAGATTCAAACATTCCACTGTTGGCCGCCGTTCTTTCTCTGTCTCTGGACCTTGCAACTGGAATGAACTTCCTCTTTCTTTTCCGGTCAGGTCTCCACACTCAGCTCTTTCAAGTCTGGTCTTAAAACCTACCTCTTCCCAAAATAGCCTTCCTTCCCTGCCTCTTCCTTGTCTTCAGTTGTTGTTTTTTTGTTTTTTTTTCTTCTTCCAGTTTTAGAGTTATGCATGCGTGTGAATGACTGGTGCGAAAGCACTTTGATTTGTCTCTGCACAAGATTCAGCGCTATGTAAATATAATGGTTATTATTATCTCTTGTGTCAAAAAGAGACAAGGATCTTTATTTGAATGTAGGGACCAACACAGGCAGGCGGGGCCCAGTTTTCTCTTCTCCTTGTGCCGTTTTAACCCGTGTGTGTGTGTGGAGGGGGCGGGAGGGCGGAGGGGGGTGTGTGTGTGGATGGGTGGGGGTGTGTGGGTGGGTGGGAGGGTGCCAGTGTGTGTGTGTGTGTTTGTGTGTGTGTGTGCGTGTGTGTGCGTGCGTGCGTGTGTATGCGTGTGTGTGTGTGTATGTGTGTGTGTGTGTGCGTGCGTGCGTGTGTGTGCGTGCGTGCGTGTGTATGCGTGTGTGTGTGTGCGTGCGTGCGTGTGTATGCGTGTGTGTGTATGTGTAAGAGAGAGAATGAGAGAGGGGGAGAGAGAGGACAGAGAAAGACACACACACACACACACACACACACACACACACACACACACACACACACACACACACACACACACACACACACACACAGAATGAATTGATGAATTAATTTTTTTTTCTGAGGGCAATAGATTAAGCATACATGCTTTTTTTCATCCAGCCCTCCAAAACAAACAAATAAACAACAGCAAAAAGATAACAGTAACGGTATAGAGAGAGAGAGAGAGAGACAGAGACAGAGACAGAGACAGAGAGACGGAGACAGACAGAGAGAGGGACAGAGAGAGAGAGAGTCAGAGACAGAGAGAACACTGGAAAAAAACAGAATTGAAACAACATAAACTAATAAGAGATTTGCGACACTTTGGCACATTGTCAGTGGCTTAAAAGTACATGTAACAGCGGTGGTAATGTGCCTTTTTTTTTCAGTCGTTCGTCTCCAAGGTTTGGACAGTACACAGAAAACAAAGTACATATGAATCATACACTGAATATTCACGCACGTAGCATCGACACACATCATATTATCAATACAAACACATACTAAAGAACTTGTAGATCATGATTATGCCTGTACATCAAAACCCATCATTGTGTAGACAAACATACGAGATGCTGCTGCTGTAGAAGAGGAGAAGGGCAAACAGAACTAGGTATTCCACATCGAGAGAGACAGAGAGAGAGAGAGACAGAGAGAGACAGAGACAGGGAGACAGAGACAGAGAGAGGTGGGGTTAGAGACAAAAAGGCGGGGAAAGTCAACCCAATGCAGACAATGAAGGCAAACACAGCGATATTTGTTTTTGTTTTTGTTTTCCTTCCAACGCCGTCTTCCATCTGGTCTTTCTCCGTGTGTGTGTGTGTGTGTGTGTGTGTGTGTGTGTGTGTGTGTGTGTGTGTGTGTGTGTGTGTGTGTGTGTGTGTGTGTGTGTGTGTGTGTGTGTGTGTGTGTGTGTGTGTGTGTCTGTGTGTGTCTGTGTTACTGTGTGTGTTACTGTGTGTATTTCTGAGTCAGTGTGCGTGAGTGCGTGCGAGCGTGCTTGTGTGCGTGCGCGCGCGCTTGTGTGTGTCCGTGTGCCTGTTTCTGTGTGTATTTGTGTCTGTGTGTGAGTTACTGTGTGTGTTACTGTATGCCTGTGTCTGTGTCTGTTTATGTGGGCTCCAAATTAAACTGTGAACTATTTCAAACACATGCTGATTATCATATAAGACATTTCGAATGGTAGCAGATGGTACTTCAGATTGTGTGTTTGCGTGTGTGTGTGCGTGTGTGTGTATATGTGTGTGTGTGAGTGCGCGCACGCGCGCGTGTATGTGTGTGCGTGTGTGTGTTCTTGCGCGCGTAATGCTCGTCTGTCTGTACGAACGTCAGTTCAGAAGTCCCTCCAGGCGTAACTAATGTGGTTGTGTGTCTGAATGTATAATATAATTTTTATGTATACCTACACTTTGCACTCCGCTTGTCTCTCTGCTGATCTATGCAACAACACAACACGGACGAAAACGTCGATTAACCCCTTAACTCCTGCTGACAAGAATGCTTTTGTCAGTGAAGGATGACAGGCACAGTAGCCGAGTGGTTAAAGCGTTGGACTTTCAATTTGAGGGTCCCGGGTTCTTCTTCTCCTTCTTCGTTCATGGGCTGTAACTACCACGTTCACTCGTATGTACACGAGTGGGCTTTTACACGAATGACCGTTTTGTTGTTGTTTTTTACCCCCGCCATGTAGGCAGCCATTCTCCGTTTTCGGGGTGTGTGCATGCTGAGGTTATGTTCTTGTTTCCATAACCCACCGAGCGCTGACATGGATTACAGGATCTTTAACATGTGTATTTGATCTTCTGCTTGTGTACACACACGAAAGGGGTTCAGGCACAAGCAGGTCTGCAGGTCCCGGGTTCGAATCTCGGTAACGGAGCCTGGTAGGTTAAGGGTGGAGATTTTTCCCATCTTCCAGATCAACATACCTGCTTGTGCCTGAACCCCCATCGCGTGTATACGGCAAGCAGAAGATCAAACACACACGTTAAAGATCCTGTAATCCATGTCAGCGTTCGGCGGGTTATGGAAACAAGAATATACCAAGCATGCACTGTCCCGAAAACGGAGTATAGATGCCTACATAGGGCAGTGAAAACGGTCATACCCGTAAAATCCCACTCGTGTACATACGTGTGAACATGGGAGTTGCAGCCCACGAACGAAGAAGAAGAAGGAGGAGAAGAAGGACCCAGGGAAGGGCCCTCCCCTCACCAGGATGACATTGACATCACAGGCCCAACGCTCGGCTTACATCACAGATTGACATCAGCTTACAGCTGGGCCAACAGCAAAGTGAGAGCCGTATGATCAATGGTTTCTCCACTGTCATGGTATGTCATTTACAGCTTAGTGTTGTGAGATTTATTGAGAGCTGTATGATCAATGGTTTCTCCACTGTCATGGTATGTCATTTACAGCTCAGTGTTGTAAGATTATTGAGAGCTGTATGACCAATGGTTTCTCCACTGTCATGGTATGTCATTTACAGCTCAGTGTTGTGAGATTATTGAGAGCTGTATGATCAATGTGGTTTCTACACTGTAAGTGGGAAGTCATTTACAGCGTAGTGTTGTGAGAAGTGATTAAAAAAAAAAAACTTTAGGGAGAGCTGGACAGTACAAGGTCTTCACAGAAGAAGCCCGCCCCTCAGTTAAGTATTTCGACCCTTAACTCCGTACACTCTAAAGGGGTCTGGGCCGCACCCAGGTCATGACTCCTTGATGCTTTTGTATCAAAACTGATTCCCCGTTGATGGTTCGGCAATGAATAGTCTAGTAATTATGTGAGAAAAAGTGGCCGAACCTCAAAATAATTGCAAGAAAACGTTTTTTTTGCTCTACGTGTTCAGAATTTTTCGCTCTATCACCCATAAAAAATCGAAGATAATCGAACGTCAGATAAGATCAGGAAAATTAAATAAAGAAAAATAAATAGGCCGAGATGGAAGAAAAAGCACACCATACTTTTTTGCTGCCGCAGCTTGTCATTCGCGCCTTGTCAAGTCGGGCTCTGCGGGCAGGCCTGGTTCCTCCCCCGCGCTTTCTCACTCCATGCAGTGAAACCTGTTTCGTACTTCCCTGACCGTAGTGAAAGTTTTACGTTGATTTGTTGGCAATTAGTGATTCCGGAATAATAAAACATACTTATAACTGTCAATTGAATCAGTTACTGAACTGATATAACAGTTATCTTGTTCCTAATTTGCATTTAGACAGACAGCATGGAAGTGGCGTTGAAGAAAGGTTCACATGTTGCCTTCGCAAAATGTGATGTTGAAGTATGGTGAACCATGCGCTTAAAAAAAAAAAATTTACTGAAGAAATTACAATATTCAACTTTATTAAGTAATTGTATGTAAAATGGAAACGTTGGGTCATCAAGGCACTTGTGTGATCTGAAGTGACGACAAGCCATTGTCTGGGTTCTAAAAACATTGATTTATTTTGTTTGTTTTTTTTGTTTTTTTTCTATTTATGTATTTATCAATTTACTTATTCATCTATTTGTTTTATCTTTAGTTTGTTAGTTACACATTTATCATTCATTTTATTTTTGTTAATTCATTTATTTATCTAATTATGAACTGTCTTGTTTGTTTCATTTTATTTATTATTATTATCTTCTGTCGTGGGGGTATTTCAAACAACTGTGTGTGTGTGTGTGTGTGTGTGTGTGTGTGTGTGTGCGTGCGTGCGTGCGTGCGTGCGTGCGTGCGTGCGTGTGTGCGTGTGTGTGTGTGTGTGTGTGTAAGAAAGAGAGAGGCAAAACATTATTTTGAATTTGAAAGCAAAATATCACCAAATGTGGATATGCGCACACTCACACACATGCGCGCGCAAAATGTGTCATTCATGTAGATGTTTTGTCCACTGTGACCTGGAAGCGTGGAATTCATACATGAGATGTTGCCTATTCTAATGGATTCATCTATGTCAGATCCTGACAGTCTGTGCACATTGTTAACGTGAAAGGCAATGTATAAGCAGAGCGACTTATTAACTCAAAGCTGTCTTTATACGTCTTAAGGTTGCATTTTTAAAATATACACTTACATTTTGCAGACATTCTTTACCAATAAGTATAGATGCAAGTCTGAAAAAAACCCAACATATTGCGATTATTTTGGGATTAGACCACTTTTTATCATAGAATTACTGGACTAATTCATAATAATGCCCATCCTCACAAAGGCTTCCCTCTCAGTGTTGTTCTTCAGCGGTTGTCACCTGTGCTGAGTTCGAATAATGTATTCCATGACACTCTCCACATGCTGGCGAGCCATGAAAACCTTGTTTTCTGCAGGTACACCTTTTTGTCACAGTCACACTCGAAATCACAGCGGATAATGCACAGAAGCTTGGAAGGAGCAGGAGGCAAGTCTGCTGTGCAAGGCTGCACCATCTGGTTGTCAACAATCTTCCAGCCCAATTGTCCCAGCACAAGTGTGTCATTTCCACTGTTGGACTTGCAGATATGTCCTCAAACTGTGGTATGTGGTAGCAGAGGACGTTGGGCGCAGTGAGTGAACTTGTATGAATGTTGTCCCAGACGCTACCTTTGAACAGAACATCATGTATCTAATCTTGTCAAGGGTGGACGCTGTCTTCCTATCATACAAAGACAAGAGCATCTGCTCAGCAGCAACAACAATCTCATTTTTCTCTAAGTTCTTCAGGAATGTCTCTGCCAGTTCACAAAGTCGTTCTGAGCACAGGAATTTCTGGAAACCTGTCCGTTTGCCAGTTCCAAAAGCTCGGGACGTTGTGTCACAACCTATGGCTGCATGGATGACAGGCAAGATATGACATAAGCTGCTAAGTGAACTCTGAAACTGCTTGATGTTCCAGCACCTGAACGGCTTTCTGCTTTTCTTGAGAAAGACTTCCTCTGAATCACTTTTGAAATGACAGACCAAAAGGACTAAAAGATCTGTGTCATCGTCAACAACCACTGTCTCTTTGCCTTTTGCACTTTCCTGAACCTCAGCAACAATCATGCAGTCAGCATCTCCTTCAGAACAGAAAGTCACGCATCCGTTGTTCCGCAGCTTACAAGAAAGCAAATCAATAAAACGTTGCTTGTTTTTATGATTGGCCAGAAACAGGTCTTTCCCGATATGCAGGGTCATGTCTGGTGTAAACTGAACCTCAGTGGACGACTTTCCCTCAGTTCTGCATATACATGTGACGTCTTTTGTGCTTGGGCCACTTGTATAGCCATCACAGGCTTCTTGTACTTCTGTCGCACATGTCTCACTAAGTTTCAATGATGGAAATGTAAGTTGAGCCACGAGATCAGGGTTTTTTTTGAGAAGTGCCTCTCCATGCAGAACAAACGCACGTCACCAAGAAAGGCACTCTCTGGCATGGGTTTGGAAACTCTCTTCCAGATTCATCAGCAAGAAGGGCTTTATTTCCTTGACGAAGAAAAATAGAAGACTTTGGAAGAGATGATGGGTGACTCGACAGCTCATATCTGAACACCTCACACTTGTCCTCGTATTTACTGCCTGCGGCTGAAACCAGACGCTGAAACATAAGTTGAGGTTCGATAGCCACCACTTCTGCGTCGATCTTGACAGTGTTTATGGAGGCCATCGTAACAGCCTGTTCTGACCTAAAGGTGTATTCCGTGGCTTTGTTGTTTTCCGTCTTCAAGATTTTATTTCCCACTTAGTTTGCCTTGTGTGCATCCACCTTGGTGTTTCAACCATACCCGTGGCTGTATTCTTCAGAACAGGACCAGCAATGAAGGGATCTCTCTCTTCCAGGACAGCAAGGATGACCATCATGTCGTGACCATCCTGCCTCTTTCTGGCAATGCTGATGTCTTTGTGCTGTTCACTTGAGAAAGACAACCCGGTGATGTTCTGAATGGACGTATTGATGTCAGCACAAGTGGGCATTGATAGAAGCCATGCTGCACGTTGGGATTCTGACATTCCACGATCACGTGTCATCTTCCCTCTTGATTTGATGCTTCTTATCAACACTTGCTCAATAAAAGATCGACAGAAAGACCAGCCAAGTAGCGATCACTTCTGCGGAAAACATGATGACCTTCTTGAAATTTGTTGTACACGTCAGGGTTGGTTTGTTCAAGTTGCACCATACCTTGTAGGTACAGCTGGATTGACTTTGTGTACAGACTGTGACCAGCTGAAGCAAGAAAAGGTATCTCCTGCAACGTACTCAGGTGAAGATGCCAGATTCCCGTCCTCTCTGCCTTCAGAAAACATCGTAAAATACCTGTGAGATGCATGTATTGCAACCACAAGGCAGCTGTGGGGTGTTGTTTTAGCTCCTCTTTCTTTGCATCCAGCTTGTCAGAAATTCTGGAGATAAGATGCGTGTTTGCCTCAAGGTCAGGAGCTACAAGTTTGCCCTCCATGAGAGAAATTATACAAAGCCAGTCCATGATCAAGATCTTCATCTAACATTGGTTCGGTGAAGTCCGTGTGATCAGTAGTATTTGATTTGAAAGTGTCAGTTGAATTTTGAAGTTCATTTTGAACTTGTTGATCCACTTGTTCCAAATGAAGGTCTTCTGGAACAAGATCTAGGTTCTGTGTAGTTGGCAGCTTGACTCCACATGTCTTAGCAGTCACGAGTGCGTTTAAGCAAAGAGTCCACTAAAATGTCCCCTTCCTGCTCGTGTCACTGCTTTTCCTTGCGTCATGTGCATGACAGCGTTTGGAGAGAAGGGCAGTTCCAGAACCTTTAACCAATTGCAACCCACTGCCCTCCATCAACCGTCCAATGCAGCCTCAGAAGCTCATTTCAGCATGGAAAGCACCAAGCGCAGCACCATCG
>NC_134877.1:25502732-25517732 GCF_041734735.1 Babylonia areolata | reverse complement strand
TACACAATACTAAAGGACTTAGGATGGAGACTGATGATGTGAAGTCCACTGGGGTGTACTGTCCGTGAAATGCTGATAGTGAAAGGATGAATGATGTATTGATATTTGAATAATGGCGCACAGTGGTATGTGCGCGCATGTCAGATGTATTAAATTTGCGCTCCTCTTCATCGCTTGTGTGTGTGTGTGCGTGCGTGCGTGCGTGTATTCATGCATGCGTGTGTATGCATGTGTGCGTGCATGTTGTGTTGGCTATGTGTATGTGCATGCATGTTCGTGCATGTAGTGTGCGTGCATGCGTACATGTGTGTGTGTGTGTGTGCGTGTGTGTGTGTGTGTGTGTGTGTGTGTGTGTGTGTGTGTGCGCTTTTGTGTGGCCGGTCAAAGAGTCTGGAGAGAGGGACAATGAAAAAAAACTGCAGAAATGAAAACAACAGCAGACGACAGCTTAAGACGATCACGTATGAAAGATGCATTCACACAACTCTGTGGCAAGAAGCCGCAAAACGTGAGAGAACACTAATTGCCACCATCATCAAACAAACCACTGATAGCGTTCGAAATGATCTTCTTCTTCTTCCGCGTTCCCTGGCCACGCTAGATTTTCAGTCCGGTCAGGACGGCGAAGTCCGCGGTCCGTCGCAGGGACCCCACCGATCCCCACAATTTCTCCTGGAGCTCCACCGGGCTGAGCCATGCCTGGCGTCTCAGAGCGTCGAAGGTGGGGCAGGACTGCATGATGTGGGAGGGGGTCTGTGGGCCTGTGCGACAAAGGCACTGGTCAGTATTTGATATCTTCAGACGGTAGAGATGGGAGAGGAGCTGACAGTGTCCCGTTCGCAGTCTGAAGATTGTGACCTGTGCCGCTCTGTCCAGCTCATGGATGACGTCCTTTTCGTCTTCCGGCCCGATGTCCAGACGTTGGCGCCATGCTTTTCTGAAGCTGTCTCTCAGTATCGTTTTTGCCTCTCAATGATATAACAGTGAGGCCTGAGCCAGGTTGCATGAGGCAATCTTTGTAGCGCTAAGTTTGCTTACAGTTTAAAATGTTCCTAACTATGGAATTTTTCGTGAAGTTGAGAACCTTCTTAACGATAAGCAAACCCATGCAACCCACCCCAGAGAGTAAAGAGTTAAACAACAATGAAGAGAAGTAACTCTCTCCATTGACAAGGAATTGATAGCGTTGGTACGTGCGTGAGTCACGGGAATAATTTACGACCAGTTCAAAGTGCTCCAGTTCTCCATTAAGTTTAACCTCAGCTCAGCAGCGCGTGTCACTGCCGACGCCTTGGGCTGTTTTCACTCGTTTCCAGGCCCAGTTGTTTCACAAGGGTCATGTCAACTTGTGAACTATTGTTGATGGATTAAACGGCACTTGTAAACTGAGGTTTATCGGAGGTCTACTCCAGAATTAGGATTTGAGTGTGCGTGCTGGTTGTCTTGGCCAATCAGTCTTGAACCTGGCTTGACTTTTAGAATCCGAATATAGGGTGGATTTTTCTTTGTCAAGACGGAGGGTGGGACGACAGTTTTAAAGTTTCGTTTGATCTTTCGATTCTAGCCTATTAGAGGACGCCACCTCAGGATCACAGTTTGAGATTTGAACCTCTGAAAGGCAGGATTAAATCACACGAATTTCTCACTTTGTGATACGTTCTCTGTCATTGGTTATGTATAAGCAGGGTTAAGTCAGCAAAATTTCTAAAACTCCATCGTCAGAGATTTGCGTTTGAGCTTGGAAATAGGGGCAGCGAAAGACTGCAAAGGTGAAAAGAGCAGACAGCTCTTCTGAAGACGATTACAGTGAAAGGATGCACTAATATGTGTTTGATAGTCAGTAGTGTCCGACTATGACCATCAGAAAAGCAAAGGGGGTAACTGCTGTCCCGACTATCTGGGCTAGAATTTGATGATAGTGGAGAGGTCTTGCCCAAGTTACATCCACACTCTCGCGGCCAAGAGGGTTTTAGGACAGTCGGCTTTGGGATGGTTCCCAAAGGCCACTGACATGACTAATGGTATAATGGAGAAAACATGGACAGCCACTGATACCTACTGATAGTGTTAGTGTGTGAGTCACAGGGTTACCGAGCGGTTCAAAGTGGTCCAGTTCCCCAGTCACAAAAACATAAGGACCACACAGGAACTTGCACACGTTTCTATCTTGGGGGCATGGTAAAACGATTAACTTGTACACGTTTCTATCTTGGGGGCGTGGTTAAACGATGAACTTGCACACGTTTTCTGTCTTGGGGGCGTGGTTAAACGATGAACTTGCACACGTTTCTATCTTGAGGGGGTGATTAAACGATGAACTTGCACACGTTTTCTGTCTTGGGGGCATGGTTAAACGATGAACTTGCCCACGTTTCTATCTTGGGGGCGTGGTTAAACGATGAACTTGCACACGTTTCTGTCTTGGGGGCATGGTTAAACGATGAACTTGCACACGTTTTCTGTCTTGGGGGCGTGGTTAAACGATGAACTTGCACACGTTTCTATCTTGAGGGGGTGATTAAACGATGAACTTGCACACGTTTTCTGTCTTGGGGGCATGGTTAAACGATGAACTTGCACACGTTTTCTGTCTTGGGGGCGTGGTTAAACGATGAACTTGCACACGTTTCTGTCTTGGGGGCGTGGTTAAACGATGAACTTGCACACGTTTCTGTCTTGGGGGCATGGTCAAACGATGAACTTGCACACGTTTCTATCTTGGGGGCGTGGTTAAACGATGCTGAATTCCCGACAGACAGCGGTGTATGCAGCCAGTGTAATAGAATAGAATAAAATATGTCTTTATTACCAAGTGTACCGGGGTCACAAGGAATATTGGTTGGGGGGGTGGGGGGGGATAGTACATAACAAGATACGAACATAAATCGAAAATCATACACAAACACAGATACAGTAGAAATTAGGATACATACAGGTGCATATCAATATAAAAACTTGTGCATACTCACACATGTACGCACTGCACGCACACACACACATGCACGCACGCACACACACACACACACACACACACACACACACGTTCGAACAGCAGCTGCATATTACATGTGGATGGGGCTGATGACTAGATCTTCAGGTAGATGGTTGTTGATTGTACAATCCCATTTATCACCCAATGCCAACTGTCTAAAACCCTCTTGGCCGAGAGAGTGGGGATATAACTTGGGCAAGACATTCTCTACTATAATCAAATTCTTGCCCAGATAGTCGGGACAGCAGCTACCTCCTGTGCATTAGAATAATGATCATAGTCGGACACGACTGACTTTCATACACACAATGAGCACCAGTCATTACCAGACGTGCTGTATTGCACATGCACCTTTTTCTTCATAATAAAAAAAAACCACGGCTATCGTATGTAAACTAGTGAATAAGTGTAAAAATTTTGGCTGAACATCAATTTTTCAAATGCATTTTTCATGCTGTTTACGGTCGGCGTATGCCTGAAACAGGCGTTAGTGTATTCAGTGAGAGTCCATTGGTGGGTCATCCACAGCCTGTATGATTTAGATCATCTCTAGATTTTTTAGACATTAATATGAAAGCATATTATCTGCTTTTTGTGAAGTGGTCCCTAACTTTTGGTGAAGTCTGTGGTTTGACCTGGGTCAGCTCACACAGTGCGTGCCGCTGTGGGACACTTCAGGCTGTTTCTGGTCGCCCGGGGTCCGGTTGTTTCATGAGGGCCATGGAAAGCCGTGAGTTGCACTTACTGGATACCTCGCAATGCTTGTGAGCTAGAGAGTGGTCGGTTACATCTCCACTTATGAGACAGAGTGGTTGGTTTCTGGTCTGTACATGTCCGCGCGCGAGCATACACACGCACGCACGTGCGCGTGCATACACACACACACACACACACACACGCACGCACGCACGCACACACACACACACACACACACACACACACACACACACACACACACACACACACACACGCACACACACTGTATAATGAATCATCTCTGATTTATGCTTACTTTGATGCAAGGGAGAAAGACGGACGCTTGGACAGAGTGGAAGAGAGACAGAGACAGGCAATCATTGAGAGATTCGTTTATTTGTTAGTCTTTAATTACAAATGAAGGAGATTTTCGGCCAAGGCCTGTTAGCATTGCAGTCCCTGTGTGTGTGTGTGTGTGTGTGTGTGTGTGTGTGTGTGTGTGTGTGTGTGAGGCACTTTGACATTAACCGCCCATTGTTATTTGCGGTCGTTTACGCCATTTTGAGTGACATTTCTTTCATAATTGAACCATCAAATAATGAACGAGTAGCAGACAACAAGTAAATGGAACTTCTAAAGAACTGAAAAATCAATAAACAGATAGCACTGCGGATTGCAGAATCACGATGCCAAGACAAGAAGTTTTCCTTTGTTTGAGAAGAACTTTTTTTTAAAAAATTCCTATTTTAAAGGGTTTTTTTTTTCTTTTTCCGTTTTACGCTCACTGTTTCCTCTGTATGTGTAACGATATATATATATATATATATATATATATATATATATATATATCTGTGTGTGTGTGTGTGTGTGTGTGTGTGTGTGTGTGTGTGTGTGTGTGTGTAATTATAACGAGGACTGAGGACCTGTTTTTCCCCGTTTTGCTTACCATTAACAGTTTGGGGCATAAAAGATGTGGGGTGAGGGGGGTGAGAGGGGTGGTGGGGGGAAGGGGGGGTGGTCGGGGGGGGGGAGGATGTTGGTGTGTCGGGTTTGCTATTTTGTTTTTGTTTTTACAAGAGCGTGACACCTTCTTTGCCATCACCATCACCACCACACCATCATCATCTTTTTTTTCTTTCTTTTTTTCTTTTTAAGGTCTCCATCTCAAGAGAATGAATGAATGAATGAATGAATTAAAAAAAAATTCTGAGGGTAATAGATTAAGCATACATGCTTTTTTTCATCCAGTCCTCCAAACAAACAAATAAACAACAGCAAAAAGATAACAGCAACAATAATAGGAAAAAAAAGAATAGAGGGGAAAAGTGAACAAGCAAGAGAAAAATCACGGAAATATATATATATCAAAGACGAAAAGAAGAAAAGGAGATAGTTAAATAGCTAGATGGATAGACACAGGTAGACAGACAAAGATAGACAGACAGACATATAAAATAGACAGGCAGGGAGAGCGACGAGAGAAAGAGAGAGAGGGGGGCGGGACTGTTCAAGAGAGAGACAGAGAGAGTGTGTGTGTGCGTGTGTGTGTGTGTGTGTGCGTGTTGTGTATGTGTGTGAATGTGTGTGTGTGTGTGTTTCAGTCCCCTTTCACCACTCACCTAACCCACCCCCACCCCCATCCCCCTATTTCTCTTGATCCGAGGATGATGGTGATTGTGATAACGGTGTTGACGACATCGAAACGACCACGCCGCTGTGATAATGATGAGGAGGAGGATGAGGATGAGGAGAATGAGGAGGATGGCGAGATGATGATGATGTGATGATGGTGGTGGCGAGGGGGGGGGGGGGGCGGGAAGGGGGTGGTGGTGAGCAGGGTTGAGGGGTTGTGATATGCCAGGTGTGTTTGACTTGGAGTGGCCGCCGAGTGTTTGGGCGGGGGGAGGGGGAGGGTGGCCAGTGTGGTCGTCAGTGTGGTGTTGACACAAGAGCAGCCAGGGCTCCACGCACTTCCTGTGGTGTGGTTGTGGTGTGGTGTTGTGTGGGGTCTGTCTGTCAGTCAGTCCAGTCCTGGCGGCTGCCTGGTATACTGCTGGCGCTGCTCCCTATCCCTGATGTTCCGGATCGACAGTCATCTCTGTCTGTCTGTCTCGGTCTCGGTCTGTGTGTGTGTGTGTGTGTCTTTCTGTGTCTGTCTGTCTCTGTCTCTATGTCTGCCTCTGTCAGTCCCTCTCTGTCTCTCACGGTCTCTCTCGGTCTCTCTCCCTCCCTCCCTCTGTCTGTCTCTGTGTGTGTGTGTCTCTCTCTCCCTCTCTGTCCCTGTCTCTGTCTCACTCTGTCAGTCTCTCTCTGTCTCCCCCTCTCTGTCTGTCTGTCTCTTTGTCTCTGTTTCTCTCTCTCTCCTCCTTCCTCACTCTATCAGTCTCTCTCTGTGTCTCTCTCTGTCTCCCCCTCTCTGTTTGTCTGTCTGTCTCCGTCTCTCTCTCTCTCTCTCTGTCTTAGTCTCTCAGTCTCTCTCTGTCTCCCCCCTCTCTGTCTGTCTGTCTGTCTCTGTCTCTCTCTCTGTCTCTCAGTCTCTCTCTGTCTCCCCCTTCTCTGTCTGTCTGTCTCTCTCCCCCTTCCTCATTCTCTCAGTCTCTCTGTCTCTCTTTGTCTCCCCCCTCTCTGTCTGTCTGTCTGTCTCTGTCTCTCTCCCCTTAATCATTGTCTCTCTGTCTCTCTCTGTCTCCCCCTCTTTGTCTGTCTGTCTCTGTCTCTCTCTCCCTTAATCACTCTCTCGGTCTGTCTGTCTCTCTCTGTCTCCCCCTATCTGTCTGTCTGTCTCTGTCTCTCTCTCCCTCTCTCCCTCACCCCCTTCCTCCCTCCCTGTGTTCTCTCCTCCTCCTTTTCCTTCACACACCCTCCAGTTCTTTCTCTTTGTCTCCCTGTGTATCTGTCTGTGTCTGTCTCTCTCTGTCTCTGTCTGTCTTTCTTTGTCTTTGTCTGTCTGTCTCTTTCTCTGTTCCCCTCTATGTGTGTGTATATTTTTCGTACCTTTGTTTAAATTTCCCCCCAGACGGCCGGATGTAAAAAGGATATTTGGCTCATTTCTTTAACCTCATGAAATAAAATTTCATTTAGTTTCTCTCTTACCTTCTTCCTCCTCTCTTTCGTTTCCTATCCATTTACCAGGTTTTTAGCCTGTGCATCTTCATCCCGGGACATTGCGTCATGGGAAAAATAGGATTAGTATTCGAAAATTATGTAGAGTGATGGCCTAGAGGTAACGCGTCCGCTTAGGAAACGCCGAGAGAATCTGAGCGCGCTGGTTCGAATCACGGCTCAGCCCCCGATAGTTTCTCTCCCTCCACTAGACCTTGAGTGGTGGTCTGGACGCTAGTCATTCGGATGAGACGATAAACCGAGGTCCCGTGTGCAGCATGCACTTAGCGCACGTAAAAGAACCCACGGCAACAAAAGGATTGTTCCTGGCAAAATTCTGTAGAAAAATCCACTTCGATAGGAAAAGCAAATAAAACCGCACGCAGGAAAAAATACAAAAAAATGGGTGGCGCTGTAGTGTAGCGACGTGCTCTCCCTGGGGATAGCAGCCCGAATTTCACACAGAGAAACCTGTCGTGATAAAAAGAAATACAAATACAAATACAAAATAGATTTTTTTTAAAAACATAAAAAATTATTGATTATGACAGTGATGATAACGATTGTATAAACAGGGTTGTTGGCATTCTCCCTCCCTCCCTGCCCCCCCCCTCTCTCTCTCTCGTTCGCTCGCTTGCTTGCTTGCCAGGTCGCTGTCTGTCTATCTGATGTCTGTCCATATGCCTCTCTGTCTCCCTATCTCTCTCGCAATTACGAAAAGTTAATAAAATAAGTGTTTGAATCTTTTTTCCCAGTAAAACAACCTTGATTTTGTCACGTGCAGAGCCTATGAAGGCACGAGGCTGATATAGAATAGATATAGATTGATTCTGGAGAGAGAGAGAGAGAGAGAGAGAGAGAGAGAGAGAGAATGACAATAGCAAATTCTTTTGTTTTCGGAAACGATAGGTAAGCCTTCCTCTTCTTCGTCTTCTTTATTATATAAAGGCGAAAGGGTTAAGTCTCACCGCATATGCCCCGCAGTGCCATATATAACACCGAGCATGTTTAAAAAAAAATCATTTAAAACCGAAGAAAAAGAAAGAAGAAAAGAAAAGGCCAAAGTGTAAACAGCATCAAGAATCAAAGATCGTGTGTAACAGGAAAATGTCAGGGGTTAAAGGATAGACATGACGCTGCAACTTGAACGTTTCCTCGTCCCGTTGATGAGATGAATGGTAAGTGGTAGGTTAATTCTTTCATTCAAATAATACGAGGCAAAGGAAATTCTTCTGTGCACATCTAACTAGTATTTCATGGCGCACTGTTGTAAGAAGGTAGGTAATATATTTGGAGCGTCGTTATCATTCCACGGTTGCGGCGAACTAGCGAATGTGTGTGTCCCGCGTGTGTATTGTATTGTATTGTATTGTATTGTATCGTATTGTATTGTATTGTATTGTATCGTATTGTATTGTATCGCATCGTATTGTATTGTATTGTTGTATTGTATTGTATCGTATCGTATTGTATTGTACTGTATTGCATTGTATTGTATTGCTGCATTGTATTGTACTGTATTGTATTGTATTGTACTGTATTGTTGTATCGTATCGTACCGTATCGTATCGTATCGTATTGTATTGTTGCATTGTATTGTATCGTATCGTATTGTATTGCATTGCATTGTGTTGTTGTATTGCATTGTATCGTATCGTATTGTATTGTATCGCATTCCATTGCATTGCATTGCATTGCATTACTCTTTTTTGACGCTACATATTTCTCAATGTGAAATTCGGGCTGCTATCCCGATGGAGAGCGCGTCGCTACATTTCAGTGCCAACCATGTGTTTTTTTGTTGTTGTTGTTTTATTTTGTGTGTGTGTGTTGTGTGTTTTGTAGGTGTTTTTTTTTCGTTTTTATGTTTGTGCATGTGTATTTGTTTTACTATGAAAGTGGATTTTTCTTCATAATTTTGTCAGGGACAGCCCTATTTCTTGTTTTCGTGAGTTTTTTTTTTTTTTTGTTGTTGATTTTAAATGTATGTGGCATGCTACAATTATCATTATAGTTGAACAGTAATTGTGTGCATTTATGCTGTGTAACTGTTACTGAATCTGACTTGATGTTAGCTTACATCGTGTGAATTTCCGTACTCAACGATAGCATTCGCTGTAATTCTTATATATTTCGTCGTTGCCGCAAGATTAGGATTGTACCCCTTATGTCAACAGAATGTTTGAGGTTTAATGACGTTTTAATCTTCAAGTGTTAAGTGTGTCAGTCTCTGTTGGAGCAATTTGCCACAATCAATCTTTTTTTGATCTCACCCTGCGTGTCTCACGCTGCCATATATAGTACCCGCATGGCTAAAAAGCCGAGGTGTGCACAGTACCCGCATGGCTAAAAAGCCGAGGTCAAAGATGTGGATGTTCAAGTGTTAAGTGTGTCAGTCTCTGTTGGAGCAATCTGCCACAATCAATCTATATTTGAGCTCACCCTGCGTGTCTCACGCTGCCATATATAGTACCCGCATGGCTAAAAAGCCGAGGTGTGCACAGTACCCGCATGGCTAAAAAGCCGAGGGCTGCACAACATCAGGCACGAATCAAAGATGTGGATGTTTGTAGTGTGTGGGGGAAGAAAAGGTCAGCGGTAATGGATAGGAATGACTCTGCAATCTTTTCTCCTCCCCCCATTTCCATGGGACGATATGGGATGATACAACGACGGTCACATGCAGTCACTATTAGCTTTCTCGCATGTTTCGTCACTGTCACTTCTGTGGAAGATTTATGCATGTGCGTGTGAGATAGCGAGCGATCTAGCTTATGCCCTTTTTTTTTCTTGCTCGGACGCGCTTTTTTGTTTGTTAGTGTGTGTGTGTGTGTGTGTGTGTGTGTGTGTGTGTGTGTGTGTGTGTGTGTGTGTGTGTGTTTCTTTCTTTCTTTCTTTCTTTCTTTCTTTAGCGTTTGTGGGCTGCTGTAACTCCTTCGTTCTCTTGAGTGTACTAGTGGGCTTTTACGTGCATGACTTTATGCACGGGCCACCTGCTATGTAGGCAACCACTACACTCCGGGGTCATTAGCGCGCGCAAATGCGCACAACTGTTGCGTATAACCGTGCATTGGCATACGCACACACACACGCACTGCCATTGTATTGCTGTTGCTTTATTATTTTTTTTCTCGGAGCAAAGTGTTCTGTGTGTGTGTGTGTGTGTGTGTGTGTGTGTGTGTGTGTATTAATGTGTATGTGTGCACGCTTGGGTGTGCTTGCATGCGTTCGAGCACGTGCACGAGCAAGCGTGCATGCGCAACGAACGCGTGTGTGTGCACCGTGCGCGCGTGCACATCAGAACGTAAGTGCGCGATAACTCTCGCTCGCTGGCATCCATGTCTATGTAATCAATACTTTGATTAGATGTCTACATGTCACTGGTATGTAGGCTATGACAGGACATTAAACACATATCCTCCAGGTCCATTCGTCTTGCACAATGACAGTGATGTACCATCAGTGGCACTTTACTGTGATAGTCATCACTCATTCCGTCACGGAAAGGGAATAGTTTGCAATTTCACGAGAAGGCAGCTCTAAAAGTTTCAAGCTGCAGCAACTTTCGGTTTCTCCGCGAACTTGAAGGAGCGTTTTGCGCAGGACAGGAAATCGACCCATGCCAGCCTGTGCGTCAGTGTGTCACGATAAGTATATTGAATTAAACGTAATTTTGGTGCTAAAAATACTTTTGTGGCCCAACGCTCAACTTATATCATAGACTGACATAAACTTACAGTTGGGCCAGCATCAAAGTGAGAGCTATATGATCAATATTTCTCCACTGCAATAGGAAAACATTTACAGCAAAATTTTGTGAAGGACTACGACTCTGAAATTAGGAGGCAAGATTGCACTGGCTCTAAGTGCTGCAGCCTTGGTGGGGGGTGGGGGGGGGGGCAGTGAGGAGGGGGGGGGGGCGCTAGTTGGCCTTTGGGAACTATCCCAAAGCTGTCTGTCCTAAAACCCTCTTGGCCGAGAGAGTGGGGATGTAACTTGGACAAGACACTCTACACAATAATCAAATTCTAGCCCAAATAGGACAGCAGATGCCTCCTGTCTACTGTTCTGGTGGTCATAGTCGGACACGACTGACTGTCATACTGTAAAAAGATATCTCGCGAGAAGAGAAGAGAAGAGAAAAGAAGAGAAGAATCTCGTGGTAATGTAAAAAGACCAAGGAGAAGTCAATTATAACTCCAGGTTCAAATCCGGTGAGCGGCACTCTGACCCTTCTCAGTACTTTCTGTGTTCCCCGGGTTCAAACCTCTCTCCAGTCGGCCGCCGTTCTACTGTCTTTGTCTCTGGACCTTACACCTGCAACGATCTCCCCATTTCGCTTTGTCAAATCCCTGCGCTCAGCTCTTTCAAGTCTGGCCTGCAAACTCACCTCAGAGAATCTGAGCGCACTGGTTCGAATCCCATAGTCGCCAGTATTTTCTCCCCATCAACTAGACCTTGACTGAGTGGTGGTCTGAGCACTAGTCATCCGGATGAGACGATAAACCGAGGCCCCATGAGCAGCATGCGCTTAGCACACGTAAAAGAACCCACGGCAACAACAGGGTTGGCCGTGGTAAAAATCTGCAGACAGAACCACTTTGATAGGAAAACAAATACCCGTGCAGGTAGGGAAAAAGGGGGTGGCGTTCTCAGTGTAGCGACGCGCTGTCCCAGGAGAGAGCAGTCCTAAATTCACACAGAGAAATCTGTTGTGACAAAGAGTAATACCACACCGCTGATTAAAGAAAATGTCTGGGGATTCCTCTTCTATTGCTTTTTATCATGACTGGTATCATTGCTACTATTGTTATCATGATTGTGATTGTGATTATTATGATCATTGCAGTTATGGTTTTTGTAATCAAGTTGTGATTGTTATGATTGTGCTGGTTAGCATTACCATTATTGGCATTGTTGTTTATCATCGCTACAGTCCTTGGTATTCATTGGTGGCTGCTGTTGAATTACTTATGTAGTAAGAATGAATGAACGAATGAATAAATAAACAAACAACTAAACAAATAAATGATATAGATAAATAAATAAATTAGCTTTGAAATACACATACGTGTGAAGCATAAAAAACAGCAACTCTGAGTCGGCTCTTACAAGTTTTCTCAACGTGTTGTAGAAGAACCTCCCTCTACTTCAACGTAATCTCCGCTAAGAACAGAGGTCGCTTACACAAGATGGGCAGTGGACAGGTGGACCTGCACAAGATTGACAGGTTACTCATACAAGAGCTTTTATATATATATACACAAACGGAGTGAGCAAATCACTTGAGATAAGAACAGATCACTTCTGTCCCAACCTGTCTCCACTGGTTGTTGCCCATTGCGATGTTTTTTCCATGATGGACACCACAGGTGTGTCCCTGGCGCGCACAGCGAGTGCATGACATGATAGGGCAGGGGTGGCCTGCCCAGCCCCAGTCCTCACAAACCACCGCGGGGGGGATTTAGCAACAAAGAGCCCCCAAGCCATGCCATGAACGGTTTCCTGTTCGTGAAGCCGGGTGTAACAGTATCAAAACTACCACCCTGTTAGGTATTACCCCGGGGGTGGAATTTCTGGACGAGCTTCGAATGACCAACGAGGTCATTTGTAGCTGGTCAAGATGGACGCTTCTTCCCATTATGAGGTGGTACAAAGAGATACTTCTTCCCATTATGATGTGGTGCAAGGAGACACTTCTTCCCATTATGATGTGGTGCAAAGGGATACTTCTTCCCATTATGATGTGGTGTGGTTGAAGGAGACACTTCTTCCCATTATGAGGTGGTGCAAGGAGACATTTCTTCCCATTATAAGGTGGTGCAAGGGGATACTTCTTTCCGTTATGATGTGGTGCAAGGGGACACTTCTTTCCATTATGATGTGGTGCAAAGGGATACTTCTTCTCATTATGATGTGGTGTGGTGCAAGGAGATACTTCTTCCCGTTATGGTATGGTGCAAGGGGATACTTCTTCTCATTATGATGTGGTGTGGTGCAAGGGGATACTTCTTCTCATTATGATGTGGTGCAAGGGGATACTTCTTCCCATTATGATGTGGTGTGGTGCAAGGAAACACTTCTTTCCATTATGATGTGGTGTGGTGCGAGGAGACACTTCTTCCCATTATGATGTGGTACATACACCCCGAGGTAAACGTGGGATAGGTCGGTTTTACCCGGTGGTAAAATAAAACAGCCCAATGGGGGGGTATGAATTAGCAACTGCACCGGATCTTCTTTTTCTGGCCTGGCAGTTTAGCGTGGCCAGGATTACGGGTTCTTCTCACGCCACTTGATGCATGCACCGGGCTGGGATTTCCACTTCCGTGGCCCCCAGTGTTTGTCCACAGAGCGGAAGACAGGCCGCGGATCGAAAGACAGACAGAAGGAAGGCAGGAAGGGGAAAGAACCCATGAAAGTGGACGGTCATTGGGCCGTGCCGGCTTCCTCTGCTCGGGTTGCACCTGTTAGTGCAGCACTACGAAACAACAGGCTGCTTTGTTGGTGTGTTTTCGTTGTTCTTCGGTGTCAGTTTCAAGGAGGGTGTTCAAGCGTGCGTACTGATTTCCACATGCGCTTCACCACATCTGCTTTAACCCATTCAGGCCCCCGCGCGCGGCCCAAGCGGTGCTCCGGCTGGCGTCAAAGTTGGTTTAAATACAATAAACTGATTTAAATGTTCCTACATACTACAGACATCGAGAGAAGAATCCAAGCTGTCGAGATGAGATGCTTTCGTAGACTACTTGGCATCTCCTACAGAGACCACATCACTAACACGGAAGTGAAGAACAGAATCCAACAAAGTATTGGACCCTACGAAGACCTTCTGTCCATAGTGAAAAAACGCAAACTTAGGTGGTATGGACACATCTCCCGATCATCTGGTCTTGCCAAAACGTTCCTGCAAGGCACCGTACAAGGAGGCAGAAGGAGAGGACGGCAGAAGAAGAGATGGGAAGACAGCATCCGGGGGTGGACAGGCTTGACGCTCGGTGACGCCCTGAGGAAATCAGAAAACCGTGAAGAGTGGAGAGGGGTGGTGGCCAGGTCAGCAGCGGTGCCCCAACGGTCTGAACCCAGACTACGGGAGAGGTGAAGGTGAAGGTGACATACTACAGACACTAGATTCCCTAGATATTAGCGCCTATGCACATACGCATAAACTGCAAGCAAAGGGAAATAATTCTTACAGTATTTCTGGTTATGTCTACACATCTCAGTTGAGAGGGGGGGGGGGGGGGGGGTGACGGTTGATACCAGTATATATCCTGCGTTTTTCCCCATCAGTGTGGCTGTAAACTACCCAGTGTTGAATGGATTAAAACTGCTGACGGTGATGAAGACGACGACGACGATAATGATGATGATAATAATAATAATTATAATAATAATGATAAGCATAATCATAATAAAGGAACAGATGCCTGACCTACGCATAAACCCAACACACTGCTCAGGCCATGCCAGTCTACCTTAGGTTTGTTTTAAGCATAGACATAAAAAAACCCAACGAAATGAAACAAAGGGGAATAAACACATTAGTAAACGCGACTTAAAATATGATAAAAATGACAAATACATCGAAGGTGAATGATCGAAATAAAAAAAGACATACACACACACACACACACACACACACACACACACACACACACACACACACAAAAGAAAAGAAAAAAAAGACAAATAAAGAAGAAGACACGTTTAGCCTTAGGTGAACTTGTGCGCACAAACACACGCGTGCATACCCGCGTGAAGTTGAACTTGCTGGTACATCTGTGCTGGCTTGTTTGTTTGTTTGCCAAAAAACCAAAAAGACCCTTTGTTTTATGGGGTCTTCGGAAATGTCTTAAACGTGAAGATAGAGCGACAATAACTGTGAAAATTAGTAAGGAGAATTGGGGATTACACCATCTGTATCATCACATAATTATGAAAATTGGTAAGATGAAATGGGGACTTTACCACCTATATCATCACGGCATATGAAAGTTGATAAGAAGTATTGGGGACTTTACCATCTATTTCATCACATACGAAAGTTGATAAGAAGTATTGGGGACTTTACCATCTATTTCATCACATATGAAAGTTGATAAGAAGTATAGGGGACTTTACCATCTATATCATCACGGCATATGAAAGTTGATAAGAAGTATTGGGGACTTTACCATCTATTTCATCACATACGAAAGTTGATAAGA
>NC_134877.1:25445232-25497732 GCF_041734735.1 Babylonia areolata | reverse complement strand
GTCTATCTGTCTGCCGGGCTGGTCTGTGCCACCATAAGGCATTGCTCATGTCGTGACATCGTTGGCAGACTTGTCTAGCTGACTGTGCGATAGGTATTGTCGTCAGTAGTGATTCTGTTTATCATTGATTTCTCTTTGTTTTTCATTGATTTCGTTTTTCTTCTTACAAACTCGGTGTCAATTCAGAGATGTTTAGTATAGTGTGAAGGGTGCGTTTTCTTCTTCTTCTTCTTCGATTGTGGGCTCAGTGCAACTCCCACGTTCACTCGTGTGGACTCGAGTGGGCTTTTACGTGCATGACCGTTTTTACCCCGGCATTTTGGCAGCCATACTCCGTTTTCGGGGTTGAGTGCGTTTTCGATGATGAGATGAGGATTACGAAGTTGTGTGGTCCGGTCTGCTGTTGCGTAGCGTGTGGCGGGATCTCTGTGTTTGTTGTTTGGGAAGTGATCTCTGCTGGTAAGTGTGTGTGTGTGTGTGTGTGTGTGTGTGTGTGTGTGTGTGTGTGTGTGTGTGTGTGTGAAGCTGTCCATGATTTTGCCATTGATCTGTAAATGGGTGAGTGTATGTGTGCATGCGTGCCGTATTCGTAGGACTATGTGCTTGAGTTGCTGTGTTTGTGTGTTTGTCAGTGAGTGAGTGTGTATGGCCATGCATGTGTGCCGCGGTGTACGTTTGTGACTGCGGTCAATGGTGCTTCATTCGTTTCAAGTTTTTTTTTTGCTTAATGTCTAACCACATTTGTGATTTTTGACCAAAATACATCATCTTCCCCATCCCACCCATGCCTTAAATCATCACTACTTTCCCTGTTCTTCTATCCTCAATTCGCATTTAAAAAAAAGAAAGAAATACAAACGACATAAAGCAAACTAACAAGTCAACCAGTAAAATTACAACAATGGTGCGTCGTAACTTGGGTAGGTGTTCGTGTGTGTGTGTGTGTGTGTGTGTGTGTGTGTGTGTGTGTGTGTGTGTTTGTGTGTGTGTGTGTGAGTGAACTTATGTAGCACTGATCCACCCTAAAAATCCTCCCTTGATCAATGCACTAATTAATTACGGATCATCTGATAAGTGTTTTTGGTTGCTGTGACAACCGCACTGACCTTCTGACTGAAGGTCTTATGAGCGCAAGGAGATTATCTTGTGGCTTAGAGGATCATCCAATATAGAATAGAGTAGAATAGAATAGAACATGTCTTTATTACCAAATGTACTGGGGTCAAAAGGAATATTGGGGGGTGGAAGTGGAGGGGAAGGGGGGGGGGATAGTACATAACAAGGTACGAACATAAATCGAAAATCATACACAAACACAGATACAGTAGAAATTAGGATACATACAAGTGCATATCAATATAAAAACGCACTGCACACACACACACACACACACACACACACACACACACACACACACAGACATGCACGCATGCACGCACGCACACACACACACACACACACACACACACACACACACACGTTTGAACAGAAGCCGCATATTACATGTGGATGGCGCTGATGACTAGATCTTCAGGTAGATGGTTGTTGATTGTTGATATCATGCTGCTCGCAGTTCGGCTGTGTGACTGGTACATATATCGGGACACGCACGCAAGCACGCGCACACACACACACACACACACACACACACACACACACACACACGTGGAGTGATGGCCTAGAGGTAACGCGTCCGCCTAGGAAGCGAGAGAATCTAAGCGCTCTGGTTCGAATCACGGCTCAACTGCCGATATTTTCTCCCCCTCCACTAGACCTTGAGTGGTGGTCTGGACGCTAGTCATTCGGATGAGACGATAAACCGAGGTCCCGTGTGCAGCATGCACTTAGCGCACGTAAAAGAACCCACGGCAACAAAAGGTTGTTCCTGGCAAAATTCTGTAGAAAAATCCACTTCTATAGGGAAAACAAATAAAACTGCACGCAGGAAAAAATACACAAAAAAATGGGTGGCGCTGTAGTGTAGCGACGCGCTCTCCTTGGGGAGAGCAGCCCGAATTTCACACAGAGAAATCTGTTGTGATAAAAAGAATTGCAAATACAAATACAAATACACACACACAGACACACACAGAATGAGAGAGAGAGAGAGAGAGAGAGGGGTTATTCTTCCACGTATGTTTTCGATTTGAAACTTATTATATAATCTTTAAGATTATAATTTCTATATAAAAAAAATTTCCTTAATGAAAAAAAAAGTATATATATATACAAAAGGCGAAAGACGACACCACAATGAATATTGATATGACATGACAAAAGAAGAACACACGTATTGTCCTCATTGATAGTAATAAAGTAAAATTCAGCATCAGTGTGCTGCAGGAGCTTAGAAAGGGAGGGACAAGGGTGGATGTGTGTGTGTGTGTGTGTGTGTGTGTGTGTGTGTGTGTGTGTGAGCGCACGCGCTCGCGCGTGGGTGATGTTGTTTTGTTCCCAGTGCAATCAGCGACGATATATTAATATGACTTTTTTAAGGAAGACATTTCAATGATGACGAAGAAAAAAGAAGAAGAATCATGATAAAAATCTGTGTCATAAAAAAAAGGTTTCTGTTGCACCACGGCTCGGAAAGATGTCATATTTTGTCCTCTATGCTCTGTGGTACATGCATGCATGATTATCCACCCCTTGCACCCTCCGCCCCTTGCACCCTCCCCCCCCCCCCCGCCCACAACCTCTCCACCCCGCACCCTTTCCCCAACACCCCCCTCCCCCTCCTCCACCCTCCCTCTTCTCCGCTCCTCCCCCTTCCTTTCCACAGTCATGTGTCTAACAAGAGCATATATCCCAAGACCCTAAACCCTGAACAACTTGACCTTAAGGGCGTGAGCCAATAAGGTGGTTTAACTCCCCTTCCAGTCAGTTCAATGCCCTGTGTTGTGTGTGTGTGTGTGTTGGCAGCCGGTGACGATGCCTGAGGCGGCCCCGCCCTGACGCCTGTCCTGTCCCGTCCGTCCCTGACGCCATGCCATGCTGCGTTTCCGCTACATCCCTGACCGCGCCAAGAGCCGTCAGCGGGCTTCGCCTCGTAGCGCCAGTCAGGAACGTCCACCACGACCCTCCTCCTCCTCCGCTCGCCGCTCGGCCTCCCTCACCCCGCTTCCTGTTCGTGGGTCTGCATCTCACGGCCACCATGTCGCCGAGGAGAGGTCCAGGGCGGGAGCGGTGTCGTCACCATCCCCGTCACCGCTTCCGCCTCTTCTTCAGTTCCCCCAGGCCCCCACCACCATCACCACCACCACCACCCCGACCTCCCAAGGGACCTTGTCGTCGGGGGCCTCGCAGACCTCCCAGGTCCTGACCACCACTCAAGGCCCACCCTCCCTCTCCTCCTCCTCCTCTTCTTCTTCAGGGGCCGGAACCCTTCCTTCTCGAGATCCCTTGCCCAGGATCTCTCATTCCCAGTCCGGCATCGTTCCAGATCCGTCCGACTTCACTCTCCGCCCAGGTTCTGCTGCCGGTCTCAGAAAGAAGGCCACGGCGACTTCCTCACCGAAGGTCCCGAAGCGAGCGACGTCTGTGAAAACAACAACGGCCACCTCCTCGCCGAGGCTTCCCAGGAGAGCGGCGACAACGATCGCCAAAGAGGCGGCGACGGGGGGTGGAAGCCACAGGGTCAGCCACAACAGAGATGGTGCTGTCTTTGCTGCCAAGGAAACCGAGGCTTTCAGCGAGGGCTCGGAACCCCCCCGCTGTCACTACCATGTGCACGCCATGTTGGGCGGTGAGGGTCAGCAGACCGCCGCGGCAGCTGTCAGCGGCAGTGACGTCACGGTGATGTCATTGGGCAGCGATGTGGCGACACTGGGTGAGAACTGGAGGTGGCTCTGAGGTTGTGGTGTGTGTGTGTGTGTGTGTGTGTGTGTGTGTGTGTGTCTGTGTGTGTGTGTGTGTGTGTGTGTGTGTGTGTGTGTGTGTGTAGGCAGGAACTGGGTGGCAGAATGGTTAAGACGCTCGTCCGTCTGCCAATACAGAGTCCGCGAGGGTCTGGGTTCGAATCCTGCGGCTCTCGCCCTTTCTCTCGAGTTTGACTGGAAAATCGAACTGAGCGTCTAGTCATTCGGATGAGACGATAAACCGAGGTTTCAGTTTCAGTTTCAGTAGCTCAAGGAGGCGTCACTGCGTTCGGACAAATCCATATACGCTACACCACATCTGCCAAGCAGATGCCTGACCAGCAGCGTAACCCAACGCGCTTAGTCAGGCCTTGAGAAAAAAATAATTAATTAATTAATAAATAATAATAATAATGAAAATAAAATAAATAAATAGATAAATAAATAAATAAATAAAATAAATAAAAAAGACAACAATGATGATAAATAAGCAAATAAATGTTAAGAAGAAGAAAAAAAAGCAGACACACATTCACACATACACACACATATGCATAACAACAACAATCAGGCACTGTGAATCATTGATGCATTAAAACCTTGGTGAGGCAAACCCACACCCTGGTCCACACCGATAAACCGAGGTCCCGTATGCAGTACGCATTTGGCGGTGCACTAGAAAAGAACCCATGGCAACGAGAGTGTTGTCCTCTGGCAAAATTCTGTAGAAGAAATCACTGACTGGATGGGTACACAAATATATACTTACTGTATGCATACACTCAAGGCCAGACTCAGCGCGTTGGGTTATCAGTGCTGCTGGTCAGGCATCTGCCTAGCAGATCTGGTGTAGCGTATATGGATTTGTCCGAACGTTGTGACGCCTATTTGTGAAACTGAAACTGAAGTGCGTGCGTGCGTGCGTGTGTATGTGTGTCACTCTGTGTGTGTGTGTGTCAGTGTGTGTGTGTGTGTGTGTGTGTGTGTGTGTGTGTCCGTATGTCTTCCATACTCTTTGTATACACGTACTTGAAATAATAAGATGTACGTTTAAGAGAAATATATAAGAATAAAAAATATATATATATATGTTAACCTGGACATGATACCAAAATCCATTTATCATAAGATATCGATGGAATATACAACTCCAAACTCAGTAGAAATACTAGATCTTGGTGATGATATTTTCGTATTTCAAAAAGACAACAACAACGACATCAACACACAAAATAACAAACAAAACAAAAAAAGAAAAACGGAAGAAAAAAGCCCGCGGAGACAGTAAAGTAGAACTACTGTAAAAAAACAGTTGAGAGAAAAAATTTCAAAAACGAAAAACAAAAGCGAGATAAAACAAAACAAAACAAACAAACAATAACAATAAACAACAAACAATGATGATGATGATGGTAGTAATAATAATAATGACTGATAATAATGATATGAATGATTACACACACACACACACACACACACACACACACACAAAGAAACAAACAAATACATAAACAAATAGTAAGAGAAAGCAAAGCAAAAAACAAAAAACAAAAAAACCAAACAAAAAAACAAACAAACCCAAAGACACAAAACAAACAAAAAACATCAACAACAACAACAACAAAAAAACACACCAACAAACAACAAAACAAAAAACAAACAAACAAACAAACAAACGAAACAAGCAAAGAACAGACACAAACACTGGATACATCACCGTGACCACAAACCTTGACCCGGGAGGCCCCACTTCCAGTAGACTGATGGCGTATGTGCACTAATGTGAACGGTTATGAATCGCCGACATCACAGAAAACGCATATATACCTCTCTTCACCTCTTTTTGCGAATGAGATGTCAGCTACGTCTGAAAAAAGCACGTTGAACAACAACAACAACAACAAAACAAAAACAACCCCCCCCCCTCATCCCCCCCCCCCCCCCAAAAAAAAAAACCACCAAAAAACCCCAGCGGTCCTCACGGCAAGAACTGAAAACATCAGAAGGCGACTGCTACACGGGACGGTGTCAAACGTGTAGATTAATCCATATGCTTTACAACTGCTATTTAAATAAATTATATATATATATATAAGAAAAAGAGCACAAAACCAGCAGAAACCCATTGTGCTGGTCAGACTTTGAAATGGAGCCAACTTCTTTTATTATTTTGATTGTTATTATCATTATTACTATTATCACCTTTAAAATGATTTCGAAAGGGGATGAAACGATTTAAGAAAAAAACAACAACAAAAGACTAAAATAATAATTCTAAATGTGATAAAAATCAAGGGAAAAAAATTCCCAAGCGGGGAATCGAACCCCGGCCGTCGCGGTGAGAGCGCGAAATCCTAACCACTAGACCACTTGGGACATGTTTCAGCATTGAGACAAGAAGATCAACAACAAATTCTAGAATCAAAGAGCTCAAGGATTTTTTCAATATGTGTCTCAGACAGATCTTTTTGCTCATCAATGGGTGGAGAAAAAGCTGAAATATTTTGTACGTTCAGAAATATATCATTAGAGGTAATAAACGAAGCACAATCGACCACGATTGTTGTGTGACCGGTTTTCAGCCACAGGAAGGAACATCACTCATGGAGAGCATTGTACGGGAGCAGTTTCCTCCCTTTGGCCAGTCCTGCATGCATGTAGTGTAACACTGACTTACAACAGAGTTCCTCATCGGAAAAGTAACGTTGAGCTCACAGACTTATAAGTCACGGACTCATAAGCTCATGCACTGACATGGCTTTTATCTAAATGTGTCGTTGGCTGGGCTCAATAAACTATTTCTTCTGACTTCGGACGAGAAACTCCGGGTGGAAGAGAAGATGAACGACCTGGCGACAGGAATCTCTCAGAAAAGCTTCTGTGCCATACATATTTTCTAGCTTTTAAGGGCAAAAGACTGCCAAAGACAGCAGATAATGGAAAAGCAACAACTGTGGACCACACACACACACACACACACACACACACACACACACCAGCCACGCCTCAAGATCAAGGGAAATAATCTTCCGACAGTAATTTCACACAAGATTTGGGATATAGTGTTATGTCCCTTCGGTCGGCTAATGTGATGTTTACTTTTATTTGGACGCCATTCTATCAGTTTACAGCATGACTGCAAATAGAAAGATCCTTACAAACTGCCATCGTGCAGTGTACGCATATATTTGATCGACTTGAATACGGGGTCAGCCGTTACATGTATTTATGCCGCTGACTTTGATTCTCACTTGAATTTCGTACCCATCAGACGTTGATTGAAATCAGCCAATCAGAACTCTGTTTGCACCGTTCACAACTTTTTTCATGATGGTGGACGGAAATTGGCAAAACAACCACCTGCGACATCGAACACACAAAGAATGTGATAAAACAAAGTGAATATTCGCCGATTACTAATAGTTCATCGTTGTTTACATATTCCTGATTCGCTGGGCCGAATGACCGGACGATGTAAGTGACATGAATATTTAAACGACCCAGTGTGCGGACTTCCGTGATGTTTACATACCTGTCCGTTCCAGTTGTCGATTTCTTTCACTGACGGGTGTGAACTTTCTTGCCCACTTCATGCAATGTTAATGCCTTTTATCCCGATCCCTTCAATCGACTCGAATAGCAGCAGTAGACTGACTAGTTAAATGTGCATTTTGTAACTATTGCTCGAAGTGACATTTAAGACCGTGGAGAGGTGGGGGTACCTGCTCAGGTAACCACAGGTATTTTCTTGATTCGCAGTGTCAAGATATGAAAAAAACCGTTTTAAATTTCCGTTGATCAGTCAGACACTCTAAGTACAACGTGTCCTTAGTGTTATTTTTGCTGTGGTTAGAACGCTCACGTGCATGTGTCAGTTGTGTGTAGCACATGTTCATCATCAATATCCAGTTGACAGCCTCAATCGTCATGTCGATTATTCTGCCGCAACTTTGTTACATTGTCACATGTCCATTTTCACCCACTTTCCTTTCCATGTGTCCAGTCAAGCCATAAGCTTTTTTTTTAATTTTAAATTTAGCATAATTCAGTCCCAGAATGAGCTTTGCTGAAGTTTACACTTTGTTGCTTTGGTAGTTTGGATATATTTGTTTGGATAAATAAACTGCTCTTGCTTTTTAAAGTTAAGAATTCTCTGTTTACTGCAAAATTCTGCTTTCTCTCAGCCTAATCAATCCAAGTATCCCCAGTCTGATTTTTTTCTTTAAGGCAGTCTCTAAATGAGTCATCCTGTGTGTGATCATAACTTCCCTGATTTTACATGTATCAAGACCCAGAGTTTGAGTGTTTGACTTTTGAACTTGAAATTTTACACAGAGCACTCATTCACATGTGTTACCAGAACTTTACACTTGTAATGATCAGGGTATGCAGTTTCACAGCACAATATTGATTGTAAGAGTACTTCACTCTCATTGGTTTGTGAATAATATTAATTCCTGATTGATAGTGATTTTTTTTCATTGATCGCTGTTTTTCAAATTTTGTTGTAAATTAATGATTGCCAAAATCATGATTTAGTAACAAAACATGTGTAGTAAATTTTGGAACATGTACATAGGAATCTATAAAATTTCTGTTTCATATATATATATATATATATATATATTAGAACTAGAAGTGAACATAAAGGTTTTAGACCAAACTGTAGACCAAAGCTGAAAAAAAAAGAAAATTACTTTCCGTTTCACTTTCACTAGTTTCAGGTTTGACTTCTGTGATGTTAACTGACAGTTCTGTACTTCTGTGATACATTCGTAAAATCTAACTTATCACACATATTATAACTGGTAAAGTCTTGTTCAGTAATTTAAGTAAGGCTTTGTATCATGGCCACATTTTATAAGAATTCAAGCATTAGTCTGAGAACAATACATGATGTACATTTTGTTTACAGTTAAAACTGTCATTGAAAAGTTAGTATGCATGCTAAACAATGAAAAATATCTCCATCTGTAAGAGCCGACTGGAATTTAGTTTTTTAGCTGGTCTGTATTTTACATAATGCTAGTAAGTAAGCCAACAACATAAATGATTACTGTCTGGGTATCACATATTTGTGATGTTGGTATTCAGGAAGCTATGAAGGAATATTATCTTTCGAAAGATTAATGGGTTTCAGTTTTTATCTTTCCAGCTGTTACAAGAATTTTTTTTTTTCATGCTTATGAACTGAAAGTCAGTTTTACTTGAACATTTCTTTTTAAGTTAGTTGTACGTGTATACACCACAGCAATAACTAAAGAAGTAAACTATTTCACAGAAAAGCAGTGTCTTTCTTTTTCATTCAAAACTAGTCACTTTGAGTTTGACTGGTTTATGGCAAATTAAAGTGTTCCATTATGTGGTTTTCATTCTTTCTTCTTTTTTTTTTTTTAACCTTGTGGGCAGAATCCACCATGTACGGACATCACACTTCACGGCGCCGCAAGAAGCGGCCAATGGGGCATGGAATAAAAAGTGTGCAGGTGTCAAGAGGACGTCATGGCTATGGC
The DNA here is from genome assembly GCF_041734735.1 of Babylonia areolata. Lineage (NCBI taxonomy): Eukaryota > Metazoa > Mollusca > Gastropoda > Neogastropoda > Buccinidae > Babylonia > Babylonia areolata. Next base: position 25,488,362 of record NC_134877.1, on the reverse strand, counting down.
TTCACCATCTCCGGTCAGCATCCCTGTGTGCTCAGCTGCATTGTTCCTGGAAGCCCGGCAGAAATGGTGGGGCTGAAGGCCGGGGACTACCTGTACTTTGTGAACGGAATGAACGTGGCCCATGCCCCGCATGACGATGTGGTCCGCATGGTCGGGCAGTCCACAGGGACACTGGACCTCCAGGTGGCTGAAAACTACAACAGCTCAGATTCGTCAGAGGATGATTATCTACCTCGGAGCAAGTCCAGGTATCCCAACAGGGTACGATTTCGCCAGTCTCAGGGGGATCTTGGGGGTAAAGCAAGCATTGCATCTCGTCCCTTGCCTCAGAGGCCGGTGGACACACGAGGGAGCCATGGTCGACCGTACAGAAACCATGCTCCTGTCGGAGCGGATTCTGATCTGTCCACCAGTTTGACTTCCCCTGGGTCGTCACTCAGCGAAGACAGAAGTCGCCATGACTACATGGACGCTATGTATGGATGGAAACGGCCAGTCTATGAAAGAATTGGACGGCATTCCAGCAGCTATGGTAAAATTACAGACAGCAGCACAACAGACATGTCTGGGGAAAATTTGGCCTTTACCATGGCCACTGTGCAGAACGGACCTGTTATTTCCACAGCTAAAATCTCCTCAGCCACTTCCAAGAGACCACCATCACGAAGTCAGGAATCTGTGAATCCCAGCTATGCTCCGCCAGGCAGTCATGACAATGCAACAGTGGCTTCTTCATCACATGAGACTGCAACAGAAGCTGAAGCAGTCCCAGAAGTGGCAGAAAGAGAAGAAGATGAAGATGGTATTCCACCAGCAGTTGAAACTGAAGTCAGAGCTATTGTGGGCTATATTGGTTCCATTGAGTTACCAGGCAACCTTAATCGCCCCAACCAGCAATTGCAGCAGTTGAGAAATGCAGTAAGGCGATTGCGTGTGGAACAAAAGATCCACACTTTGGTGCTGATGGAAGTGGATGCATCAGGAGTGCGACTGTCAAACGGAATAGGAGGCACAGTGGCACATTACACGGTGGATAAGCTGGCCTTCAGTGGCATCTGCCCTGATGACAAACGCTTTTTTGGTATCGTAACTCTCAACAGCGTTTCCGATGATATCAGCGAATTCAGCGGCCACACGGATGGTTCTCCGAGCAGCTCATGCCATGTGTTCATGGTCGACCCCGACATGAGTCCTCACATGCTGCACGTGCACAAAGCCAAAGCCTTCAACTTGACCTGCACGCCCAGCCCAGACAACCAGCACTGCAGCCAGTTCCCCCACTCCCCCACCCACCTCATCCTGTGCATCGCCAACCTGTACCGCGACAGGCCCCGCACCAAGCTGGACAGCGACATCATCCAGTCCCACGCCTTCACCGACCCCTCCAGGCCGGCGCAGCGCAGCAGCAGCAACAGCAGCAACAGCGACAGCGGGCTGGGCTTCGGGCGAGAGGAGGCCCACAATGAACAGGTGTGTGTGGTGGACATGCAAGAGGAGGCAGTGGCTGCCAGTGGACAGCCCTCGATGAACGACAACGCTGCTGCCAGGAACGTGAGCACCCCCAGCCTGAGCACCACCCGCAGCCTGAGCTCCCTCCAGCAGCACCACCTGTCTCCCAGCGTCTATGCCTTCCACACGCCGAGAAGTCTGCACCGGCCCATGTCCGCCTTCGAGGTGCGGCGGGGCCTGAACAACTCCTCCAGCAGCGAGGAATGCTGGGCGGGTCAGGGTCAAGGCCGAGTGGACAAGCTGACCCCCCGGGCCATGCCCGACCCAGCCACCCGCTGCCTCCCGCGGGCCACGTCCACGGACGGGCTGGAGCGGAACCCCAGCGCGGAGAGCCTGCGGCAGAGCATGCAGCGTCTTCTTCAGGCCCGGCAACAGCAGCTGCAGCAGGAGCAGGCCATCAGCAGCGACGGAGAGTCCCAGGTGTCCAGCCAGGTGCAGGCCAGCCACGCCGCGCGCTCCGCCTTCCAGGTGCCCCGCCCCGTGTCCGCCCCTCTCAGGGCCAGGGGGCGGCGTCAGCAGGTTGGTTGTGTATTGAATGATTGAACGAATGAACCTATTTCTAGCTTTTGACATCACTCTTTTTATTTACAGGACATGTGTAAGAGATGAATGCATATAATGTTTCAGTGCCTCCAGGGGGCACACGAAAATTCCTTGCCTTGCCTTGGGGAACTGGGCAACACTTTCGTTTGTTTTACTTTTGAGTTAATTCATACAGTGACATTTATTTTACATCATTTCCGTCCCCCTCTACTTCTCTGGGTGATTCTGAAAACTGATTGGAGAAGATCAGGTATTTTCTAACTGGTTCTGTTCACTTCCATAATTTCCATCAACAAACGTTCTTTTCTCATTTGGAGACTTTTGGCAGTGCTGAAGGGCTTTTTTTATACTATAGATACAGCTTACCAATACTGACGTTCTTAGTCACTGTCTTGGCAGTTTCTTGCAGGAAACTGTTTGACTTGAAAGTTGAATGTTCTGGGCATTGCAACATCTTGTCATAGTTCCCTTCTCAAGGCCTGACTAAGCGCGTTGGGCTACGCCGCTGGTCAGGCATCTGCTTGGCAGATGTGGTGTAGCGTATATGGATTTGTCCTGAATGCAGTGACGCCTCCTTGAGCTACTGAAACTGAAACTCCCTGATAAATCGAGCCTGGTACTCAGAAACCTTTTATGTTTTCTTGGAGAAGATCAAGAAATGGTTCGACACATGGCCAGATCTGCTCATACAGGTACGAAGACCTGACCAGTGCATGCACAGAAAATATACAATGTTCTGGTTATTCAGTTGCTAAGACATTGGCTGAAACTGCTCTCAGGTTGCAGACGCTTCTTTTTTCTCTTTCTTTGTCACTAAAATGGGGACCATCCACATTGAAAGCAAATCAGGTTTCTCTGTCATTGTTTAAAACTTTGAGAATATGATAAAATATATCAAAACTCTATTGATGTATATGATATTTTTTAATTCTATCTTTTTTGTATTCATGATACTGAATTTCAAACTGTAATTAGTAATTTTGTTTTGTAGTTTCAGATTGTGTTATCTGCTGCAGATTGCGCATTCAGGTTACTGTTCTAATCTTAAATTAGCTATCTTTCATTTGCAAATTTTGCAGAACTTTACTGTTATAACAAATAAAGTTTTAAAAAAGTTATCATGAAATGCATTAGGACAGTACTGGAATTTACTTATATATGCAGAGATATATATGTATCATCACATTAACATTCCACATGATCATCACTCTAACTCGTGCTAATCATAGTCATGGTAGTCACACATAATTTTATCACCACACTTACCCTTTGTTTTTTGGGGAAAAAAAAAATTTCAGAGTGAGATGGTGGACGTGGGTTTTGGCAAGCTGAGTCCTCGCGCCTTTCCACAGCCCAGCGACATGATTCGCTCCCCCTCGGCGCCCCCCATTGCCTACTTTCCTCACCAGGACCCTGATGACGACGAAGACGACACAGAGAGTGAAGACGATCCTTTCGTCCGCACCATCATCTCCCAATTCAACAAGGACCGGGTTCTGGATTTCGGAGATGAGAATCCTCGCCGCTTTTCGGAGGGGTTCGCTCTTGGAAAGCAGGTGAGTTGACCCAACTTAGCATTTGTCAGTGAGTGAATGTGGGTTTTGTGTGCGTCAGTGTGTTTGTGTGTCAGTTTGTGTACGTGTCAGTGTGTGTGTGTGTGTGTGACAGTGTGTGTTTCATAGTGTGTGTGTGTGTGTAAGTGTACTGGCACTTTAAGAACTGGCATAGCATAAAAATTGAAAAGTTAACAAAAGGAAGACTGGGATATAGATAATCTACATATTCTTTGGATGATAAAAATATCCCAACCTTGTGTGGAAGAGCATGGACACAAAAGCCACCCCAAAAATCACCTCATTTTTCACATGTCAACATACTACCCCTACCACCAGTTACGCAAAATGTTCATATCGCAAAAAACAAAGCAAAAAAAAAAAAAGACAGCAAACTCTTAAGTCTGTTTGTGTAGGAATTCTTCCTTTTTTGACAGGAGTCGGCCTTTTCTAGTACACAGTAGAGATCAACTCTAGTGTGCTGAGAGAGTGGTTTGTTTTTGGTCCACCATTGTATGTCAACAGTACTCTGCCTTCTTTCTCTGCCCTTTCCTGTCATTTCAAGTTGGGAGTGACGCTTGTCTTGGTTTTTCTTCCAGATTAAGCATTTAAAAAGGGTGAGGATGTATGACTTATGATTTATGTTTGTCAAGAGAGTTAAGATGATAATGTAATTTTTAAAAGACTCCTGTTTCATTATTGTGATAAGATGACAGAAATATCAATTACTTGCTAAAAAATCAGAATTCTAGCATGGTGTAATATATATAACAAACACATGCGTTCCAACTGTAAGGTGTTCATAAGCATTTATCAGTTGCTGGATTGCATTCCTTTGTTTGGTGGGAACAGTCTTCTGGGAACTGATACGTATTGAAATATCTGCCTCAGTTTTTATGCAGCTGTGGTTCATGCTTCCTGCGTCTATCCTACTAAAGAGATGGACAGTCAGACAGAGACTGCAAAGCATTATTTGTTTTTGGAGAACTGACAATTTACTATTAAATGCTAGACCATAAGATATTGATACCAACATCTGGACTGCTCTTTATTACTCAAAAAGGAAATTGTTTTATGCCCCTTTAATTAACCCTTTAAATTTAATATCCTGAAAATAAATACACATTTTAAGATATGGGGTGTTTTGTTTTACATAAATTTATTTAACAGCTGTCATGATTACAATTGCATTGAATACATTTTGTCAATTTACTTTTTATTTAAAAAAAAAAAAAAAAAAATTTTAAATCGGCAAGGGAGGTAATTTAATAGTTGCACATTTTATCCAGGAAAAAAAAGATAGCTGGAAGTAGAACAAATTTCAGAGCAGCATATCTTGTCTGGCCTTTGAATTCCAGGACAGGATTTAGGCCTTTCCTTGTCAGCGTCAGTGCAACTTGCAATAAAAATGCAGCGTTGTTCCTGTATCTCACCAGAATCCTGCTCACCAATTCGTCAATTAATGTTTTACGTAATTTGTTTACTTTTTGTCACAACAGATTTCGCTGTGTGCAATTCTGGCTGCTCTCCCTGGAGAGAACGCATTGCCATAGTGCAGTGCTACCCATATTGTTTTTCTTTTTTTTCTGTGTGCAGTTTTTACTTTTTTTTGCTATCAAAGTGGATTTTTTCTATTACCAGAGACAACTCATTAACTTGTGCTTAGTGCATGCAGCACACGGGACCTTGGTTTATGGTCTCATCCGTATGACTAGTACCCAGACCACCGCTCAAGGTCTGGAGGGGAGAGAAACAATCATATATTGGACTGGAACCTGTGGACACTTGCTTCCAAGTCAAAGGCACTACCACTAGGCCACCGCTCCACTGCTGCATGAGATTCTGCTGATTGTAATGATAATAATAATAATAATGGATACTTATATAGCACACTATCCAGAAATCTGCTCTAGGTGCTTTACAAAAACGCTTTTGTTAACATAATACATCATATCTATGTTACATACACACACCAAAATGTGACTACACACACACACACACACACACACACACACATGCATTTTAACATACATGTGTATCTAACAGCTACCCTAACACATACGCACACATAGGCAGGCACTAACTTTCATAAACACACGCACACACAATACACATTCATATTCATGCATGTAGTTATGTACACATACATATGTATACACACATAGTCAAGCACAGTTAACGCAAAGGAAGTGGACCTGCCACAATTGAACTTATTGCTGAGGGAAAAGGTGAGTTTTGAGACGAGATTTAAAAGATGCGAGGGAATCAGAATGACGGAGGTTATCAGGGAGCTTGTTCCACGTCTTTGGCGATTGAAAAGAAAACGATCTGTGTCCATAGGTCTTACTTCTAACGTGAGGTATCCTGAGAAGTCGAGTATCAGAGGAAGAACGGAGCTGGCGAGACGGGGTATAGATATGGATGAGTTCAGAAAGATACTTGAGGCCAGATCCGTTGACTGCAGAAAAGGTCAGAGTGGATAGCTTATAGTCTATTCGATCAGAAACAGGCAACCAGTGGAGAGACTGAAGGAGAGGAGAAACACGGTCAGATTTTGATTGTATTCCGATATCAGTCTGAAAGGAAATCTGGAAAGTGGTAACTTCACATGTTTAAGTGGAAATCTGTATATATGGAGGTAAAGCCACAATTTCACACAAACTGAAAGCCTGTCTCACTCCTATCAGATGTCATATTTTGGTCAATGCAATTAAGTTGACTCAAAACTAAGTAATTGGTACCAAAAAAATAAAATGAAATCAATAAATATATAAATAAAAACAAAAAAGGTCCTCAGGAACAGTAACTTATAGTTCAGCTTTACACACACCTCTTTAGAAGTTACGTACTTCATTCTCATACTTATTCCAGTGACGGGCGCAATAGCCGAGTGGCTAAAGCGTTGGACTGTCACTCTGAGGGTCCCAGGTTCAAATCACGGTGACGGCGCCTGGTGGGTAAAGGGTGGAGATTTTTCCGATCTCCCAGGTCAACATATGTGCAGACCTGCTAGTGCCTGAACCCCCTTCGTGTGTATATGCAAGCAGAAGATCAAATACGCACGTTAAAGATCCTGTAATCCATGTCAGCGTTCGGTGGGTTATGAAAACAAGAACATACCCAGCATGCACACCCCAATGCCTACATGGTGGGGTAAATAAACAAAACGGTCATACACGTAAAAGCCCACTTGTGTACATAGGAGTGAACATGGGAGTTGCAGCCCACGAACGCAGAAGAAGAAGAAGAAGAATACTTATTCCAGCACCAAGTTTGTATATTACAGACTCGTTAAGAAATAAAAGTTGATGCAGTCAAAGATAAAACTGGAATTGGAGGCTTCTAAAATTTCTGTTATTGTGTTAGTGATGAATTCATAATCAGATATATATACGGTTATGTCCAGTGTGTGCATATTGTATTGTATCATAATGTATTACTCTTTTGTCACAATAGATTTCTCTGTGTGAAATTCGGGTTGCTCTCCCCAGGGAAAGTGTGTTGTTACACTCAGAGTGCCACCTTTTTTTTCTGACAGCAGTTTTATTTGTTTTTCTGTTGAAGTGGATTTCCTACAGAATTTTGTCAGGGACAATCCTTTTGTTGCCATGGGTTCTTTTACATGTGCTAAGTGCATGCTGCACACGGGACCTCGGTTTATTCTCATCCGAATGACTAGTGTCCAGACCACCACTCATATCTGGTGGAGGGGGAGAAAATACTGGCGACTGTGGGATCCGAACCAGTGTGTTTAGATTCTCTCACTTCTTAGGTGGACGCGTAATCACTCGGTCAACTCTCCACTTGAGTGACTACCTGGAGCAGTGTGATTGAACAGAGCACAAGTTGATAAAGCAATGTGAACAGGTGGTCACAGTCTGTCTTCAACATTTTTTTCCTCCGAAAATCAAAACAAACATACACGCATACCTGCCTGTGTACATTTGCATGGGTGTGCACATGTACTTATTCGTACTCATACACACACCTACATGCATGTGCACACCTGCATGAGTGTATGTGTGCGCGCGCACACACACACACACACACACACACACACACACACACACACACACACCCCTAGTGACACATACACACATAGTGACACACGCACATACACACTGCTAGTGCTACACCATACTTATTGAATTGTACATTGTGATCAGTACAGTTATACCACACACGCGCACACACATACACACACACAGAATAGATAAAGGTATAGATATGTATATATTCATTCAGAACATTGTGATTGTGATTACATGTAATAGACGTATACAGCAAAGGTAACAGTGAATAGATGATCTACGAGAAAAAGGCTATGCCAGTTTTAAGGTCAGTTTGACCCACCCATTGAAGCGAGTCAGAGCTGGATTTGGGTAGATCTATTCCAGGCTCCAACAGTGTGTGTGTGTGTGTGTGTGTTGCTGTTGTGTCACACTGTGCATTCAAGTGAATGCCACTTGCCCTGCAGATGATAAAAAATATTACACACTAGACTACAGTCTTACTGTCCTGTCCTCACGTTGTATTCCGACTTCAGTCCCTCCCTTCCCTTCCTGCTTTCTTTTTCTTCAGTCACACAGACAGTACAGTAATCCAAACACCAGGCCCAGACTCCCTGGGCCCAGATCATCATTATTATTTATTATTATTGAGACTTGTATGGCATCCATCTTCGGTCACAGACCAAACTCTATAGATAATTATTATTCATTATTGATACATATGCAACACCTGTCTTCAGTCAGAGTCCAAACTCTACAGGTAATTATTATTGATACATGTGTAACACCTGTCTTCAGTCAGAGAACTAACTCTACAGATAATTATTATTGATACCTATGTAACACCTGTCTTCAGTCAGAGAACTAACTCTACAGATAATTATTATTGATACCTATGTAACACCTGTCTTCAGTCAGAGACCAAACTCTACAGATAATTATTATTGATATATGTGTAACACCTGTCTTCAGTCCGAGACCAAACTCTACAGATAATTATTATTGATACCTATGTAACACCTGTCTTCAGTCAGAGACCAGACTCTACAGATAATTATTATTGATACCTATGTAACACCTGTCTTCAGTCAGAGAACTAACTCTACAGATAATTATTATTGATACCTATGTAACACCTGTCTTCAGAGACCAGACTCTACAGATAATTATTATTGATATCTATGTAACACCTGTCTTCAATCAGAGACCTAACTCTACAGATAATTATTATTGATACATGTGTAACACCTGTCTTCAGTCCGGGGCCAAACTCTACAGATAATTATTATTGATACATATGTAACACCTGTCTTCAGTCAGAGACCAGACTCAACAGATAATTATTATTGATATCTATGTAACACCTGTCTTCAATCAGAGACCTAACTCTACAGATAATTATTATTGATACATGTGTAACACCTGTCTTCAGTCTGAGACCAAACTCTACAGATAATTATTATTGATACATATGTAACACCTGTCTTCAGTCAGAGACCAAACTCTACAGATAATTATTATTGATACCTATGTAACACCTGTCTTCAGTCAGAGAACTAACTCCACAGATAATTATTATTGATACATGTGTAACACCTGTCTTCAGTCAGAGACCAAACTCTACAGATAATTATTATTGATACCTATGTAACACCTGCCTTATGTCCGAGACCAAACTCTACAGATAATTATTATTGATACATGTGTAACACCTGTCTTCAGTCAGAGACCAAACTCTACAGATAATTATTATTGATACCTATGTAACACCTGTCTTCAGTCAGAGACCTAACTCTACAGATAATTATTATTGATACATGTGTAACACCTGTCTTCAGTCAGAGACCAGACTCTACAGATAATTATTATTGATACATGTGTAACACCTGTCTTCAGTCAGAGACCAGACTCAACAGATAATTATTATTGATACGTATGTAACACCTGTCTTCAGTCAGAGACCAGACTCAACAGATAATTATTATTGATACGTATGTAACACCTGTCTTCAGTCAGAGACCAAACTCTACAGATAATTATTATTGATACCTGTGTAACACCTGTCTTCAGTCAGAGACCAGACTCTACAGATAATTATTATTGATACCTATGTAACACCTGTCTTCAGTCAGAGAACTAACTCTACAGATAATTATTATTGATACCTATGTAACACCTGTCTTCAGTCAGAGAACGAACTCTACAGATAATTATTATTGATACATATGTAACACCTGTCTTCAGTCAGAGACCAAACTCTTAAGAGCTTCACAATTACACAACAGGCTGCCTGCCTTGTTGGAGTCTACTGACAGCTGCTTTTAGGCACTTATCATTTGTTTCCTGGCATTCAGTCAGACATCAGTCATTGTTTACTGGTTCAGTTAATGTATTGTTCCAGATTTTGTTTGTTTTTGATGGGGGCATTACATTTTTAAAATATTCTTTTTATAGCCAAGTTGATTGCATGGTAAAAGCATGTCAAAAGCAACGGTATTGAAAAAAAAAATCCAAACATAAAGTAGGAAAAAGATACATAGTCAAGATTACTAAAGAGTAATTAATAATCAATTAAACCCAGTTGTAGTGTTGATCAAATCATTTGTTAGTTTCCTTTTGGTGCGAAAACACAATTTCAGTGAAACATATCATGAAATTATGAAAATTAAAGTGTGTAGGCCAGGTGTGAGAAGCTAATGAAATCAAGCAATTCATCTGTAAACTATGAACATGAGTTTTTGAATATGGCAGCCCCATTGAGTTCACTGTAGTAACAGGATTGATGAGAATATTGAACGGAAACTGAAAGAAATTTGTTCCAACTCTGGCAAATAAATGTTCAAACATGCAGTATAGCCAAGAACCTGGGACCTGCACAAATGACCTGAGCTATGCATGTGTACAATAATAATAATGGATACTAAAATAGCACACTATCCAGAAATCTGCTCTGGGTGCTTTACAAAAATACTTTTGTTACATAAAACATTACATCAATGTTACATACACACACCAAAATGTGACTACACACACACACACACACACACACACACACACACTGCATACATACATTTTAGCATACATGTGTATATAACAGCTACCCTAACACATACACACACATAGGCAGGCACAAACTTACATAAACACACGCACACACAATACACATTCATATACATGCATGTAGTCGTGTACACATACATATGTATACACACATAGTCAAGCACAGCTAACACAAAGGAAGTGGACCCGCCACAGTTGAACTTATTGCTGAGGGAAAAGGTGAGTTTCGAGACGAGTTTTAAAGATGCGACGGAATCAGAATGATGAGGTTATCAGGGAGCTTGTTCCATGTCTTTGGCGATTGAAAAGAAAACGATCTGTGCCCATAGGTCTTACTTCTGACGTGTATGAAATATCTAAAGTAAAAGTGTATGAAATATTGAAACATGCCGAACTGCTGTGGAACCTATAAACAAAAGTGTACTTAAAGTACAGGTGTAAAATAATCAACTGTTATCATTTCACCTGATTGATTTAACAGGCAGCCCTGCAGCAATTCGTAACAAAGAAGGAAAGCAACACTGCTTTTCACGTTACCTGCTGTCAGTTTTTGGGATGGTCTTCCGCCCTTTCTTGCCGACCACCATTACCTCGCAGCACGTGCTACCGTTTGTGAGGTCACAGCCCAAATCGTTATTATTGTTTCCCGAACTTCAACGTTTCTTCTTATTTCGCATTCCCCATAGGTCCGCATAAATTCGGGAACTCCGAACAGTCAACAATTTTTCAATCGCCAGTGACATCAATGCTGGGGTGTTTTATCAACAGCCCCAAATAGAAACACAACACATGGTACGAACTTAGTCAATATTTTTACCGATTCGTTGCTGTGTGGGAATCGAATTGACTAATGCAGATGGTCGCCAGAGACAGAACTGGCGACGACTGTTTGGTTTTAGGGGGTCCAACACGATTCGCTTGCGTGATTTCCAACCAGCTTCACACTCCCCCACCTCGCACAAGCTTCTTCTTCTTCCCAGGCCCCTGTTCACTCGAAAGGGACCTTGCGGAAAGGTGTCAAAGTACTTAACTCCCCTCGAAGTGCTGCTGAGCACTTCAGAGTTTATCGCCTCGGGCGAGACATTGGGGCGTGACGCGCATGTAAAGGCGATGTGTACCGCGTCATCAGTGTCACTGCAACAGTTGTGAAAACGAAACCGAAACGGTTGGTAAGGCTGCAGGCTTATTTGTTTCGTAAAAATTATCACCATGGAAAGTTTAATCAACATTTGATATTATAAAACGTATATATTCGTCTTTAAAATAAAATAAGAAATCCTGTGGGTTCCACGTGACCCAGTTGTTCTGAAACGAACAGTCCGTAACGAGTGACCGGGTTTGGTTCTCAAGCCTCGCGGACATCATCGGGTCGTGGTGACGGACGCCTGCTGTTTTGGGTTCTTTGTTCGTTTTTCGCATCTGGTCTGTATTGGTGGAGATCTCGAGGCCACTCAGACGTTGCCTTGGCCCCAGTGCCAACACTTCGAGGGCCTGACAGACGTGATTCAACCTCAGGGCGTCTTTCCGGTGGTGTTTTGTGTAGAACCGTCTGAACTTTCGTCATTTGGAGGTCCAGCTGAAGTATCATTCACTTTAATAGGAGGGACGGATTTGGTGAAATTAGCCATGCTGTATAGTGGATATCGGGCTCTTGAAGTTGAACAACGGAGTCGCCGAACCTATCTGTTGTCCGATGTCCGAAGCGAATCGTTGAGCTCCGTCTCAGGAATCGTCCAATCAGGTATCAACATTGTAGTTCCTAAATGCCTTCAGGTTTCCAACCCCCACCCCACCCCACCCCTTTGGAAAGAGAGAGAGAGAAAAATAAAATTAGGGGAAATTATTTGACTCATTGAATAGTTTCACCTGTGACTGAAGGTGGCCAGTGTAAGGGATCTCGTTTTTTTTCGGTGAGCAGCTCTTGGCTCACTGTGTTGGCCGCATCCTGCAGAGCAGTTCCCACCTGCGTGGAGACAGAGTGTCCATGGTGATGGTGAATGGGACTGGGAGTATTCAGTGGGATTTGAACCCCGGGTACACGGAGTTGAAAGAGGTGTGCGTGTCCACGTCGTGACAGCCTGTGAAAGTTGCCTCGTTGCTGTGCGAGCAGTCGCGAGTTGTTTTCAGATGGGTGTTGTGAAGCGTTCCTCTTGGTGTCTTCGGGAACGGATCATTAGGGAAAGGGTGCGATTTTTTTTTAAACCAACCAGCGATGTGGGTCTCGTTCACAATCTCACCTCTCTGTCCCTCTCTGTGCCTCTCTCTGTCTCTGTCTCTCCTTCTCTTTGTCTCTCGTTGTTTCTCTCTTTTCATCTGTCTCTCTCTCTCTCTCTCTCCCTCCCTCCCTCCCTCCCTCCCTCCCACCCTCCATCTCCCTCTCCTTGTCTCTCGTTGTGTCTCTCTTTTCATATCTCTGTCTGTCTGTCTGTCTCTCTCTCTCTCTCTTACCATGCTTATCTCTCGTTGTGTCTATGTCTGTCTTCTCTTTTCTCCGCTATCTCCCTCTCTCTCTCTCCCTGTCCCCCTCTTTGTCTCTCGTTGTGTCTCTCTTTTCATCTGTCTGTCTCTGTCTCTCTCTCTTACGATGCCCATCTCACGTTGTGTCTTTCTCTCTTTTCGCCTCTCTCTCTCTCTCTCTCTCTCTCTCTCTCTCTCTCTCTCTCTCTCTCCCTCTCCCTCTCTTTGTCTCTCGTTGTGTCTCTCTTCTCTTTTCATCTCTCTGTCTGTCTATCTCTTGTTGTGACTCTGTCTTTCTTCTCTTTTCGCCTCTATCTCCACCACCACCACCCCCCACCCCCCCCCCCCGCCCCCCACCACCCCTCTCTCTCTCCCTGTCCCCCACTTTGTCTCTCGTTGTTTCTCTCTTTTCATCTGTCTGTCTGTCTGTCTGTCTCTGTCTCTCTCTCTTACGATGTCCATCTCTCGTCGTGTCTATGTCTTTCTTTCTTTTCGCCTCTCTCTCTCTCCACACCTCTCTCTCTTTCTCCCTCTCCCTCTCTTTGTCGCTCCTTCTGTCTCTTCATCCTTCTGTCTGTCTGTCTGTCTGTCTCTCTCTCTCTTTCCCTCCCCCTCCCTCTGATTCTCTCCCCCTCTCTCTCTCTCTCTCACTCATTCAGACAGACAGACAGAAAGGAAGACGGTCATGCTAGATTTCCGAAGATAATGAGTTCGAATTCCCAGAAGTTGGCCTGCTGCGTGACTCGGTGAAGGTGTGTCAACGTTCTGACGGCTTCGGCCCAGTGTCATCACGTTTACCTTTTATCCACTGTGCGAAGGAGGGGGGTGGGGAGCGTGGGGAGGGTTGGGGGGGTGGGTGGGTAGGGAGATGGAGAGGGGGGAGGAAAGGGGGGGGGGGGGTTCCTGTCGGCTTTGTCTGTTTGAGTCGATATGTGAAGCCCGAATTTCTTTTGTTTCCGCCCGTGTATCTCTGTCTGTCTGTATGTATGTATCTCTACAGACACACGGTATTCTCTCTCTCTCTCTGTGTGTCTGTGTCTGTGTGTCTCTCTCTCTCTCTGTCTCTGTCTCTCTCTCTGTCTCTGTCTCTCTCTCTCTCTGTGTCTCTCTCTCTCTCTCTCTCTCTCTCTCTCTCTCTCTCTCTCAGTGTGTGACTCGACTCCTCCCTCTGTGTATGTCTTCCACACTCATCAAAAAATAGAATCAGGGATGTCTCCCCTTACAAAGTAAAATACGTCCCCTCAGACAGGCCAAAACGACAAAGTTTGAAAAGTGCTTTTTTTTTTCTTTTTATTATTAATATTATTATTACACTTGACCATGCCGTGTCGGTTAGCTGGTTATGCCATCACTACGGCAAGTGACAAAGCAGCCGACCAAGACAGAGGGGTGGGAGGGGGTGGGGGTGAGGAGAGTAGGGGTTTGGGACGGTGTCGGCGCGACCTCAAAGGCTAGACTTTGGACTGGACGGAGCAGGGAGGGAGATAAGAAGGGGGGGGGGGGGGGGGAGGGGGGGGGGGTGACGGGATGGGGAGGGAAGGGGGGGGGGGTAGATGACACGGCTGGCACACTATGACTTTTTTAAATTTTTTTTTTTTTAATTGAGGTTTAAAGTTTAGAACAGTGGCTAGTCATCTGAATGTGTCTGTGCGGGCACATTGATTTATGCGGAGGGCATGTGGTCGGTGTGTGTGTGCGTGTGTGTGTGTGTGTGTACGTGCGTGTGTCTTCATAAGCATGTGAAAGGATAGCTAATTATTGGTAAGAACAAGAGGGTTCTTCAGACTATGATAGTCTGAAATCAGACCGAGAGATGGTTAGAAAAATGGCAGACTTCTTATACTTTTGCATGTCGCTGTAGCTGTGGAGTTAATATAGTGTGGTTCAGACTGAAACAGAAATCCTCAAAATGATCCTTGATGAAGTCTGCAGATTGGCTGATCTAAGTTTTAACCCAACATGCAGCATGCAGACAACTGTAGTTCCTTTCGCGGGGTTGAGCTTGAACGGCCTGTTCATTTTAGTTCTAATTATAAAGGTCAATTTTTTGCTGTATACTCGACCTTTTGATTAAGTCATATTTATCCCTTTCTCGAGACCAGATAAGAATCACAAGTGTTCGTAGAGGCTGTTAGTGGAATATGAGCGCATTACATGAAACTCAATGCTCATCTATATCTGGATTGTCGCGCGCGCGTATTATTCGTATTGTGTTGTATTTTGAGAGAGGGAGTACGAATAGGCGAACCGGGCGAAGAAGCCATGAGGATTGCGGTAATATAACATCCTGCTGGCATGCTAGGCATGCGAGTTGCATGGTGTATACATGGGGGGGTGGGATGGCGGAGGGGGGGTGGGGGGTGAGCAGACCCTTTGATGTGCCGCTGTTTGCGTCCCAGCGCGGTGTGAGTGAGGTCCGTGAAGCAAGCAGAGACCTCGACGCCGCCGTCCTCAAAGAGATAAGGGGACCGTCATAAAATCCTCTTGAGCCCATGTGCGTTGGTGGACAGCAGCTGCGTTGCACGTGCGGTTCAGTCCTTCGTTTTACGGACCAGTGAAAGATGCGTGTTTTCGACAAAACGAAAGAAGCTGGCTGACAGTTCGCACCAATGAAACAACGGGATGTATTTTCTCGACGAATGAAAATGGATTTCTGCGAAAACGTCACCCTGGCTCTGGATAAGCAGTGGCGTTGATGCCGCCGTCTTCAAAGCGACAGCGAAGAATTTTTTGCGCGTTTCCATTGAGGACGTACCAGTGTGTTGGACAACAGCTCTTGGCAAGTAGTGTGGAACGGATCAGACTAGAAGTGAGCCTCGCGTTGAATATAGGACTGTATCACGCATCCCAAAGTAAGTTGGGCGAATCCACACTCGACCACAGTCTCACATTGGATGTGGAGTTAACTGTGTTGTCAGTTTTTGCCGAAAACACGAAAGAGACTTGGCTGCAGAAAAGGAGAAGTCATGGCGCCGATAACACCTCAAGCGGAATTGGTATGCTTGTTTGCTTTTGTTCTTCTTTAGACGTGTGCTTGTTGTTTAGCCAGTTTAAAACGTGTCCGTGAAGTACGACCCATTTGCAGGTTTTGTTGTTGTTTTTGGTAATTTTTTCGTCAATTACCGTGGTTATGATTTTGTTTGTGTGTGTGTGTTGTGTTAAGGCAGGTAGGAAAATGTCCCACTAAAGCTTTGCCATTTCCAGACTTCGATTTGTTCCTCATAACTATGCAACACTGATAGTTTCTCTGCTTGAATTTTTTTAATTTTTATTTTTCAACAAGGTTAGGCACAGTGTTGCCAGTTTTCCCCTCACGTGTAGATATAATGTGTTAACTTGTTGTTATCCATCTGAAAACACTTTCGTTTTTTTGTTTATTGATTGTAGTTGTGCCCGAAAAGGTAGCTGAGAATAACTTAGGTCAGGTATAATAAACCGCTGGCGAGTTCCGAGGCTGTCTTGGATCTTGCGGATGCGTTTCGCGAAATGGCGAACAGTGCCAAAGGCGGTCTACATGGACAAAAGCAGCAAACATGTGCTGACCTCCATTTCTTCAGTTGATGGCTTCCATTGTTAAAACCAAACACTGTACAATTAAGTGCCATCGTTTTACACAATAAGACAGCCAAAGTATGAAGTAATAAGTCGAAAAACGGTTTCGCACGTTCTGCCTATCTTCTACTTCTTCTTTGTTCATAGGCTGCAACTCCCACGTTCACTCGTATATACACGAGTGGGCTTTTACGTGTATGACCGTTTTTACCCCGCCATGTCGGCAGCCATACTCCGCTTTCGGGGGTGTGCATGCTGGGTATGTACTTGTTTCCGTAACCCACCGAACGCTGACATGGATTACAGGATCTTTAACGTGCGTATTTGATCTTTTGCTTGAGTATACACACGAAGGGGGTTCAGGCACTAGCAGGTCTGCACATATGTTGACCTGGGAGATCGGAAAAATCTCCACTCTTTACCCACCAGGCGCCGTCACAGAGATTCGAACCCGGGACCCTCAGATTGAAAGTCCAACGCTTTAACCATTCGGCTATTTCGCCCGTCGGTAGTTCTGCCTATATCGATCACCATTATTGCTCTCAGCTTGGGAGAGTTAATCAACTTTGAGAGCACGTTATGTGACGCGCCTCTATGAGTCATGTAAGCACGGAACTCTCCAGCGGTCTAATCGTTTACTAATTTCATTCTTGCCTCTTATCACACAGACCTCACTCTGCATGCGCGCGCGCGCGCGCACACACACACACACACACACACACACACACACACACACACACACACACAAACTCTCTCTCTCTCTCTCTCTCTCTCTCTCTCTCTCAGTGAAGGTTGGTTCATTTGGCCCCGTTAAGAAGTCGCGAATACATCGTCACCAGTGTCTGTGAACACGATTTTTTCCGTACCACCTTTATTTGTCCGTGGGAAGAACCAGACATGGGTACGTCGAATTAAGCGTGATTGTGTGAATCCTGCGCTGTGCATTTGGGCAAGGTCGCCACATGGCAGTACAGAAGGAAATTGGCGACTAGAGAACGTGCGTGTTTATCGACAATCACGCTTAACGAGAACCTAACCAATGGTTGGTAACCTACACCGGGGTTTTGTATCAGCGGTGAATGAATATCGAGGTATATGCCATGCTTGAGACTTGGAAGAGAGAGAGAGAGAGAGAGACTGTGTGTGTGTGTCACTCTGTGTGTTTGTGTGTGTGTGTGTGTGTTTAAAAAGATTTGCCAAAAATACGTCTGTTGGCCTTCAGCGAATCGGTTTTTGTTAAAAGGATTATTGCAGTGAAGGTTGAATACGTTTCCTCGCAACGTGCAGTAAATCCATAGATAACATGGTGCACTCAGCACATTTTGTCGAACACACACACACACACACACACACACACACACACACACACACACACACACACACACACACATTCAAACAACCCCTCGCCCACCCCACTCCACCCCCACCACACATACATATATGATTTTATACACACTTGCACGCCCACTCACGCATACACGCACACACACACACCACCACCACCACCATTTAAAAAGAAAAGAAAAAGGACAGGAATAAGTATGGATTGAAATTTATAATGATGATGATAATAATAATAATAATAATACAAGTCGTGGTCACGTTGGTGTAGCTTTAAACGAATCCTTTGGTATGCTCGCGGAGGTCTGTAGTTTTCGTGGATTGGAGACGGAATTATTGCTTTGCTCTTCGACCGGGCAAGTACTTAATAAACTCTTAATATAAGACAACTTGACAGCCCAAGTTTGCATATGACACAGCGGTTATAGTAGACTGCTTTTGAAAATCAGACGGCAGTATTCCTCACCTACAACGGGCCACAGTATCTACGTGAGACTGAGAGCACGCACTGCGTAAGCTTGTGGACTGAGTCACATGCAAAAAATCTGAGGGCCCTTTGGCAGTATCTGAGAAAACTGAAAGAAAACAGATGTATTGATATATACATATATATATGTCTCTCTGTCTGTGTGTGTGTGTGTGTGTGTGTGTGTGTGTGTGTTAGAACACTGTAGAGAAGAGAAAAATAGTGGCGCTTACGGAATGCTTTCGTCGCATTCTGAATCGCCATTGAGAATGAATAATGTGGAACATGTTTCCGCCGGTTTTGATCCCCGAGAACTGATGCTCAGACACGAAATGAAAAACAGAACTTGTATTCATGACGGAAACTAGTAAATGGATCGATAAACCTTTGAGTTCAGATGTGATTTCGTTGAAGCGGATTTATGCCTAAAAGGCAGCGGGTAAGAAGGTGTTCTGGATATGATACATGGTCTGATCTGACCACAGATCGCATTTACATAAATTTCTCCCTGTCGGAGACACTAAGGCGCCGCTCACCTACATTTATTTATTTATTTTATTTTCATTATTATTATTATTATTTATTTATTTTATTTTATTTAAATTATATTATTATTTATTTATTTGGTTTAAACATTTTTAATATCAAGAAACAAGGTGAAATACAGCCTTTAATTAAGAAGACTTGAGCAACAACAAGCCTGAGCTTATATCGTGCTCGTTCATATGTAACAAGCAATACACAAACGCAATGGCGAAAATACGTACATTATTTGATAATGAAAAGAAGGTTAAGTGCAAGACAAAACCAAACTAAACAAGAAAAACGACAACAAAAACACCAAAAAAACAAACTACTATTACCGCAACTACCACTGACAACATCAATAATAATAATATTAATGATAATACTAATACTAATATAGTAACAACAATAATAACAGACTGGAAAGTGAACACCACCTTTTTTTTTTCCTTTTTTTTTTTTTTTGTACGCTTATAGTTGACTTCATTAAGTTTTTGCGCCTTATACATATGAATATTAGTAGTAGTAGTTTGGTTGTTTGTTTTTTTTAATGTATTTATCTCTTTTTTTCCCCTCAAGGCCTGACTAAGCGCGTTGGGTTACGGTGCTGGTCGGGCATCTGCTTGGCAGATGTGGTGTAGCGTATATGGATTTGGCCGAACGCAGTGACGCCTCCTTGAGCTACTGAAACTGAAACTGACCTACATGTGTGAAGACAAACATGTGTTTGTGGAGGACGCAGGTGGACAGAAGACAAGAGCATAGACGAAGCAGTGGCGGTTAGGTCAGAGATCTCATAAGCATAGAACTCTCCCAGTGGGAGGAAGCAGCAGAACGGTTAAGAGCTCATCTGCCACTATTCAAAATCCGTGAGGGTCTGGGTTCTTCTTCTTCTTCTTCTTTGTTCGTGGGCTGCAACTCCCACGTTCACTCGTATATACACGAGTGGGCTTTTACGTGTATGACTGTTTTTACCCCGCAATGTAGGCAGCCATACTCCGCTTTCGGGGGTGGTCTGGGTTCGAATCCCGCTCCCGCCCAAGTTTTGACTGGAAAATCAAACTCAGCGTCTAGTCATTACGGTGAGACGATAAACCAAGTTTCAGTGTGCAGCACGCTCTTAGCGCACTCATAAAGAACCCATGGCAACGAGAGTGTTATCCTCTGGCTAAATTCTGTAGAAGAAATCCACTCAGACAGGTACACAAATATATATGCACTGCACTCAAGGCCTGACGAAAGTGTGTTGGGTTACGCTGCTGGTCAGGCATGTGCCTAGCTGATGTGGTGTAGCGTATATGGGTTTGTCCGAACCCAGTGATGCCTCATTACGAAACTGAAACAGAAATCTCCCAGTACCCGGGGAGTAGAGTCGGTCGTCGGAACAAACGACAGGGGCACACGCCTTGTACTTCAGCATCGGCATTCCGCACGTCACGCCGCGTAGCGTTGCATTCCACGCAATGATCTGAATCCTATTCTTAGACCAGAGCAGTCCATGTCGTCACAAAGAACTGGACACCGCCACTGCGGCCAGCTGATTGATCCAAGACAAAGGAAGTTGGGGGGCGGGGGGGGGGGGGGTGAGGAATTTCGGGTGGAGGGGAGGTGGAAGTTTGGGGTCGGCCTGACCATGACCTTTTATCGCTCTTTGAACTTGGAGGCAATAAATTCTCTTTGTCGTTGGAAGTTGTCTTTGCGAGTCCCGGGAGATGATGTGTAGGAAGGGAGAAGGGGTGGGGTAGGAGGAGGGGAAAATGGGTGGATGTGAAGGTGACTCTTTGCACACTGTGACATGTATTTCTCAACCCTCCCCCTCCCCTCCCCCTTACCCCTCCCCCCACCCCTCACACCACTCTCCTTAGTGCTAAGTGCATATTTAGGATTTATATATAACCAGAACAGAGTTTGTACAAAATTTTGTTGTCATGGTTTTCTATGATTGTGATTTGTTGTGACACGTTTTGAATAAAGTGTTGTTGAAACCCCCATACCCCCTCCTCCTTTCACATGCACGCACGCACCCACGAACACACACACACACACACACACACACACACACACACACACACACACACACACACACACACACACGTATTGGAGGCATTTTGATTTTTGTCCTGGATGGACGCCAAGAAACTGACAGTGGTTCAGTCATAAAACGGGACAAGTGGAAGAGTAACAGGGTGACTTTGACCCGTTCACTTCTCATCGAACATGGCTTGTTTTTCGCGCGCGCGCGTGCGTGCGCGTGCGTGTATATTTGGGACAACACATTGTTTTGTGGTCGTAAGCTCTTTAACGCGCATAAAACGAACCGTGTCGCCTGACGATATTCACGTTAATAACAAGCTCCTGACGTATTTAGCTTTACCAGCCAAAAACCTTTTGACATTGCCACTTTTATAGCGTTCCACGAGTGGATATATATATATGTATATATATATATATATATATATATGTGTGTGTGTGTGTGTGTGTCGGTCTGTATGGAGATTAGGGAGGGCCTCTTTCCGCATAAACGGCGGGGTGGGGGAGCGGGGGGGAGGAGAAGAAAAACTTGATCAGCGTGGACTATGCCAGTGAATAGGCGGAAAGCCCCCGGCTTTTTGTGTGACTGTAGACGGCTGATCTCCGTGCTCAATACCTTTCCTTGTGCCGCTTAAATTACATTGCAGCCACTGCCTTAGACAGAGAGGCTAGTACTGAGTCCTGGGAGGAGAGGCTTAAGGGGGCGGGGGGGAAGCTGTCTGTATAGCAGAGGTTTGGAGTCGGTCAGGTTCCCGCTATATTATCGTATACGGCGTGTGCATGATTGATTTCATAGTCCACTCTGTCCCCCACCACCCCTCCTCTCTCTCTCTCTCTCTCTCTCTCTCTCCCACCCTACTTACTACCCCTTGGTTGAAGCGCTCGATAAAGTTCTATAACTCCGTCTTCCTCCAGACATTCTGACTATCGGTGGTGCGTTGGAATGGTGCATGAGGTTTTTGCGCGGAGTGGGAAAAAAAAATCACCACCACCACCACCAACAACAACAACGATAAAGCAACTATTCATGCAGTTTCTTCGTCTAGGTTTTTTTTAATTTTTTTTATATTCTTTTGTCTGTGATGTGACTAACATTGTCAGATCGGTAATAACATTTTTCGCCTGGGCGGGACTTAACGAGATTATGATTTTCTGTTTTAACCCTCCCCCCCCGCCCCCCTAATATGCCTTTCGTCCCTCACGGGGTGGAAGCAAAGCGGGTGGCAGTGAAATAATGGGTTATGCATTATGACGAGGACTGCTGGAGAAGTAATCATAATCCGGGGGTGGGGCCCGGGGCCCCTCCACAACTTTAACGGGAACGTGTTGAGACTTGGGGGAAGAGGAAAGGAGAGTTTGTCGTTGCGGTCTACAGACTGTTGAGAAGAGCAAGGGGGTTGTATTTGTTGTGTGACAGTGGGGTCCCCGGATCGATTTTTTGTGTGTGTAGCTGATGTGGTTTAGCGTGTGTGGATCGGTGCGCACGCTCTAACACCTTGTAGCTGTGTGTGAGGGTGTGTGTGGGGTGGGGGGTGGCGTTGTGAGAAGACAAAAGGTGTGCATGCATGTGTGGGGGTGTGTGTGCCGACGACTGCAGTGCCGATGCACGACTCGGCATGTTGAACCTGTCGATGAGTCGCAGCAATGTGTGGCGGGTGTATCGTCTGTACAAGGTATGCGAGTGTGCGCGCGCGCATGTGTGTGTGTGTGTGTGTGTACGTGCGTGCGTGCGTGCATGCGTGTGTGTGTGTGCGTGTATTAGTAGTCTTCAGTTTAACGTCTTCCACTTTAAGTGGTATTAGACGGTGTGTGTATATGTGTGTGTGTGTGTGTTGCTGTGTGTGTGTGTGAGACCATATTTCCGCGGAATATCGGTTATTTTTAACAGCTGTCTTTGTATACATTTATTAAGTTCTCGAAATATTGTTGAACATTGAAAAAAACAAAAAAAAAATCACCAAATTGATATCGGTGCAGTCTGACTTTCATTTTCTCAGTTATAACCAATTCAAAGGTATGATTGTTTATATTGTTGTGTTCCTATGTTAGTTTAGCTGATAAACTCCTCCTATTTACATTGTAATTTGCCCAGTCAGTGACTGCTCAAATTTACTTCTTTTTTTTTTCTTTTTCGAGCATGCGCATATAAGCGTGTGAATGGGCAAGCGCACGCGCACACGTACACGCATATCGCGCATATTGCATGCTTATGGAATTTTGTTTTTAGTGCAGTTGATATTTAATTTCAGCGTGTGTGTCTGTGTGTGAGAGTGTGTGTGTGTCTGTAAGGGAGGGACATATATATCTATCTATATGTGTGTGTGTGTGTGTGCGCGCGCGCGCGTGTGTGTATGTGTGCGTGTGTGTGTGTGTTCTATGCAATGCATTTTGTTTTAATCTAAGCCTTATTTACTTCATAGCTTTTATAATCTGATTCATATCTTGAGTGTGCTTTTTCATTCATATGAACACACTGGATGTTTTCCATTGTCAGATAGCGGTTGATATGTTTTTTTTAAGGTATGTTTATAGTCAGCTGGATGGTGTAAGGCGCTTTGAGCTGCACTGGTGCCGGATATCGCGCCATAGAAAAACTATGTATTATTATTATTGTTATTATTATTATGCCTATTAAAAAATCTTTGCTACCACAGATAACAAAAACACAGTATTATTGTAAAGTATTGAATATCAAAAGACAAAGGAATGACATTATAATTATATAAACTGAGATATATGTGTATAGAGAAGGCATGAGAGGTGGAGAGAGAGAGAGAGAGAGAGAGAGAGAGAGAGAGAGAGAAAATAAGTACGCGCACATACATGGACGTAAACATTCTAGCGCGCGCACACGCACACACACACACACACACACACACACACACACACACACACACACACCCAAAGACGTATTCAAAGGAAACGATTTGAAGTGCAGAGAAACCCGACCAATTCTTTAGAAAAAGATTCCATAAAAGTTGACCTGGGTGAGCAAACTGTTCGCGTGCAGTGTATGTTACGTAAATGTTGTCTTTTCGAAAGGAAACCCCGTCTTTGACTGGAAGTGTAAACAGTCAGACGATCAAAAAGCCATCGGGATCGAGAAATCGTTGAAAAACTGGTGACAAAGAAGCCACACACACACACACACACACACACACACACACACACACACACATTCACACACACACACACACACTCTCTCTCTCTCTCTCTCTCTCTCTCTCTCTCTCTCTCTCTCTCTCTCTCTCTCTCCGTTACACGTTAAGATTTACCTGCGTATGAACTTAGACACTTAAAATTTATTATGACAGGATTTCGTTTTGGTATTTCAGAAATTTCTCAGCATTATTATCGTTACTGGAAACATTATGCAGTTGATTTAATGTGTCCGTTGTGCAAAAGTGGAAATGAAGATGAGTTGCATTTTGTTTTATGTTCTCCTGCTTTAACCAGTTTGAGAGTACGATATATCCCACCTGCTTTTTATAGATATCCCAGTGAGTTTCGTTTAAGTCTACTTCTAGCATCTGAAAAAGAAAGCGTCATAAGGAATTTGTCAATATACTTGTACAAGGCATTGCATTTCAGATCTGTTGCAACTTCATGATTTTCTTCAGTGGCTGTGCTTGTTTATGTATTGTACCCCTTCATGGGGGGCAATGTCCTTTATATGAATAAAACATCCGTATCCGTATCTCTCTGTCTCTCTCACACACACACGCACACACACACACACATTCACACACTCTCTCTCTCTTACCCCCCTCTCTCTCTCTTACACACACACATACTCACGCGCGCGTGCACACACACGCACGCACGCGCACATGCACACGCGCGCGCACACACATGCGCACTTACGCGCATTTTCTTCGTGTTTTTTTTGGGTTTTTTCTGTCCTTGATTCGCTGTTCAAAAGCAGCTGTTGAAGAGTAGAGAGTGCTTTCCCCAGACCTCTCAAGAACAAACAAGGGTTAAAGAAATGGTTGTGTGTGTGTGTGTGTAATGTATACATTTTTTTGTTGTTTTAACCTGAAGGCCCTCAGTATCCCCCCACCTTCTGTCGTCACTTTGCTATATTGTTTTCTGCCGTGCTAGTCCATCCATACCCGTATGTCTTCAAGTATTGGTGTGTGTGTGTGTGTGTGAAAGAGATCGCGAGTGTATGTATGTGTGTTTTGTTGTTGTTTTGTTTTTTTGGTGGGGGGAGGGAGGGGGTATCTTTCTGGGCTTGATAACTGGATAACCGGGCATTCTTATTTTATTGTATTCTTTTCAGCAGAAGCAGCAGCCAAAAAAAACAACAACAAAAAAACAACACCCCCCCCGCCACACACACACACACAAAAAAAAAGAGACAGCGGCAGCAACAACAATAATATTTGTATTTGCATTTCTTTTTATCACAACAGATTTCTCTGTGTGAAATTCGGGTTGCTCTCCCCAGTGAGAGTGCGTCGCTACAATACAGCGCCACCCATTAAAAAAAAAAAAAAAATTCCTGCATGCAGTTTTATTTGTTTTTCCTATCACAGTGGATTTTTCTACAGAATTGTGCCAGGAACAACCCTTTTGTTGCCGTGGGTTCTTTTACGTGCGCTAAGTGCATGCTGCACACGGGACCTCGGTTTATCATCTCATCCGAATGACTAGCGTCCAGACCACCACTCAAGGTCTAGTGGAGAGGGAGAAAATACCGGCGGCTGAGCCGTGATTCGAACCAGCGCGTTCAAATTCTCTCGTTTCCTAGGCGGACGCGTTACCTCTAGGCCGTCACTCCACACACACAATAATAATGATAGTGATAATAGTGATGATGTCATGAAGATAACAATAACAATAATTATTAATGATAGCAACGATAACACCCCACCCCCGGGGGTGGGGGTGGGGGGGGGCGCAGAACAGACGATATAACATGAACACTGTGTTCCTAACTGTGTGTGTGTGTGTGTGTGTTTTCCACACAGAGAGAGAAAGAGCGGGCGGATCGCGAGGAGCTCCAGAAGTGGACCAAGACAGGGTCCTTCCGACGTTCCCACAACATGAGGCTCAAAGCCAATGTCAGTCAGTCCCATGAGGTCAGTGTGCGTGTAGGGGTCTGTGTGTGTGTGTGTGTGCGCGCGCGCGCGCGTGTGGGGGGGTGGGTAGGTGGGTACTCTATGTGTGTGTGTGTGTGTGTGTACTTGTATGCATGTGTGTGAGTGTGAGTCAAGGCCTGATAGTTTATGCGAATGTCAGGCATCTGCTCTTTTTTATTTATTTTTTTTTATCTGTGTATGTGTGTTTGTGCATGCGCTTGTGTGTGCGCGCATGCATGCTGTACGTACTCGCACATGTTGGCCCCGTGTGTATATATTATAAAACAGCTCCCCCCTCCCCTTCCCCACGTGTTTGGGACCTTGCGTGTGCATGTACCTGCTGGTCTGTATCTGTTTGTGAGATATGTTTATGCCGTGTTTGTGAGGTGGTTTTTTTTTTCTTTTCTTTTTTTCTTCTCCGTACTCAAAGCGTCATCCCCAAACACCCTGAGTCATGTCTGTAAGGTCGAGAAGTCAAGGTCTCTTATGTGTGCATGTGGTGGCGGTGGTGGTGTTTGGTTTACGTATGTACTGCACACACACTGGGCCGGCTGTGTGAGAAAGCAAAGTCTGCCTGTGTGGGACTGTCACAGATCTGTAGTGTAGGACTTTGGAACAGGAATAACTTTATAACCCGTTTTCCTTTTTTTTTTTCTTCATACTCCTCTCTCTCTCTCTCTCTCTCTCTCTCTCTCTCTCTCTCTCTCTGTCTGTCTTTCTTTCTCCTCCTCCTCCTCCTCCCTCTCCCTTTCTCCCCCTCTCTCTCTCCCCCCTTCTCTCTCTCCCTCCCTCTCTCTTTCTCTCCTTCCCTCCCCCCCTCTCTCTCCCCCCTCTCTCCCACCCCCTCTCCCTCCCTTTCTCTATCTTCTCTTGCTCTCGCTCTCTGAGTTAATGCCCATTACGCCGTGGTTTTGCTCACTTTTAGGATTTTTTTAAATATAATTTTTATAGAGGTCAATAAATGTAGCCTCTCTTTCTCTTTCTCTGTTTTCCTTTCCTCTCATCTCTCTCTCCTTTCTCTCTGTCCTACCACTTCTTTCTCTACTTTCTCCCTCACCCTCTTTTTCTGCCTCGTTCTGTCTCCCCTCTGTCCCCCCTCTCTCTGTCTGTCTGCCTCTCTCTCTCTCTCTCACTTTCTTTGCTTATGTCATCAACAAATGAAACCATTGTAAAACAGTTTGATATGTGATTAATTGTGCTTTTTGTGTGTGCATGTGCATTGCTAGATTTTTAGTCAAATGTTTTCTGTTCTGAATTGTTCTGAAATGTGACAATTTGTGTTCACTGATCCCCTTCATGAGGGGCCACGGCCTTTATTGAATAAAAATGTTAGTTCGTTCGTTCTCTTTCTCTCTCTCTCTCTCTCTCTCTCTCTCTCTCTCTCTGCCTCTCTCTGTGAATAAGATCACTTGCGAAATTTATCGCCCTAGCTTGGGATTGTCGGAAAAAGAAATTATCTTCGGAAGCCTTATAGTTTATTGAAAAACAAAAAACAAAAAAAACACAAAAAAACAACACTGTTGCCATCATGTCTGTTCCACAGTTTAATTCTGAATGACTTTGAGGAAAGGTGGATGGTCGAGCTTTTTTCTTTTTCTTTTCTTTTTTTTTTTTTTTTTTAATCTTAACAATATGTTGTATTTTATTATTTTGTTGTTGATGTTGTTTGTCCTTGATTTTCTTTTTACTTTTAGCAATGTGTGAGTTTGTCTGTAAACCGTCGCTATTCTTTTGTTCATACGTTGTCCCTCTTGCCAAAGGATAGTGTTGTCAGTGGCAATAAAACAGTGTCTGTGTCCGCCTCTCTCTCTCTCTCTCTCTCTCTCTCTCTCTCTCTCTCTGTGTGTGTGTGTGTGTGTGTCTCCAAAACTGGCACGAACAAGATATCTTCACAACAGCAGCAGGTTCAGCGTTTATCGAAATTTCAAATCATCCATTCCATATCGCTGGAATCTTACTTTACAGCAGTTAAAAATAAACACATAAGAGATGTGCTTATAAGGTTTAGAATAGGAGCCTCGGATATACGTACACATAAGATGAGATTGCTTTCGTCAGTCCAAACGACCTGAAATGTCCACTATGTAACGCTGGTATTGAAGACGAGATAACACACTTTATTTTACTGTAAATCTCTTAACGATCTGCGACAAATATATTCCATGTTGGTACACGAAACATCCCTCTGACAAAAGTTTAGAATTTATAATGCATGACACAAAACTCCTTCATGATCTAGGTCGCTTTATTTATCACTCAAATAAACGTCGCGCTGCTTTATTATGATAACAGGTACAACCTAAGTTCTGTTATGTTATACATTTAAAACAACGAACGTACATGCTAAAGCGGACTTGCTCACGATGGAAGGCATTTACCTTTTTTGATTTTTCGATTCATGTGTTTGCATGCCCGGTTTTACAAAATCGAGTCTGCGCGTGCGTAAGTGTGTGTGTGTGTGAGGGGGTGTGGAGGTGGAGGTGTGGGAGGGGGTGTGGGGTGTGTGTATGCTCAACATTGTAATGGGTCAGAAGGCCTTCTACAATAAAACATTTCTGAGTTCTGTCTCTCTCTCCACCTCTCATGCCTTCCCTCTCTCTTCCTGCATGTGTGTATGGGGGGGGGGGGGGGGGTAGAAGAGCGCAGAACATTGTGAACCTGGATGGAACAGTGTTCAACTCCTGTGAAAGAAGATCGTGTATCCATGCCATCCTTGTTCCGTCTGCCCTATGACCTCTTGTACTGTTTGTTGTTGTTTTTTTCCTGACCCCCCCACCCCCTTCCCCACCCCCCAAAAAAGCAGCCCTGATTGGCCTTGGTGGTCGGCTGGGGCTATAAACAAAATGAT
Organism: Babylonia areolata; assembly: GCF_041734735.1. Classification (NCBI taxonomy): domain Eukaryota; kingdom Metazoa; phylum Mollusca; class Gastropoda; order Neogastropoda; family Buccinidae; genus Babylonia; species Babylonia areolata. The sequence continues at coordinate 25,459,383 of NC_134877.1, read as the reverse complement.
TTTATTTTGTTTTCTTTTCTTTTTTTTTAAGAAAAAAACACGAAGAACCACTGTTCTTGTTTTGGGTTTTGTTTTTGATTTTGTTGTTGTTTTTCGCTGTCTCGTTTTGTTTACCCCCCCCCCCCCCCCCCCCCCCCGCGCGCACGCACGCACACACACACACACACACACACATACGAGCGCGGTTGTGAGAGGTTCAAAATATTGAAATCCACGTTTTGGAGCGTACCTCAAAGTAGTTCTTGAGAAAACGGTTCTGGTGAATCTGTTGGGAGAAGCTGCTTGTTCAGCCAGTATGACCACATTACTGCCATTTTTTTTATAGTCAACTTTTTTGTTTTTGGGGTTTTTTTGTTTTGTTTTTTGAAAAGCTGTTTAATGTTTATTTATTTCAAACCTTTAACTTTTGCGACTGAAAAAAAAGGACGTTGATCTTAGCGAGTGGTAGGTAGGTCTGTGTCAATGAGGCATTCTATGGCCTTTTTATGCCTGCTGTTAAAGAAACACGCTACTGCGAATCCCTGTTCAGTGGGGGTATTTTATTGGTTCTTTAACCCTAGTCCTGGTCGGCTGAATGGAATCGTTTACGCTTTTTGGTACGTTTACACTGGTGGTAATACAGGCTTTTTTTTAAAGTGCGTGGATCGTACCAAAGGGGCCGCCGGATTGGGGGCTGGCTGCGTGAACGGAGGAGGTGGTTTTAAAATCGGGGCGCGCTGAATTGTGACATTGAATTGTGGCGCATTAGCGCGGATCTGATTGTGATCTTTATTAGTTGTTTGGGCTCGTTGAATGTTGATACATATTAGGGCGCGTTGAATTGTGTTGACTGTATTTCGGCGGATTGGAGCGTGGTGCGGAATTATGGCGTATTTAATTGCGGTATAAATGAAGGCTCGTTGAACTGTGACACATATTAGGGCGCGTCGACTTTGTGATATGATGTTACAGCGCATTGAAGCGTGCCATAACGGGGTCTGTTTAACTGTGATCTGTTATTATTAGTGCTTACTGAATTGTTATACGTACTGCATTTAATTGTGACACACACACACACACACACACACACACACACACACACACACATATATATATCGGGGCTGCGTTCAGTAATGAATCATATTACATAGGTCGCATTGAATAGTGATACATATCAGGGCGCGATGTATTGGGAGATATTGAACAGTGATACATATTTGGGCGCATTGAGTAGGGATACATACGCATTATGACGCTTTGGATAGTAGTACATATTAGGATGTATTAAAATAGTGGCACGTTATTTTGATTGGACGCATTGAATAGTGTTACATATATTAGCGGGCATTGAACAGTGATACTTACCAGGGAGCAGCGAAATGTGAGGTGGTGTATTGTGATACCTATTAGGGTGCATCGAATATTGATACATGTTATGTACATTAAATAGTGATGTTTATAAGGTCCCATCGAGTGGTGATACATATTAGAGCGCATTCATTAGTGATATGTGATAGCACGCATTGAATAGCGATACATATGGCGCAGTGAATTGAGAGATTGATTTGTGACTTATATCAAAGCGCATTGATCAGTGATGCATATTAGGGTAGTTTTTATCAGAGAGCATTCAGTTATCTTCTTATGGGCTGGTGTATAATGTTCAGTTTACTGTGCATGTTGGATCGAATTGCCTACAGTTACCAGCGATTCAGATTCTACATCCTCCCTCTTCTCTCTCTTCATCTGTCTCAAAATATTCGCAGACATGTAAGTGTGTGGCACAAGGCCACTCGAACATGGATTTTTGGGGCGTCGGTTCTAAAATCTCGCTAACGTGCATTGACGTTAAGATAAAGCGCGCGCGCACACACACACACACACACACACACACACACACACACACACACACACACATTCTCTCTCTCTCTCTCTCTCTCTCTCTCTCGATGCACAACAAGCACATCTCATGCAGAAGCAATTTCTTTTAGATTGAATGAATATTTGATTCTCTCTCTCTCTTTCTTGCTCTCTCTCTCTCTCTATGTGTGTGTATGTGCGCACGCGCTCGCGCGCGCGCGCACACACACACACACACACACACACACACAGAAATCTGTCGTGACAAAAAGACACACACACACACACACACACACACACACACACACACACAGAAATCTGTCGTGACAAAAAGAGAAACACACACACACACACACACACACACACACACACACACACACACACACACACACACACACACACACACACACACACACACACACTACAGAACGATCCATTAGAAGCTGCTCTCTACCCCCACCTCAGAAGGAAGAAGGACAGGTCTAAAAGTGCGCAGACTGGTCTGGGGTGGGGTAAGTAAAGTGCACACCGGTCAAGTGGTCAGTGACTGGATGCGCGGATCCCGTTATGAAAACACGCGAGGGGTTTGGACAGTCCGTTAGTCCATGTTTTTTCTTCCCTGTGGTACCACTGGAAGGAAGGTGGCGGACCCTTCAGCCACTGTTTTGACTCGTGAGTCAGCAACCGAGAGAACTTCAACAATCTGGTGTTTGCGGGCCCGTGGTACACGCTAATGTTCTTGTTGATCAGGCGCCATGTATATTCCAGAAGCCTCGGTGCTTTCGTGTGCAGTAAGTAATCACCGGTCTTATGTCACAAATTGACATGAGCTTACTGTCGGGCCAATAGCAAAGTGAGAGCTGTCTGATCAATATCTTCCCCCCCCCCCTCCTCCACTGCAATGGAAAGTCATTTACAGCTTAATCTTTTTTTCTTTTCTTTTTTGTGAAGGACTGTAACTCTGAAATTAGAAGGCAAGATTGCACTGCCTCTTGGTATAGTGCCGCAACCTTTGGGGGCTAGTTGGCCTTTGGGAACCATCCCTACGCCGACTGTCCTGAAAACCCTCTTGGCCGAGAGAGTGGGAATGTGACTTGGGCAAGACACTCTCCACTTTTATCAAATTCTAGGCCAGATGATCAGGACAGCAGCTACCTCCTCTGTTGTCTTGGTGGTCATAGTCTGACACGACTGACTATCATACATTATACATGCATAAACACACTAGTCCTTCGGATGAGACGATAAACCGAGGTCTCGTGTACAGCATGCACTTAGCGCATATTAAAGAACCCACGGCAACAGAAGGATTGTTCCTGGCAAAATTGTGTAGAAAAATCAACTTCGATAGGAAAAACAAATAAAACTGCACGCAGGAAAAAATACAAAAAAAGGGTGGCGCTGTACTGTAGCGACGCGCTCTCCCTAGGGAGAGCAGCCCGAATTCACACAGAGAAATCTGTTGTGATAAAAAAGAGAAATACAAATACAATCATCGGTATTTTAAAAAGGTGCTGTCTGTTCTGACTGGTTAATATAATGGTGGTGGTGGTGGCAACAGTCGCGAGCCAGTGAGAAAACATTGAGGAGTTGTTACGGGTGTTTGCTGTGTGGGTGTGTACACACGTGTGCAGGGTATAAGGACGCTTGAGTGGGTGGTTCCTAGAAAGTCTCGGCTAACGGGTTGGCTTTTCCTCTTTCTTCAATTGACGTCCGGTGTTGGTACAGTAGGTATGGTATGTCTTAGGTGTAGTAGATTGGTGTGAGCACACGCTTCTTGTGGAAGGGCGCTCTCTCTCTCTCGCGCACACACACACACATACACACACACGGCTGACACACACTCACTTAGAGACTCTAACTCAGAACTCTGAAGTGTTGTGCACATTGGTCTTTGGTCTTTTTGGTCACGATACTAAAAAAGCGGGGTGGGGGTGTGGGGGGAGGGAGAGTGAGGGGGAAGGGGTGATGGGGGGGGGAGATCGGGGGTTGTCCAATCAAAATGCTTGTTCCGTGTCCATCCTACACGCTCAGAGTTGAAAATATAAATATTGGAGTTCAAGATATGACACGTGTGTACAGACACGCACACATGATAATTATCATGGTACACAAACCTGCAAAACTAAAGAGAAGTCTTAAGACAAAACAAGCACTTTCAAAAGCGGATGGAGCTGAAATAAACAAATTGGCAGATAAATGAAAAAGGAGACAAAAAAATAATCAAAGGAATGGTAATGAACAAATGGTCATTACGTTAGTGTGACGAAGGCAGTATATATTACATATTGGCGTATATTTATATTCGATGTGAGTGGGAGTGCGTGCTTTTATGCGTACATGATTCAAGTAATTATACAGAACGGTTGATACGTCTGTTGACACTTTTCAGACACAGACTGTCTAAAGGAAAAGAAAAGGGATTGTACACTCATCATTTCTGACGAGTTCCATCCAGTACAGACATTTCCACCGGACGATTCAACACTTTTTTTTTCCCCCTTTTTTTCCTGTCGACTGTGAATCTCAAAACTCTTGCCCTGACTCTGTTTCTCCCTATCCGGTAATACTAAACCTTCCACCTACAGCTTAAAAGACAAGGTACGTGTGTGCCTGTTCCATTCGTCCCCCTCAGATCTGTCGACATGTGAAGTGGCCTTTCAAGGCAGGCAGTCAGGTCGAGTTAAGTCAGGTTTCATCCCTCCCCTTACCTGTGCCGTCGTCAGTTTGGAGTGCCCCCTTTTTAAGTCGTTGGGTCTTTCGAAAAAGACATTACTTTTTTTTTAACCCCTTGACCGCTGCTAACGAGTACACTTCGTCACTGAAGGGCTGTCACCTGTTAGATAACAGGTCAGGCTCCGTTTTTTTGGTGTGTGTGTGTGTGTGTGTGTGTGTTTAAGACTTCCTCCTCTTGGATTAACATTACTTGCGCTCGTCAAAGTCAGCCTCACCTTTTGAAAAGCACACATGAAGTAGAAACTGCTCTTCAAACTCTTGCCACACTGATGTGATTTCAGCAAGTTTCAGCAGCGAAGGGGTTAAGTCCCAGTCTCTGCGTGTTTTTGTCACAGAAGGGTGATGGAGTTCACGATGACATTGGCGGAAAGGGTGGTGAGGAATACCAGAGAGTGTAGAATGAGGGAGAGGGCACACTCCCTTCTTTCCCCTATGTGCAAAACTGAAGCCTCGCTCGCTCGCGGCGCGCCGCGTCCCTCACCACCCTCTCCCTTCCCCCAGACAGTAGATAGCAGCCAGGCGCAAAGGAGAAGCAACACAGAAAAAGCATGTGCGTATGTTGACTGTCTGCGGCATGTCCCCCAAAATAAATACGTGGGTTATCGACATAATTTTGCAGATTCTCCATAGGTTTTAAAAGAGATACAGCAAAGAGAGAGAGAGAGAGAGAGAGAGAGAGACTTACTATTAAATTATCGAAATTTCCCACCCAGTTGGTGGCGGGATCCACACAGACGAAAACAAAGGTGTCATATCCAGCCGTAAACTTTCGCCTTTCTCCTTGAACCAACAGCCGACACGACAAATAGCACCAACTACCACAGGAACTTTGCTTCAGATACCTGATTTCAACCTTTCTGAGATCACTTACTAAAATTTTATAATGTTAAGGCAGTATATTTGTAAAAGTCAGTAGTAATTTTGCAAGTCAATGCCCTAAGGAAAATTCAGATATGACACAGCTTGAGCAGTTTTCTGTTTTGCCTGCCACTTGAAGACGCAAACTTTCTGTTATTGTCTTTCAGCAAAAAATGTAACCTGATGTTGACGAAAAGCTGCAAAACATAGTCTTTGAGGTCACAGAGTCCACTTGGACAAAGCAGAGAAATATGTTCAATGTGTTTTCGGAGGCGAATGACAATACGCGCCCTGACTCTGTCCATGTGCAAAAGTTGTTCTGCGGATTTTTCGAACATAACTTCCAGCTGTTCAACTGCTTCTGTGAGAGCTGCACTAGGTACTACCAGTCCCTGTCCATCCTGAAGCCCAGAGAACTGTTTTTTCTTCAGGAAAGTCTCCTTTTGGGTTCCTTGCAGAGACCCAACTAGCACCTGTTTACATTGTGGACATACTTTATTTCCACTTCTGGTGTTCTGAACCCACTTTTTGCATCTGTACAAAAAAAGCAATATAGCATTTCAATATTTATTTTCATTCAGTTTTCAATTTATAGAAACTGGTATCATTTCATCCTCAGTTGTTCTCTTCATCCTTCTCAGTACTATTACTACTACCACGACAACAACAACTACTACTGATGATGATGAAGATGATGATGATGATGACAAAGCTGGTGCTGCTACTACTGCTGCTGTTGCTGCTGCTCCTGCAACTGCTTCTACTATTACTGCCATTCCTGCTAAACTGAGTGATTACTGATTACTAGAAAGATTTGACTGGCGTCTACTGCAAGTAGTGATTACTATTACTATGACTGCTAGCTGAGCAGTCTACCATAACCACTACACTACAACCATAGCAACACATTCAGTGTTGCATAATTATATCAATGCATCACTATGGTTCTAATCACTAAAACAGTGCCTCATTTTGGGTTCAGTTTTGATGCCGCTCTAATGTTGTCTGTCCCAGACCCAAAGTCACAATCACAAAACGTCACGGATACCTTTCACAGCTCTACTTTTGGTTTTGCTGAAAACTACTTTCACTTTTCACACTCGGCTAAACAAAGCTCTGACTAACGAATGTAATAACGACATCAATGTCCATATCAACACGATACTTCATTAAACAAAATCATGAAACGCTTACCTGTCTTCATCTTTGGGAAATCGGAACAATGTCCATCCTTTTTTGCGCGAGTTTTTGCAGTTTACAGCAGAACACAAAGCCATTTCCTCTGCTGCCGTAACTGTCTGGCCGCTTGAGGGCGCATACTATTTCCGGGCGAGAGCTGCTCGCGCGGCGGCTTCACGCGAAGCGCTGAGTGATTCATCTCGCTAAGTTTAGTGCCTCTGGGAATACCAGCGGTGATGTTGTTGATAAGATAATTAGCGAGCAATGTCACATACGCTCGCGCGCGCGCGCGCGCACACACACACACACACACACACACACACACATATATATATATATATATATATATATATATATATATATATATATATGGCAGTGCATGCAAAAGTCTCCGTTTTATTTATTTATTTATTTTATTAAGTCGTTTTAAAGATAACTTAGCACAGATTTCTTTTTCTTTTTTTAAACAAACATACAAAACATGTATGAGAGGAGATCTGTGGTGGCTTGTCCCCATGTGTGTCTGCGTGGGGGGAATCAAAAACGGTGTCACCGCAAGTCGTCATTCTTTTGGTTGAAAGGTTAAAGGGTAAACTCGTTCTTTCCTGGGACAAACAAAATTCCGGTCTGTCGACCCAGCTGTGTCCTGGAAACTGACCTGCTCACAGTGTTTTAAAGCTCCAGTGGTTTATGTCTCCGTTGTTTGATGAAGACAGCGTTGACTGTGGACCTTTGTGTATATAAAGGAGGGCAGATTTCCGACCTGACCCCCCGCCACTTCTTAACGCCTGATCAGCAGGAGATAAATCTCCCTCGCCAGTGCAGCTATTCCCAGCGCTGTCGACTGGTTTGGAAAAAAGAAAGAAAAAAAAAGTACGTTCACTTCGCCGCTCTGTGCGAAATGTCACCTTTTTACAGAGACGTTGTATCTGTATAATTATGTCTCTGTTGAAAAGTTTATCGACACATACTTGGAGTCGTAGTTATACTCTCGCATGCATGCGTTGGTGCGTATGTTGCAATGCGGCCGGTGGGACACACAGCATTCTGCGCTTCCTCCCGATAGGGTCATCTTCACTGCAACGTGCCGTGTAAGCAAGCAAATCTCTGTACATATTTTGTGAAAAATCGCTGCCTTGGTATATGATTTTTTTTTTTTAAACAGGTTATTCATTTATGAGTATTGTGTTTGATTTTTTTAGTACTCGGTTTTAAAACTGAACTGTTTAGGCACGCATTATTTTATATTCCAGTTTTGTAAACTGACTACCCATCTGATAAAAAAAAAAAAAAAAACCCTCAAAAAAGCAGCCCCCAAACCCCAGAATATACTGGGTAAACACCAAACCGTGTGTGAAGAACGATTCGATCAGACAGACTACGACAGTGTCTGGCACAGACAGTCCTGCATAACTGCATGGGGACAGTACATGCCACAGTTCAGCCAGAGTTTAAACATTGGTTCCCCCTGGGGGCTTGGATCTGGACATTGGGGGAAATCCAGTTGCTTCACGCCCGAAGTCTGCGATTCAAGGCATCGAGTCGACGCCCCCACCCCCACCCACCCCCCCTGGCGCCCCCCTCCGGCGCCCCCCTCACCCCCTCTCGCCTCTCCTCCCCTCCTAAGACAACAGACTGTCCAAGCTGGGATGTATGAGCGGTGAAGCCAGGCAGGTTTAATCTGCAGGAATCAGTCGTTAAATCACGTGGCAAATGAACAGTGCAGTTGTTATTGACTGCCAAGTTTTGGTTCGGGTTGCGGAACAGTTGGCCTTGCGGGAAGGGAAGTGAATCGTCAGTGTGGTCATTTCTTCAGTGTTGGTGGGTTTTCTTGTTTGCTGCCTTTTCTTGTGAACGGATCAGGTATATCTGGTTTTCATTCATGTGTTTGGGGTTTCGTAATAGTGTTTTCCAATTTTAGATTCACCAGTTAAACTACTTCTCTTAATAGTAAAACAGTGAGACTTCAAACATGTTCGGATAGCTTTCACCCGTTTTCATCCCTCCCCAAGTTATTCACACCATGAAGGTCATGGTATGTTGAATGTGATACTTCCACTGTAAAACAAAGACAGTAGTCTGCGAGTTGGCAGTTCGGGGTATGACCACTTGTAATTTTTTAGAGCTCGCCAAAAAACAGGTCGTCTCAGAATCTTCACCTTCCGTTTATAGTATATAGATAGATTGATATTATGTGTGTGTATATATTTATTATTATTATTATTATTATTATTACATATATCTTAACTGTAACAGCGATGGTAGTTGACAGGTAACTTCAGCATGGACAGAAATGCCAAAATTATTTATAGGGGCTGAGTAACAGCAGTTGTAACATAATAATACAAGATCTGGTCGGGGGAAGAGAAAAACAAGCCTTGTGTTGACCGCGAAGAACGGATTTTGTTCTTTTGAGGAACTGAGAACTTAACAGTGTGTGTGTCTGTTGGTCGCCAAGACGCAAAGACGGTGCTTTCCACGGCGAGACGGGAGGGTTGGTTTTTAACAGCCCCTGTCCGCTAAGTGTGTTGACAAGGCACTTACTCGACGCCCGCTGAACGGCCACAGATTGGTGATAGACAATCAAACAAGACGCCTACCCCCCATCAGTAAGAGCTCTGTGTGTGTGCGTATGTGTGTGTGTGTGACGTCCGTGATTTGGGAGTGCTCTGTTTCAAAGTTTTCCGTTGCTAAGCTGCACGTGATCGGATAAAGGGACAGCCGGTTTTGTCAGTCAGTTCCCTGTTGCGTTTCGGCGGACAAAATTTTGTCTACGTAGAGAACGGAACCGTGCAGAAACGGAAGATTATGATGGATGTCAAAGGTGCTGCGTGTGTTTATGTATCGATAGAGGTTGGCAGAGGAAGTAGGGAGGTAGGGAGAAGGAATTTTGAAAGGAGGTGAAACACAGTGTCGGTGTGTTATTTCAAAGACGATAGAAGGCAGGGAGGGTGGTGTATTGAGTTCAAGAAGAAGAAAGAGTGGATTTTTTTTAAAGTTCAATTTAGTGTGATTTTATTTATTTATCTATTTTTGTTTATTTCACTAATTTATTTATTCATTCATATATATACTGATTCGCGTTTATTTCTAATCCAAAACACGCGGTTGTTCAATATTTTAAAAGAGATACTTTTTTTTGTTGCTGGTATTGATGTTCGATTATTTTTTTTCCAAACCCCGGATAAGTAAGGATTGTCACATGCGCGCGAGAGCGTGGTTGTGTGTGTGTTGTGGCGGGGACCCCTGCTTTAAAAAAACACAAAAACCCCTCAGTTGTACCTGCAGTACAGAGGGAGAAGAAGGATCGTTGTGAACACTCACCAGGTCCTCAGGACTGATGGACAAAGAGCGATGTGAGAGAGGGACACAGACTATGACCCTCGTGAGAAGAAGGCCACGCACAGACGTCTTTTCCAGCCGACGGCAAGGAGGAGACCTGGTTGCCCGACACAGGGATGTAAAATAGTAAGGAAAGAGGGGCGGACTCGGCCCATTGCGTCCTTCCACTTCAGGAGGGATTCGATCCTTGTTATTGTCCGTCCCCAGCATGACGCTGTGTGTGGTGGTGATTTGGAGGGTTCATTGTGGTGGTCTGTGGGTGAAAAACCCGAGAGGGGGAAGTGTGTGTGTGTGTGTGTGTGTGTGTGTGCGTGCGTTGTGTGTGTGTATGTGTGTGTGTATGCGTGCGTGCGTGCGTTGTGTGTGTGTGTGTGTGTGTGTGTAGATAGGGAAAGGAGTGGATTGTCTCTCATTACATTTCATTTGTAAGGTCTTTCTCTCACCACGTGAAAAGTCCTGATGGTTCGTTCGCCAGCGTCCCGAGTTCTCGACGGTGAAGGGGGAAAGGCAAAAATCCACGGGACTAGCGACTAGCCCTCGAGGATTCATTCATGATCTAATGAGAGCTCCCCTGTCGTGAGTCCGTTCCACTTGACCGCGGGGAATGGAAGCCGAGAAGTGAAGTGACACTGACAAGAGAAGTGAAGTAAACTGGCTTTGACAAGGAAGAGGGTATCCGATACAGTCCGCTACATTAGTAGCTCATCAGCTGGACAAGGGGGTGGAGGTGAAGAGGGGGTGGTGGGGGTTGAGGGTGGTGGTGGTGGTTGTTCTGGTCATACGGCTTCAAGCCAGCCAGTTTTGTTGGAAGATTATACAATACAAGGGAGGGGGGGGGGATTCCTCCGTTTACGAATAATTTTGTCTTGTATTCATCTTTTTTTTTTTCTTTCTTTCTTTTTTTTTCTTTCTTTCTTTTTTTCAAAGAAATCTACGGGGTAGGGAGGTATTTAAACCGAACAAGATCCCAGCCACCCCCCTGCCCCCGGCCAAAAAAGAAATAAAAAGAAAAACTGGAAATTTCCTCTGTTAACCATACTTTTGTTTAAACTTCTTTCGTTTTTTCAAGAGATCTAGCGATATGTTTCTGGATACGAGGAAGGGGTTAATTATTTATTTGTTTATTCATTTATTTTGGTGGACATTTTTTTAACAGTGGGCGAGATTGTTTATGTGTGTCATTTTCTGTCACTGGATATTTAACCATTCTGGCATTGTTCAGATTTTGCTGGTTTTCAAGTGTGTTGGGTTGTTTTGTTTTTTGTTTTTTGTTGTTTTTTTTTGGGAGGGGGGGGGGTCATTCATGGAGGATAAAAAGCAGAGAAAATAACCAAGAACCATAAAAAATAATGAAAGTGTTCGTATTTCCACCCAAGAAGTGAAATACTGTTGACGCATCGATTGGATCCGTTGGAGGGGTAGGTTGATGAGGGAGAGAGAGCATATCGAAATTTTAGTTAGCGACGGTTATCAGATGAGCAGTTACCTTGCCTATTTCCCACTCAGCCCCAGGGGAGGGGGGGGGGGGAATATTATCAAACAACATCGATGTGAGTGAAGCATCAAACACAAATCACGACACACACACACACACACACACTCAGAGAGAGAGAGAGAAATCATGTGTACACTTGCTTTATGTAATGAGATTGGATGCTTACAGGTAGAATGTATTGTCCACACGACCGAAGGGCATAAAGGACTTGTCGATTTGAAGGAAACAATGGGGAATGGGGTAGGACCCCATCTCGTGACGGGGTTGAAAACCACAGCGTGAGTACACAAGAAGTGGACGTGGTTGCGATGAGTGTTTGGTTAGCCACTTGACTGTCATTGTATCACCACGGCCACAGGGCAATCAAGGCCCGGGGACCCAGCCCTATGATCTTCCTCACAGGTCTTTGTGACGAGCGAACGATAGGAGGAGGAAAAGGCTTTGCCCGCAAGGTTTTCAGTCACCTGTTCCACACCGTAGGGGGCCCCAGTCACACAGGTTCTACCCCCTTTCACAGTTTAACGAGCCAGCTGAGCAGTGTTGTGGGGGAAGAAGGGACTTTTCCGAGTGGATAAAGACCTGACTGGTGGTGAAAAGCCTGTCGTCAGAACAACAGCCCGTCCTTCCCCCTCGCGGGATTTAAACAGATTTATAAGTCCGTGCCCTGCCCTCCGTGGGGGCAGAGTTGGTACAGGCGGGACCAGGGGTCTTCTGGCTGAGTGGAGAAGCCCGACACGACGACCAACCAGGCAGAAGAGAAGAAAACACAGCAGTGTTGGGGGAGGTACCCGGCGTCTTTTTGCTCACTCTGTTCCCGACGCACGAGGGGTGATTCCGACCTTCCAGGATATATATCTCAGGCTGTTAACTCGTGCTGCGTGATTTTTTTTTTTTTTTTTTTTTTACCCCCGTGGCGAAAGTCTGTGCCGTGTTCACTGGGATACAAAACACAAGTTGTAAGGATTCAGCAAGGCTGACGCGTTCTAGTGCTGTGCGTTTGTGTTTGGGAAGGAACTCTTTTTGGAAGCCCCTGAGTTTAACAGACTGCGAGAAAACTCCTGTCGACTTGCTCTCTGAATGCAGACGTTTATATAGTCCCCCAGCTGTTGAGGGAACCACGAACGTCCACCATAAGTTTCAGGGAGAGCCAGACTGACTTTGTGAGAAGCATCGCTGGGACAGGGAGATGGGGCACGCGGAAACCAGTGTATTCGTGACATTTTGTGGCACAGAACTGGGCTGAACCTGAAGGTTCCAACATGAATCGGGTCTCAGGAAAGATTCGTGGTTTTTTTAATTTTCTCCCTTAAATTCCTGTTTTCGATTTCGGAGCAGTTGGACTTGCAGCGACGTTTTTGGGATGCTTTGATCGATTGGATTCTTTTTGGCGATTACACTATTCCGTTGGAATGACGAGAGTGTGACTTTGACTACCTGTAAAACTACTGTGTGTGTGTTTCGTGTACACAACAGTTCTGTTGGATTACAGTGCGAACAAACGTGAGCTTATGTTTAAAAAAAAAAAAAATTCAGAGAGTTTGGCTCACAAGTAAGTATATGAAAACAAACTTACGAAGCGGACAGTAGAATCGACAACTGACATCCTCACTTTCGAAGCCATCAGAAAGAGAGAGAGAGAGAAACCCTACTTGCCATCGACTTTGTGTGGAATTTTCGCGGCGCTACCTCCCCAAGAAGTGTGTGTGTGTGTTCAAAAAACGCCTGGCAATGTCTCTGAACGCCACCTTCCACAGCCTGGACGTGACGAGCACGTGCGACATGCCGGAGGTGGAGCAGCCCCAGAAGCGGTTCAAGGCACTGAGGCGGCGCTCGGCCAACTTGTACCGGCCCTCCCGTCCCAGGCCCCTCCCCCACCGCAAGAGTAGCGACGCCCTCGTCTGTTCGCTCACCTTCAACCACGTGAGAAGATTATTAGTCTACAAATTTAGATGATTTATTAATGATATATGTTACGTTCGTCTCTTCGCTTAGCCTCAACGACGTCAGAAGATCATTAGTCTACCAATTTGGTTTAAATAATCTTTAATTATTCAGCAATACACATGATTACAGTGCAATGAATGACAAAAGAGCATCAACAAGCTTAAAGCTTATACTGTGCTCACAACGTTGTACTTCAATTTGAACATGACGGCTGGTGAACCATGTTATCAATTGTATCAAATAACATTCATAAACAGTAAGTAATGAAATACTGAAATAAAACAAATAAACAAACAGTAAAATAATGCTAATATCAATATTAACATGAGATTAAATTTATTATCACCAGTGTAATCGGTCTGATAGTCTACAACTTTAGATGATTTATTAACGATATATGTTACGCTTGTCTCTTCGCTCAGCCTCAACGCCGTGATAAGATTATTTTGTTTTTATTTAATATTTATGTATGATTTTGAAATAACTGTGCAATGTTGAGTTAGATATAATTACTAACACCTTCTTCTGTTCCCTCTGCCTCAACCACGTGAGAAGGATGTTTTATTTTATATTTAAATATGATTTTGAAAGAAATAACAGTACGATGTTCAGTTAGATGTCATTACTAATTAAACACTTGCTTCTGACCCCTAAGCCGTAACGACGTGAGAAGAGTACGTCATATTATTATGATATGTTTTTGTTGAAAGTAAGATTTTGAAAGAAACAATGTAAGGCCCGATGTTTTCGTTAGATGT
>NC_134877.1:25417732-25440232 GCF_041734735.1 Babylonia areolata | reverse complement strand
CAACTATTGGATCCATGGAACTATGTTGTGTAGTCGATTGCTCAGTGAAAGTCATCCATCTTTTGATTAAGAGATAAGAGCTGTTTGAATTTTCGAACGATGTTGTGTTGTCGAATGCGCAGTCCAAATCGATACATCTTCTGATTTAAAAAGAATTACAGCTATCTGAATTATCGAATGATGTTGTGTGGTCTAATGCACAGTAAAAGTCGATCCACCTTTTGATCAACAAATTAGAGCTGTCTGAATTTTCGAACGATGTTGTGTGGTCGAATGCGCGGTGAAAATCGACCCATTTTTTGTTTTAAAAAATTACAGCTATCTGAATTATCCAATGACGTTGTGTGGTCGAATGCGCAGTGAAAATCGATCAGTCTTCTGATTAAGAGATTACAGCTGTCTGAAATTTCGAACAGTGCTGTGTGGTCGATTGCTCAGTAAAAGTCAGTACATATTTTGATTAACAAATTACAGCTCTCTGAATTATCGAACGATGTTATAGTCAACTGATCAGTGGTAAATGATCGGAGCTAAGGCCAGGAGGTAAGGAGGCTGGGCCTGTGGCCAAGGTTTTATCTTCCCTCCAATGTAGCAACTTTTGACTTTCATTTTTGGGTGGATTTTTAGGTGAGACAGCGTATTTGGGAATGTTGCCCCCCCCCCCCCCCCTGTGCGTTTTGAAGCTGGTTAATTATTCATATCTGAACGCTAAGTCGATGATTTGTATTCATCGCTCAGAACGATCTCATGCTTTTTATAGCAGGTAGTGCACGGAGCTGTCTTCGGTTCCCCACTGTTACTGGTTTATGATAAGCTACTTTCTTCTTTTCCACCAAAAGTTTTTTTGTTTTTTGTGGGTTTTTTGTGGGTTTTTTTTCTCTTATTGCTGGCTTTGATCACTCTTGTGGTCACTTTAGTTCAAATACCATATCATGATGTAATGATATATAAAACTTCAATATCGGTGATGGTCACGTTCAGGGTATCGCAGATATCGCGAAGTGTCTGCCATGGGTTCGGTCTCAAACCTTTGAACCCAAAATGGTATGGAGATCGCTATGATGATGATGATGATGATGGTTGTTGTTATAATTGTTTTTGTTGTTATACTTATTATTACTTGTATTTACGTGTCTCTTGTTTTTGTTATCATGATCATTCTGTTGTTTAAAAATAACAGAAGCGGAAAGAGTGCAAATGAGAACATATTTTAGAGGCGTGTTAGACTCGTATGAGCACGATCCGGTGGTCAGACCAGACCACAGCCAGCAAGGCATTAAATAAAACAGGAAGACGCCTTTTGTGTTGACCATGGCTCCACAGATAATGGTATGCAGCTAACCTTGGCTACAGTCGAGAAAATATATGCTAACTTACAGCCCCCGTTAGGAAAATAGTATGCTAAGCACAGTCCCCCCCGAAAGAAAATGGTATGCTAACGAAGGGTATTAGTATGAATCCTTGACACCTCTTCTCAACGTACGCTATCATAATTGGCGCCGCGGGACGGGACGGGACGGACAAGGCCGGTCATTATTCAAGCAGAATTCTGCCGGGGGGGAGGGGGGGGGGGGTGGTTCGATCACTCCGAGAAAGAAGGGAAGGAGGGGGGGGGAGGTATTTTTTAAAAAAATTTAAAAAATAAAAAAGAAAGAAGGAAAAAAGCTGATCGCAGGCAGGACCAGAACAGTTTGGCACCGGTTCAAGCGCGGTACGAACCCTAAAGCTTTCCACCACCACCTCCCAGCCCCGCCCCACCCCCTTTTCTTCCAGACTGACGTGTGTGTGTGTGTGATTGTCGGTGCTACGAGGGACGTAGCGCCGTTGTTGACTTAACGCCTTGTTTAGACCGTTGACAATACCCGCCGTGTGTGTTTTGTCTGCCGGAGATTTTCTGTGTCTTTGAGGGCCGTGGTTGTTTTTTGTTGTTGTCGTTGTCGTCGTTGTTGTTCGGATGGTCGCGCTCGATCGACAGGGGTCAGCTTGAGTGTGGCTGTGAGGTTGGAGTAACTGACTGGTCGGTCTGTTTGTCTGTCTGTCGGTCGGTCGGTCGGTCGGTCTGTCCGCGTGTCGCGGCCAAGGAGGATTAGTTGTTTTGCCCGAAACCGAATCAGTTCACAATTAGCCGTGTGTTGCTTTATCTTGCGGGCTTTTGGTGTTGGTGCTGGTGGCTGTGTTAGTTGCTTTGGTGGGTTTGACGGTGTTCCGTGTCATTTATCTTCAGGACTGAAGGAGAGACTTGGCTAAGTTGGGAATGACTGTGTGAACAGAAAGCTAGAAGTGACTTGTTTCGGATTTATCTCCTTTTGTCGCCATTCGATTTGCAAACGAAGAAGAGTTAAAAGTGAACACATTTTTCATTTACATAATTATACACCTTTTTTTTTTTCATTCAGTTTATAAGTCTGCCTGTTTCTTGGAGTCATTGTCTTAAAGTGACTTTTTTTTCCTCTCTCTCTCTCTCTCTCTCGTGGTGAGCTTACATCAGATTGGAACCCTTATATAATTGTGTTGAAAATAATGAAACACCGAGTGTACAGTAGAGTGTATCCAAGGTGTGACAGTGCCAGACGGAAGTGGGTATGGTGTGGCGGGTCGTTGTTGGGGTGACGGGGGTGTGGGGGGCGGGGGGGGGGGGGTTCTGGTCCAGTTAGTGGGGGGGGGGGGGGGGGGGCGGGAGGGGGGCTTCCTCCTCCGCACGGTCACGCCTTTCCAGTTAATTTTGGGCGGTTTCCTTGGTTTGGACCTTTTCCTTCTTTTCACTTCTTGGTATTGTTTTCATTCGCGTATTGAATTTTTTCCCCCCTTTGTGCCTCTCCATTCTTTTTCCTCTTCCTCGTTGCGTTGCTCCGTGAAGTCGACAACGAGGGTGTGTTGGTAGTGGACACAGAGAGCCAGTGTTAGTGGACACAAAGACCCTACGGTAGTGGACGCAAAGACCCTATGTTAGTGGATACATAGTCCATACGGTAGTGGACACAAAGACCCTGTGTTAGTGGACACAAAGACCCTGTATTAGTGGACACAAAGACCCTACGTTAGTGGACACAGAGACCCTACGTTAGTGGGCACAGAGACCCTACGTTAGTGGACACAGAGACCCTACGTTAGTGGACACAAAGACCCTACGTTAGTGGACACAGAGACCCTACGTTAGTGGGCACAGAGACCCTACGTTAGTGGACACAAAGACCCTACGTTAGTGGACACAGAGACCCTATGTTTGTGGACACAGAGACCCTATTGTTAGTGGACACAGTTCGTGGACACAAAGACCCTATGTTAGTGGACACAAAGACCCAGTGTCAGTGGACACAAAGACCCTCTTTTAGTGGACGGAAATACCCTATGTTAGTAGACACAAAGACCCTACGTTAGTGGACACAAAGACCCCATGTCCAAGTATATAAGGTCTTCGGTGGACAGCAGAACGTCGGCAGGCTTCCGTTTGATCAGGAAATTCATCGAAGGCTGTGGTGGGAGGATAAGAACACACACACACACACACACACACAAAGAGAAGATGTGCATGCGATTGTTGCGGCACGAGTTGTTGTCCCTGCTGCAGTCGGATAACGACAACATCGACATCCCCTCTGTGCACACGTTGTTGCTGAACCACGGGGTAGGTCATGTGGTGTGTGTGTGTGTGTGGAGGGGGTGGGGGGGAGTGTGTGGGAGGGGGAGAGGGGGTGGCAGGTCCAGCTGGTTGCCCACTACTGGCACCCGATTAGACTCCACCCGACTAATGACCGTGCTAATCTGTCAAAGTGCCTCAAATCACCACCACCACCTTGCTGTTTGGGTCATACGCCAGCTAGCGTCAGAGCCCAGGAGACCTCCGGGCGAGTGTATAAGTGTGTACATGTTTTCACACACAGTGCGAGCGACGACCGTGTGAACGTGTGCGGGTCTTTTCATTCCAGGGTAATATTCCGTCAATGCTTCATATCGTATGGGCTTTTAGACTGCTCGATTCCTTTTCCCACGAGAAATGCATGCCTTGGTGTCATACACAGTGTGGGCAGTGAGCGAACACCTGGTGGGGTGGGGGGCCGGGTGGGGGGGGATTCGTGTGTGTGTGTGTGTGTGTGTGTGTGTGTGTGTGGTCTGGTTCCAATCTACTGAATAGTTCACTTGTTTCTTTTGGGCAGTGGTTTCGGTGCCTTGCATTGCAGAAATTGAATAATCCTCCCTCCCCTCCCCCCCCCCTCACTTACCCATCAAACGGCATTTACAGTTTACCGCCATGCGCAGAACATGATAACTATTCTATCAAATGTGTGCACGTTCATCAATAGAAGGGCATGGGAGACTGGTGTGTGCGTGCGCGCGAGCGTGAGAGAGAGAGAGCGAGAGAGAGAGAGCAGATGAGTCCACCCCACTCAAGCGTTGTGCTTGTATCCAAGAAGTCTGTAGGGGGGAATGGTCAACATACATGGTTTCAGTCTGCAGGCTTTGCAGATTGCAGGGGGCGGGATAAAAGGGATGAAAGGCGTGTTTGCGCGATCTGACGATAACTCAACACGTGCACCTGTCGGGCAGTGGGCTGGTATCCGGTGTCTTGTCTTGTTTTGTCTTGTTTTGTTTGCCTAAGTCTCTTCTCTTCACCTGCTTTATCTCCAGCTGAGTAATCGTTTGTTTTTTTGTCCACGCTTCTCTCTCTCCCTTCCCTCTACTCTCTCTCTCTCTCTCTCTCTCTCTCTCTCTCTCTCTTTCCTCAAGGCCTGACTAAGCGCGTTGGATTACGCTGCTGGTCAGGCATCTGCTTGGCAGATGTGGTGTAGCGTATATGGATTTGTCCGAACGCAGTGACGCCTCCTTGAGCTACTGAAACTGAAACTGAATCTCTGTCTCTCTCTCTGTCTCTCTCTCTCTCTCTCTCTCTCTCTCTCTCACACACACACACACACACACACACACACACACACACACACACACACACACACACACACACACACACACACACACATACACACACACACACACAAACACACACAGAGAAGGTACTCCGTGTGTTGTTCGGCGGCGGGGATAAGGAGGAGTGTGTGTGTGTATGCGCGCGCGCGCATATGTGTGTGTGATAGTTGTTTTGTTTCATTGTCAAAGTTGTGTGTTTATCATATCTGTGTCTGTAATCATAACTGTGTCTGCAAATAAGAATAATCATCAGTGTGTGTGTGTGTGTGTGTGTGTTGTTTGCGTCTTGTGTCTCTGCCCCCCACACCCCTTCCCCCTCCTGGTCACCCCTTCCCCCTCCTGGTCACCCCCCCCTCCCCCTCACTCTCTGTGTCTGTCTGTCTGTCTGTCTGTCTGTCTCTCTCTCTCTCTCTCTCTCTCTCTCTCTCTCTCTCTCTCACACACACACACACGCGCGCGCACACACACACACACACACACACACACACACACACACACACACACACATGCTCGGTTTTTCAAAATCGAGTGTGCGCGCGCACGTGTGTGTGTGTGTGTGTCTGTAATGGGTCAAAAGGCCTTCTACAATAAAACATTTTTTTGTTCTCTCTCTCTCTCTCTCTCTCTCACACACACACACACGCGCGCGCGCGCGCGTACACACTCTCTCTCTCTCTCACACAAACACGCGCGCGCGCGCACGCACACACACACACACACCCCCCAAACAATAAACAACGAGCCGACCATCTCACGTGCTGTGCACGCAGTATGTCAACTATGGGTTCCAGTCTCTGGCGGTGGGCGATGCCGGGGAGCCGGGCACTCCAGGAAGAGGAGGTGGCGGAGGAGGAGGAGGAGGAGGTGGGGGGATCGTCGGAGGGAGGCTGGTGGGAGCCAACAGCGTCAACAGCATCATCAACACCTCCCACGGCGGCCAGTACAGTCACCAGCACCACCACGGCGCCAACAGCAACGGCATCGTCGGCGGCTACGGGCCGGAGGAGGAGGAGGCGGGGAGGGTGGTGGGCTGGGCTGTGGGCTTCCCCCGCCTGCTGGCTGACCCTGCCGGTGTGGTCATCTTCACGGTGAGTTGGGGGGAAGGGGGGGGGGGATGCATGCGTGTGTGTGTGTGTGTGTGTGTGTTGGGGTTTGTGTGTGGGGTGGGGGGGGGGGAGGAGATAGATGTGAGTGTGTGTGTTGTGGTTTGTGGTTGGGGGATGGAAGGGGGTGGGAGGGAGATGTGAATGTGTGTTGTTGTTGTGGTTGTGTTGTTTGCCTGAATTGGAGATGGGGAAGAGAGGTGTGTGTTGTGGTTGTGTGTGTGTGTGTGTGTGTGTGTGTGTGTGTGACTGCATGGGCACTGGTTACCGCCTGACAGCTGTTTGCTGGACCCAGTGGTGTGTGATGAGTGATGTCCATTGTAAGTTAGAGGTTAGGGGGTTAACAGTGTAAAGTCCACGTCTTTCTCTCCTCATCACTTCTCCCCCCTCCCTACTCCCTCACCCTCACCCACCTTCACCTCTCTGGGGGAAGGGTAGGAGTGTTAGGTTTGTGGATAAGCCTGTCTGTGTGAGAACACTCTGTGTGTGTGTGTGTGTGTGTGTGTGCGCGCGCGCGTGTGTGTGTTAGTGGATAAGCCTGTCTGTGTGAGAACACTGTGTGTGTGTGTGTGTGTGCGCGCGCGCGCGCTCGCGCCTGCATGTGTATGTGTGATTAGATAAGCCTGTCTGTGTGAGAACACTGTGTGTGTGTGAGTGTGTGTGTGTGCGCCTGTGTGTTTGTGTTAGTGGATAAGTCTGTCTGTGTGAGAACACTGTGTGTGTGTGTGTGTGTGTGTTTGTTCGCCTGTGTGTGTGTGTTAGTGGATAAGCCTGTCTGTGTGAGAACACTGTGTGTGTGCGCCTGCATGTGTGTGTGTTAGTAGATAAGTCTGTCTATGTGAGAACACTCTGTGTGTGTGTGTGTGTGTGTGTGTGTGTGTGTGTGTGTGCGCACGCCTGTGTGTTTGTGTTAGTGGATAAGTCTGTCTATGTGAGAACACTGTGTGTGTTCGTTCTTTAGTTTAACGTCTTTTCACTGTAAGTGATATTTGACGGAGTGTGTGTGTGTGTGTGTGTGTGTGCCTGCGTGTGTGTTTGCATGTATGTTAGTGGATAAGCCTGTCTGTGTGAGAAAACTGTGTTTGTGTCTGTGTGCCTGTGTGTGTTAGTGAATAAGCCTGTCTGTGTGAGAACCCTGTGTGTGTGTGTGTGTTAGTGGATAAGCCTGTCTGTGTGAGAACCCTGTGTGTGTGTGTGTGTTAGTGGATAAGCCTGTCTGTGTGAGAACTCTGTGTGTGTGTGTGCCTGCGTGTGTGTTTGCATGTGTGTGTGTGTTAGTGGATAAGCCTGTCTGTGTGAGAACACTGTGTGTGTGTGCCTGTGTGTGACCAGGTACATTCATGAGTCCGGCCTGATTGAGAGAAAGAGCATGAATTTATTCAGACTGTATGGGTGAAGATGTGTTTTTCTAAAAGAAGAAAATATTGGTCTTTTTATATTTCATTATGTTGTAGCAGTTGCCATCTGTTTTATTATCAGTAATACTAATACCAATCCAAGAAATAGAATGGAATAACATGTTTTTAATGGGAAGGTGTGTGAATACGTATCTGTTTGACACCAAACTTTCTCTGTTCCTTTTTAGGATCAGTAGTTTGCACCTCACTTGTACACATTATTATTTGTATATGCATTGATTGAATGACCTTCTGTTTTCCCTGCTGGCACTTAGGCAGCCATGCTCCATGTTCAGGAGGGGAATGTTTTTCTGACTGTGATGACTTGGTTTGTGTGTGTGTGCAGGAATTCCTCAAGAAGGAGTTTAGTGAGGAGAACATTGTCTTCTGGACGGCCGTGGAGGCGTTCAAACAGATCACAGATGATGAGTTGGTGAGTTCGGCTCCTGTGACGTTTGTTTGTTGGTTTGTTTGTCTTTTTTTTGTATTGTATTACTATTTGACACAACAGATCCCCCCGAAAGCGGAGTATGGCTGCCTACATGGTGGGGTAAAAATGGTCATACACGTAAAAGCCCACTCATGTACATATGATTGAACGTGGGAGTTGCAGCTCACGAACACAGAAGAAGAAGAAGACACAACAGATTTCTCTGTGTGAAATGAGGTGCTTTTTCCATGGAGTTCATGTCACTGCAGGGCAGCACTGCTTATTTACAGCAACAACCAAAAAAAAAAGAAAGAAGAGTTCGTTTCTGAATTGTGTTGTGTTGTATTACTATTTATCACAACAGGTTTCTCTGTGTGAAATGCAAGGTGCTCTGCCCAAGGAGAATAATTGTGTCGCTACAGTGCAGTCCTTTATTCAGCCGGACTTCTTCCCACTCTCATGACTGCATTACTTTTCTTCAGCAAAATCAACAACACCACTTGAAGGTATACAGAAAGTAGTGACTGCACTTCAGATTCTTGACACATTGACCTCATTTCAGCATGGCTCAGCAGTCAAGGGGTTAAAGTAAGGTTCCTGTGCTTGTGGGGAAGATTAAAAGCTGAGGAGATAAATGGGTGGAAAAAAACAAACAAACTGTATCAGGTATGATAAGTGTATGATAAGTGTAGTTTCTTTATCTGCTGTTCTGTCAAGGGATTAAAGTAAGCTTCATGTGCTCATGGGGAAGATAAAAGCTGAGAATATATTCAGATACGTACTCTCCTGAGTGGTAATTCCAATTTAACATAAACATGCTGATATTTGAAACTGTACACAAATTCATCACTGAATCCAGTAGATTTTAAGAAGCACTGTTCTAGGTGTGTAGGTGACTCACTATATCTTATATACTGAACATGTAATCTTTCCATACTTCCTGTCTAGTCGGTCTATTCAAGTATGATTATGTGTTATGTTATTCCTTCTCCATGTGTATCTTTTTCTTCTTCTTTTTTTCTCTCTTTTCTGTGTCTTATTCATTGACTTCTTGTTTTTCTTACCTTTTTCTGCTTTCTGTTGTGAAGAACCTATCTTAAAAATGATGTTTATATTCATTGTAAATTCTTTAAATATATTATTCTCCACCGCTGTTCAAAAAAAAAAAGGGGGGGAGGGAACAGTGTATGTCTGCAATGACTGTCATTTACATGCAGTTGGAAAATGTGTATTTCAACATAATTGCAAATGTGTAGTGTCTACCAGCCGTCAAACGAAACAAATGTATTTAATCACATCCCTGAGCACAATATAAGCTGTTAGCTTGTTGTTGCTCCGCTGTCTGTCTGTACATGCGTGACATGTTTACTGAATAAAGTTTTGTTTAAACCAAAAGCTGAGGGGATAAATGGATGGAAAAAATAAACAAACTTTATTATGTATGATAAGTATAGTTTCTTTATCTGCTGTTCTGTCTTAGTCTCGCACACCTGGGCCTCTATATTTGTGTTTGCGCGCACACACTCAGTGTCTAAAATATGCTTATGCATGTGCTCGCAGTGAATCTTGAGTCATGCATATGTACTCAGATGCTTGCATACAAGCACAGACAAGTAATGCATGAATTACATGCATGCACAGACTTGTTCTCACCAGTGATGAGAGCCCCAAAGGATCTACAGACACCATGCAGACATGTACATTGGCCAACACAAAAATATCCTCTTGCAGATCTGATCTATGCTTTCATGTGTAACATTTCATGGAGAAATATAATATTAGAAATATAGTGTTGTGAAAAAACGTCAGAATGAAAATGACAACAGCGACAACAATAAAGCTTTTTTTTTCCCCCTCTTTTAAATTTTTTTTAATATATTTTTTTAATTTAAAAAGCTAGGCTTACATGTGATTAAATTTGTTTATATAGTGTCCATGGTCAAAAGTGCAAGGGGGAGGGATCGAGGAAAGAGTGTTGATGAAAAAAAAAACCAAGGGGGGGGGGGAGGGGGGGGGGGGACAAAAAAGAAGGGGAAAAAAAACAACAACCAACAATCCAATATCGCTTTTGAACTTATCTGGAACTGGGGTTGTTGCTCCTGATGCATACACAAACAGTGCGTTTGTTGACCAAGTTGAATGAAGGGCAGTAGGGGACTGTTCGTAGATTGGAGTTCTCCTGGGGCAAAGTACACAGGAAAAAAAAAAAAAAAAAAAAGGTTAGCGCCGTGTTGGTGTGAAAGAAGCCAGTTGGAGGAGGAGGGGGGGTGGGGGGGAGTCACATCAAGCAGATTGTGTGGAAGCAGTATTGCAGGACAGGTAATTGACTGCCTGATGTTATTTGTTGTGGGGAGACCGTGTAATTGTGCTGCCTGCATTATTTCTTGTTGTAGAGGGGGTCCTGTTCTTTTTGGGGTACTCTTTTCTTTCTTCGTTTTTTTTTTTGTTTTGTTTTTTTTCCCCTTTCTTCAATGAACCCACATTCTTTTCTTTTCGAAAAGGAATCTTTGTGGCCTGACGGGGTGGGTTTTTGTTGTTGACATTTCCCCCAACAAAACTCTGCAAGGAAACCCTGTGACAATGATCAAGAATGTTGCTGCTCTTATAGGGGTTGTGTGTGTGTGTGTGTGTGCGCACCCAGGTATGTCATGGGGATGTGGATGTAATGTGTATACATTAGTGTGTATGTGTGAGTGTATGTCAAGTCAAAATGATCTTTATTGATGGTAAAAGAATAAGCTTGCACAGCTTTTTTTTATCCTGCCCTCAGGAGAAAAAAAAAAAGACAAGAAAATAGAAGAAAAGAGGGAGGGGGGTAGGAAGAGTATAACGTGAAAAATAAATCAAGCGCGATAAGACACACAAATTCTATGGTGGAAAAACAGTATACGGACAATTAGCAAATGAACATAATTATATACATGATGTCGACACAATTATACATACAAAAGCAGCATCCTTACATCATTAACAAAGATATTTTGGAAGAGAGACTGTGAGGGTGGGACTGAAGACAGACGGACAGACAGACAGACAGAACTGATAAAGTACAAGTTCAGAAAGGGAGGAAAAGAAGGTTGGAGTCAGAAGACGGAGAGAAAGTTACAAACAGACGGGTAAACAATAGACAGTCAGGAATGTGAGAATGCTGTGTATGCATGTACGGCTATATGTTGAGTGGATGCATGTATACTGGTGTGTTCATGATTTTGTGATCGTTTGTCGGCTAAAATGGTTGTTTTTATTTGCTTAATTATTTTTCTATGTCGTATGATTTGTATAGGTTTTTGAGGTTTTTGCTACTGATTCTCATGAGCAAATAATGTAAGAGCCTCCCGTTCTATGTTTTCCAAACAGTTTATGTGAGTAGAAAGTTTAAAATGTTTATTTTATTTTGTTTTATTTCATCATCATCTTGGATCAAATGGATGGTGGATAAAAAGCTAATACTGAAAGCATGGCTTGGTTTAGCTGAACCCATCTGTTGATGATCACAAGTAAATGTCCTATGAACAGCAAATGGTGATTGTTTCAGTATGGTTATTGAAGTCTGTCTCTAATTGTAGGTTCATACATCAGCCTTTTTACTCATACATTTATTTGTTATTTATCTTATTGATAAATCTTCTTTGGTCCAACACTCGGCTTATATCACAGATTGACATAAGTTTACATTTGGGCCAACAGTAAAGTGAGAGCTGTATTATCAATGGTTTCTCCAGTCAATGGGAAACCATTTGCAGCTTAGTCTTTTGTGAAGGACTATGACTCTCAAACTAGGAGGCAAAATTGCACTGTCTCTTAGTGCTGCAGCCTTGTGGGCTAGTTGGCCTTTGGGAGCCATCCCAACGCCGACTGTCCTAAAACCCTCTTGGCCGAGAGAGTGGGGATGTAACTTGGGCAAGACACTCTCCACTATAATCAAATTCTAGCCCAAACAGTCGGAACAGCAGTTGCCTCCTCTGCTGTTCTGATGGTCATAGTCGGACACGACTGACTACATACATACAAATCTTCTGCCAGCTGTATCTCATCCAAGGTGAGATAGCAACTGAGAAAAGACTTTGGGGGGATACCAACCAAACGTAATTGAAGGGAATTTTTGGCAAAGTAGGGATACCAACCAGATGTCGTAATTGAAGGGAATTTTTGGCAAAGTAGGGATACCAACCAGACGTTGTAATTGAAGGGAATTTTTGGCAAAGTAGGGATACCAACCAGATGTCGTAATTGAAGGGAATTTTTGGCAAAGTAGGGATACCAACCAGACGTTGTAATTGAAGGGAATTTTTGGCAAAGTAGGGATACCAACCAGACGTTGTAATTGAAGGGAATTTTTGGCAAAGTAGGGATACCAACCAGATGTAATTGAAGGGAATTTTTTGCAAAGTAAGGATACCAACCATACATTGTAATTGAAGGGAATTTTTGGCAAAGTAAGGATACCAACAAAACGTAATTGAAGGGAATTTTTGGCAAAGTAAGGATACCAACCAGACGTTGTAATTGAAGGGAATTTTTGGCAAAGTAGGGATACCAACCAGACGTAATTGAAGGGAATTTTTGGCAAAGTAGGGATACCAACCAGACGTTGTAATTGAAGGGAATTTTTGGCAAAGTAGGGATACCAACCAGACGTTGTAATTGAAGGGAATTTTTGGCAAAGTAGGGATACCAACCAGGCATTGTAATTGAAGGGAATTTTCGGCAAAGTAGGGATACCAACAAAATGTAATTGAAGGGAATTTTTGGCAAAGTAGGGATACCAACCAGACGTAATTGAAGGGAATTTTTGGCAAAGTAGGGATACCAACCAGACGTAATTGAAGGGAATTTTTGGCAAAGTAAGGATACCAACCAGACGTCGTAATTGAAGGGAATTTTTGGCAAAGTAGGGATACCAACCAGACGTAATTGAAGGGAATTTTTGGCAAAGTCAGAAAGTCATCATCAATTTTGCGCTCTTAGTTTAACGGACCAACTATTCAGGAGTTGAAAGAGAATATAAAAGGAAAAGGCATTGTTTGTTTTGCACTGCCAGTTTAAAGACTGTTCATAGTTTATGTGTTAGCACCCAGCACATTCCACCCTGCAGTGCGTTTTGTCAGGTGAAGGGTCGGCCTTGTGTTGAGAAAGGGGCGGGTTGGTTATAAGGCGTCTGTTTGCCAGACTGATAGCGCTAATCAGCTGTGTCGCAACTATTCAGGGGGAACAACGCTAGTGTCTTGTGGCTGGAAAAGAATGAAAGATTGTCGAGAGATTTTTTTTTTTTTTTTTTTTTTTTTTTTTTTTCCCGAATAGAGGCAAGACTGGATGTTGATGTTTATGGGATTCTGTTGTGCCCTTTACCCATAAATCAGGCAGTGCTTTGCAGTGCCTCTGGCACACAGAGAGCTGAATGTCTGTCCGTTCTAAACAGGCGCACGGGGGTGGATTGGGGAGGGGACACATTGTTCTTAGTACATTTATTGCTTATACTTAGGCAAGGAGATTTATGGTGGTGTTCTTGGTACAATGGATGGTGGATAAAAAGCTAGTACTAAAGCTAATATTGTCGTCCATTTTGCGCTCTTTGTTTAAATGACTGACCATTCAGGAGTTGAAAGAGAATATAAAAGAAAAAGGCTGAGATTTAGCAGGTGGAAGACTTATCAATAAGATAAATGATTAAACAAATAAATGTATGAGTAAAAGGCTGATGTATGAACCTACAATTAGAGACAAACACGTAAATGCCCAACTGATTAACTGGCATCTGTCTTCTGCTCTCTTCTTCTTACTTAGACTGCTGAGGTAATCAATTTAATCATTTTTCCACTCCAAAAATGGAATATGGCTGCCTATTATGGTCGGTCATTTAAACTAAGAGCGCAAAATGGACAACAACTTTCTGACTTTGCCAAATGGTGCTGGATGGGTATTGTCAGCTGATAAATTTCAACTTGTTAAACTGTTTATTGTTGGTTGGTTGTTGTTTTTTTCCCCCAGCACTATTTATGTTTGGTTGGTTGCTGTTTTATATGCAAGGTGTATTTTTTTAAATATGGAGTTTCTTTCGTAATTTCTGTTTTCGAAGAAATACTCCTAACAGTGGTCTAGGGTGTCAGATGGATTGAAACATGAAAAGAAATACTGTGTTGTAGTAACCATAATTCAGCCCTCATGCTGTTTTCCGTGTTGCAGTAACCATTGTTCAGCCCATGCACAATTTTTATTATTATGGTAACCATTATTCAGCCAGTGTGTGCATTGGTTTTATCTAGACTGCTTTGGTAATCAATTCCACCCCCAAAACGGAATATGGCTGCCTATATGGCAGAGTAAAAAGGGTCATACATGTAAAAGCCGACTCATGTACATATGAGTGAACGTGGGAGTTACAGCTCATGAACGAACAAGAAGAAGAAGAATTTATTTCCAGTTCATAAGGGTCATGATTTGTTGTAGGATTGCTCAGTAGTAATATGTTTTAGCCAGAGAGAGGCATTCTTCATTGAGGAGAGAAAATGAGGAACAGGAAAAGACCAGCAGCAACAACAACAACAAATATGTATACATATATATGTGTGTGAATGTATAAAGATTAATAATAATAATAATAATAATGGATACTTATATAGCACACTATCCAGAAATCTGCTCTGGGTGCTTTACAAAAACGCTTTGTTAACATAAAACATTACATCTATGTTACATACACACACCAAAATATGACTACACACACACACACACACACACACACATGCACACGCACACGTGCGCACACACACACACACACACACACACACACACACTGCGTACATACATTTTAACAATACATGTGTATCTAACAACTACCCTAACACATACGCACACATAGGCAGGCACAAACTTACATAAACGCACGTGCACACAATACACATTCATATACATGCATGTAGTTATGTACACAAGAAGATGAGAGCAGAAGAAAAGTTGCCAGTTAATCAGTGGGGCATTCACGTGTCTGTACCAATGATTGATTTAACCCCTTGACTACTACTGCTGATGATGAGTAATGCTTGTCAGTGAAGGGCTGTCACCTCACTGAGACAGATAAGACAGAGCTGACAGGTAAAGACGTCAGTCACCACTCTGTGTCTGGACTTCCCCCTCTTGGGACGGCATTACTTTCATTCAGAAAAATCAACGACACCATTGACAAGCACGGCAAAAAGTAGTAACTGCCATTCAAACTCATCGCCACACTGAGCTCATTTCACCAAGGTTCACCATTCAAGGGGTTAACACATGTTTGCATGTGATGGCCTAGAGGTAACGCGTCCGCCTAGGAAGCGAGAGAATCTGAGCGCGCTGGTTCGAATCATGGCTCAGCTGTCGATATTTTCTCCCCCTCCACTAGACCTTGAGTGGTTGTCTGGACGCTAGTCATTTGGATGAGACGATAAACCGAGGTCCCGTGTGCAGCATGCACTTAGCGCACGTAAAAAGAACCCACGGCAACAAAAGGGTTGTCCCTGGCAAAATTCTGTAGAAAAATCCACTTTGATAGGAAAAACAAATAAAACTGCACGCAGAAAAATATACTAAAAAATGGGTGGCGCTGTAGTGTAGCGACGTGCTCTCCCTGGGGAGAGCAGCCCGAATTTCACACAGAGAAATCTGTTGTGATAAAAAGAAATGCAAATGCAAATACAAATACAAACCTGTTGAGGTCAAGTTTTTAAGTGACGTTTGGATCACGGAATCGCTCCAATGTGACTTGTGTTTGAGGGGGGCTAAGGTCTGATGCATTTGTGAGAGAGAACACCTGTAGGATATCAAGATACCATCAGAAAAGATCTTTCGAACAGGATATGTAAACAAGGTGTGATCAGTGATCCAAAAGACTGCGACGGATGACACTCGGAAAAACAGATGATAGATAAGATACTGTGATTTTGTTCTGACGGTGTTTTTTCTTCTTCTTTTTTTTCTCTCTCTCTCTCCCCCTTATTAGTAAATAGGTGCGACTTCAGTGGATCTGATTTCACTGGGTGTTATTTTACTTAGCTTGGATTGTGACACCTAGTTTGATATAAAAGAAATATATATATATATATGTGTTTTAGAGACAAAAACACTAGTCTGATGTGTTGGTGCTGTCATGTTTGAATAGAGTTGCAGTGACCTATTTTTATTGTTTACCTTAGCCGCAAGGGACTTGTGGTTCAAACCCTGTGTGGTCCTTTGTGTCCCTGTTCTTGTCAGGTTGCTCCTTGTCACTCTGTCACTAGCCTCTGTCTGTCTGATTGTCCTGTGTGTTTTGTTCTGGTGCTGGTGCGTGCACGTGTCTGTGTACTGTTCATTTGTTTGTTCGTAGTTCATGTAATTATGCACACTGCAAGTTCATACATATGCACATGCATGCTTGCACACACACACACACACACACACACACTCTCTCTCTCTCTCTCTCTCTCTCTCTCTCTCTCACACACACACACACACACACACACACACACACACACACATTCTCTCTCTCTCTCTCTCTCTCTCTCTCTCGCTCTCTTCCGCTCTCTCCCTCCCTCCCTCTCTCTCTCCCTCTCTCTCTCTTGCTCCCTCTCTCTCCCTCCCTCTCTCTCTCTCTCTCTCGCTCTCTCTCTCCCCTCTCTCACCCTTTCTCTCTCTCTCTCTTTCTCTCTCCATCGTTGTGATGTTTACTTTTTTGTTGTTGTTTTTTTTCCTTCCCTTTTCTTTTTTCTTGCATACACAGTTGTTGCAGTGTGTGATTCGTTGTATTTGTTTAGTTTTTGTAATCGCCCCCTTGTCAGAATGGCTGTAAATGCTTTTGACAGTAGATCATCATGTCATGCCTTGTCATGTCGTATCATGTCTCTCTTTCCATTATGCACACATTTGGTAAATTGTTCTTAATACAACAACAAAAAAAGAATCACAAACCATTTTCAGATCCACATAGAACGTAAATTGTTCTGGAAAAAAAAAAGGAAAAAAGGAAGAATGACAAACCATTTTCAGAACCCCATTGAACATGTCCAAACAATTTGTGAGGGCCAATGACAGTGTACCCCCCCCCCCCACCCACCCCCCAAAAAAAAGCCACCCAAAAACCTAGATACAGCCTTGGCAGCACCCTGACTATCAGAAAAAAAGAAACCCCAACAAGAGGCCCCACAAGAATACCCCGAGGCAGCAATTTGCTCTAATTGTAGACAGCAGGCCTGCCGCTCCCAATACAGCAGCTGAAGCGAGACGGGGACGGGACGGGAGGGAAAGAATGGTGTGTAAGAGAACCACTTGTTTTGGAGACTCTGCGGTCTCCTGCTGATCGAGATCAAGGGGGTAGAGAGGTAGCTTCGCAAGGCAAGCTGATCCGGGTGGAGTGTGTCCACCCGGCTATTGAGGGGTGGCGGGGCTTGAACAATGCTGATTGCTGTCTTTGTGTCTCCGGCACTGCAGGGAGCGAACCTGGCTTTTTTATCAGCGGGATTCTTCTCTCCCAACCCCCCAACCCCCACCCCCCTCCACCCTTCCACACACCTTGTCTCTGAGGGGACAGTGGGGAGGGTTTGGTTTGGGTGTGTCCACTAAGCTTTTATCTGGAATCAGGGAGTTGGGGAGAGACTAGTGGGGGCTTGTGAAAGCTTGGAAGCTGTATGAATGGTTTTTCTCTTCTGTGGTAGAGAATTGTTCTGTGAAAATGTTGTTTTGTGTGTGTGTTTGTTTATATATGAATATGAATTTGTTTACTGAGTGATGCAACTCGGGTGGTGTACTGTGGATGAAATGCCTTTAAAAAAAAATTTTTTTTTTTTTTTAAGCGTTTGTGTCACCATTTCATCAGCTAACATTTCAACAATTTTTATTTTAGAGGGAAAAAAAGTAATCTTGTTTATCATTATTATTATTATGTTGTTATATTTGTATTTTGTATTTCTTTTTATCACAGCATATTTCTCTGTGTGAAATTTGGGCTGCTCTCCCAAGGGAGAGTGCATCGCAACACTACAGTGCCACCCATTTTTTTGTATTTTTTTCTGCTGTGCAGTTTTATTTGTTTTTCCTATCGAAGTGGATTTTTCTACAGAATTCTGCCAGGAACAACTCTTTTTGTTGCCGTGGGTTCTTTAACGTGCGCTAAGTGCATGCTGCATACA
Source organism: Babylonia areolata (assembly GCF_041734735.1). Lineage (NCBI taxonomy): Eukaryota > Metazoa > Mollusca > Gastropoda > Neogastropoda > Buccinidae > Babylonia > Babylonia areolata. The sequence continues at coordinate 25,422,243 of NC_134877.1, read as the reverse complement.
GGACCTCGGTTTATCATCTCATACAAATGACTAGTGTCCAGACCACCATTCAAGGTCTAGTGGAGGGGGAGAAAATATCAGCGGCTGAGCCGTGATTCGAACCAGTGCGCTCAGATTCTCTCGCTTCCTAGGCGGACGTGTTACATCTAGGCCATCACTCCACAATACTACTACTACAATTATAATATGTATGCATTCTCTCTCTCTCTCTTTCTCTGTCTGGTGGGGTTGATGAACAAAAGGGTCATAACACATAAAATGCTGCATGTGTGTCTGAGTTCATGTGAGTGTGTGTGCGTGTGTGAAATCTGATTGAATGACACAGAAAACGAATGATGAGCGCCCAGTGGCATCCATCAGTCGGCTTTACCCAGGTAGGGAGCCAGTCATGCAAATGACCCAGTGTTTGTAAAACGCTTAGAGCTTGGTCTCCGACCAAGGATAGGTGATATGTAAGTGTCCATATCATCATATCAACGTAATCATCATCTGTGTGCATGTATGTGTATGCGTGTGTGTATATATTTATATATAAATTTATATGTATTCTTCTTCTTCGTTCATGGGCTGCAACTCCCATGTTCGCTTGTATGTACACGAGTGGGCTTTTACGTGTATGACCATTTTTACCCCGCTGTTTAGGCACCCATACTCCGTTTTCGGGGGTGTATATATTTAAATCTATACTCTAATCATTATTACTGTTGTTGTTTGTGGACGACCAGAGTGTGAACGTAACTGTATTGTGTGCCCTGTCAGAGACGGAGCAAGGCGAGGGAGATCTACAACAGCCATCTGAGCAGCCAGGCGAGCGACCCGGTCAACGTGGACAGCACGGCACGACAGCTGACGGAGCAGTGCCTGGACAGCCCCTCCCCCACCATGTTCGATGCTGCCCAACAACAGGTCGGTCTCTTCTTCTCCTCCTCCTCTGTTCGGGGGCTGCAACTCCCATGTTCACTCGTATGTACACGAGTGGGCTTTTATGTGTGTGACCATTTTTACCCCCACCATGTAGGCAGCTGTACTCTGTTTTCATGGGTGTGTATGCTGGGTATATTCTTGTTTCCGTAACCCACCAAACACTGACATGGATTACAGGATCTTTAACGTGCGTGTTTGATCTTCTGCTTGCGAAAACACATGAAGGGGGGTTCAGGCATAAGCAGGTCTGCGCATATGTTGACCTGGAAGATCATAAAATCTCCACCCTTTACTCACCAGGTGCTGTTGCTGAGATTTGAACCCATTTCCCACTGATTGAAAGTAACTCTTTAACCACTCGGCTATTGCACCCCGTCATCAATCTGTTCAGTCCTGGGGGGATAACTCTTATGGAGACCCAATTATTTAAATGGATGAAGTCATTTTCCAGTGATGGGAATGTTTTGGCCATGTTTGAAAATTTTCAACGCTGTTCATACAAAATCACCAAAACATTCATCTTATACATAATCAGAAAGTGTACTATCTTTCTTCTAGCTTTCAAAGACAGGTTTTTTTTTCATCAGATGTTTCTAAATATTTTTAAACAAATATTTAAAGTATGTCACCAGATACTGAAAAACAGGGGGAAAAATGTGTATTGTTCTTACCATTGTCAGGGTCAGTCATCAAAACTTTCATAATCACTTTCAAAGTCATTATCTCGTACAACAATTTGCATGTCTTTATCATTAAAAAATTATCAGAAAATTCATCACAGTTGTGAAGGAGGCCAGGTATAATGTTTGAACCTTGTTGTGTCTCAAATTCTGTCACTTCTCACAGTAAGACTGGTAGTACACCTCCATTTTGGTTGAGAAAGTAACCTTTGACATGTGTCAAAACAGCTGAAATGTAGTATTATCGGCTGTAGCTACTTTCGTTTTCTCCGCATAGGCGGATAGTAGTTTGCACAGGACAGGAATGTCAGACCCCTGCCGGAGTTTGCACTAGTGGGTCACAGTAAGCATGTTACTTAAACGTAATTTTAGGAAGAAAATTTCCTATTTATGCACGGTCTAAAGGGAAAAAAAAACCTGTGTGTAGAAAAATGGTCACTCTAAAAGACATCTCCCACACTATTTTCCATGATGCCTATTTCCCATTGTGTTTATTTCCCACGGTGTCTATTTCCTATTTCCCATGGTGTCTGTTTCCCACGGATATTTACCTCAGTGTCTTTGATGGCCTTTTTCATGTATTTTTTGTTTTGGCTTTTTTATGATTTTTTGTAATCTGGGGATGATAAATTAAACTGAATGGCTGGCGTCCTCAGCATGGTCTAGTCTTATTTGCCATAAGGAGTTAAATGGTTAGGATACTGTGTCATGAACTGTGTTTTGTGGGTGTGTTTTAGTGGGGGGTTTTTTTGTTGTAAATGTGAGTTTCGTGTTGACGCGGTTGAGCGTTTGTATGGTTTGACAGTCCTGATATGGCCCTGTGCGGTTGGCTGGACTACAAGCAACGAGAACAAGAACAAGAACCCCAGTGTCTTGTTCCCACTGTGTGTATTTCCCTCTGTGTCTTACCACCCCTCTCACAGCCACAGGGTGTGTGCCGTTCTGTCCTGCCAGATTTTCCAGCTGATGCGCACGGACAGCTACAGCCGCTTCCTCAAGTCGGACCTGTACAAAGGTCACCTGATGCGTGAGATGGAAGGTCAGCCTCTGTCCGTCCCCAACAGCGTGACGACCTCTCAGGCTCCCCAGCCAGACGGCAAGAAAAAGGTAACAGCATTGTTCCAGATTAACGCATTGTTTTGCGATTTTTAACACGTTTCTGACCAAGGAAAATCTGCTGAATTGCTGCCTCTGGGCCAGTCAGATTTCCTACATTGTGTGTGTGTTTGTGTGTGTGTGTGTGTTAATGCTTGGTATTATGATCGAGTTGATTATAATGGTTGTTCTAGTTCACTGTTTGGTTGGGGTGACTGTTGTTCGCATGGGATGGTTTTGGATATTTTTACATGTGGCTGTGATTTTGTGTAAAAAGTTTCTCTTCTGTTATATTTTACTTGTGTGATGTGCCTTGAGCATTATTGCATTTTAATGAAAGGTAGGATAGAAATAAACTAGTAATATTATTATTATTAAATTTGACAATAGCAGTCAACTCTTAAGGTTGTGTCACGCTGCCTTAATTTCAATCAAATTTTTGAAGACTACATTCACAGAAAATTCGGAGAGTAGTTTTCACCTGACTCTTGTGCTGTGAAGTCTGACATCCATGAGTTGCCTGTGGAAACAGACAAAACAAAAAGTAGCGGTCACGACCGGTTATTTGTTGGTTGTTGTCCACAGGTAGATTTTTCGCAGGACCAACAATTTTCTTATTTTAGGTCGGAAATGTGTTAGTTGTTACTGTCGGTGTTCTTGTTTTGTTCTGTGGAGGATGGGCAAGTGAGGGCTTTTTAGAAATACTTTTTTGTGATTTGTTGGTTTTTGCTGGTATGTTACACATTGTTTCTGTTTCATCTTGTGTGTTATCCTCGTCATTGTTGTGTTGATGTTCAGATTGTTACAGCTGTTGTTGTAAAAGCAACCCATTGGGTGTGGGTAGAGAGCCAGTTGTGTGAATGACCCCTTGTTTGTAAAGCGCTTTTAGCTTGGTCTTCAACCAAGGATAGGCGATGTATAATCATGTAATATAATCATAGTAGATTGATGGATAATTGAAAACATTTGGCCTAGTTTGCTTTGTTTTTTTCTCTGTGTGTGTGTGTGTGTGTGTTGGTTTATATACTTTCTGTGATTCTCAGTATCTCTTGATCTCTTGTGTATTAGTGTATCACTGTATGTCAAGACACTGAGTCATTGTGTGGGAAGATGCTTTCACCAGCTATTTTTTGTTTGTTTGTTTCTTGCTGATAATATCTAGTTTGTTGTTTTACTTTTTGTTTGTTTGTTGTCTTTAGTGAAAGCTTTTCATACAAACATCAAGCAAGACCATTGGACATGGAGAACTTATTTGTTGAGTGATGTGATATTGGAGAAGTTATTTGTTGAGCAATGTGATATTGGTGTCGAGTATCGTGAAGTGAGATGTGCATTGGTTAAGCATGTGTGATGTGTGATACGTATGCTGAGAATTATGTTGTGTGGTGATTTTTTTTGCGTTTGTGTGTGTATGCAAATTAGTCATTTTAGAGTATTTGGTTGGATGTCTATACAGGGTTTTGTGGTGCATGTTTGTCATTTTTAATGTACTTTGAACGCATGTTTTGCATGTCGGTTTTGACAGTGTTGGAGCAAATGAGCATGTCTTACATGGAAAGGTGCTTTACAAATTAGATTATTGTTATTATAATGATTATCATTATTACGTAAGCAAAATAAGACAAAGTAGATAGGGCACAATTCAATGGATGAGTCCCACCAGAGTCCGCAACAACAGTCTACCCCTGAATCAATCACATCAGTCATCAGACTATGATATCTACCAAACAAACAAACAAACAAAAACTATAAAATAAAATAAAAACACACACTTACAAACAGTAGAGGATGAATTTCATTTCTTAGATGACT
>NC_134877.1:25352732-25412732 GCF_041734735.1 Babylonia areolata | reverse complement strand
TCCCTGTCTCTGACCTGGACAACCAGAGAGTCATTGTGATGGCCAGCCCAGAGAATGCCGGTAAGTCGAGGTCTTTTCTGCTCCAGCTTTCTGTGCAGTCCGTGGTGGGACTGTGAAATTTTACAGAGGGAGATGTGTGTGGACAGATCTAGTCGGTATGCGTTTACTTAACCATGCATGTTACTTTGTGTGTTACTTTGCATGAAATGTTTGAAATGAGTCTGTTGCGTGGTATCATGTTTGTTTCCGTCATAGTTTTTGCTTAGACGACCAGTTTGCGTTAAGATGAGATAAGGTCAGTTTGTAATGATCGCATGCTTTAGACAGGGATGAGGAACCTAGTTTACTTTTGCTCGAATCATAGTGGAAGACAAGAATGAATTAAGAATACTGTATGAGAGAAATGAAGTAAGAGAATTTTTTCATGTGCTTTTAGTATGTTACACACATATATATATACGATTATATGATGCTTCATAACCTCATGCCAGCTAATGCAGCAGACAAACATATAAATGCATTAACTTGAAATGTAAAATGTAGTGTGTTTAGATGGCAGTTGTATAGGAAGTAATATTGGCTGCCAAATATTGGTAATTGTGAAAATACTGTTTTCTTCTGACAGGGAGGGTATGTATTTACATACATGGCTTAAATTGTGTATGCAAGTCCATCAATAACTAGATAAATAATAGAATAAACACATTAATTCAATAACTAGATGAATGATAGAATAAACACATTAAATCAAAAACTAGATGAATAATAAAATAAACACATTACATCAAAAACTAGATGAATAATAGAATAAACACATTAACCCCTAGGCTGCCTGCATGACGAGATAACTCGTCATGGCAAGCATGTATGCTTCGCTGCCTGCATGACGAGATAACTCGTCATCGAAATATTCTGACTTTTCCCTGCTTTGCATTCAGTTCGTTGACAAAAATGCTGGTAGCTTTAGCTTGGGGAATCTTTCTGGATTCTATTCATAGCTAGAAACACCATCTGCGTCATAAGGCAGTCCTTTATTTGAACGTTTTGGTTGGGTTACTGGCCGCAGTCTTTGCCTGGCTCCTCTCCTCGCTCGCTCAACAAAATGTCGGACTGACTCCGTGCTCAAGACATGCGCTCGTGGCGAACTAAATCAACCAAGATTACTTTCTTCAGCTAATGCTCAGAAAGAATTGGAGCATAAATTCGAAGGAGAAGACAGTGGTGAACATTTATAGGACGATTTGATAGAAAATAAAGGGAGCAATCAAGAGAGTGGCCAAGATACAACTATCAGTGAGTGATGCAGGCTGTTCAACTCTAGCAGACGAAGTTTTAGCAGGGCACCGTATGAGCTATTTTCTTGGCACTCAGCCAACGCGGTCTGACGAAGTGACGGTGTGAGAGGGGTGAAGAGGAGGGGGGTGGAGACTGAGGGGGCGTGGCCTCACATCCATATTATCACTTGCAGAAGTCACAATGCATCTATTTCTTTTTCAGTTTTTTTATATTGTGGTTGTTCTAGTATGATTTTGTGTGTGCAGATATCCATTTGTCCAGAAAATGATATTTTTGTGCAAATTACCTGACTAATGTTTGTAATGAACAAGTTGAAAATGTGACAAAAAACAAAACACTGATTTCAAAACAACAGCATGTCACTTAAAATGCATAAAATGGGAAAACATCATGTGTTTTGTATTCTTTATTCATTTCCCTTTCAGAAAATATATACTTTTATGGGTCTTTCTCCAATAACAAAGAGCACAGAATTTTTTGAAAATTTATACCCGTTTTTTGTGAAAAAACCCTGGCAAATAGATTTCACTTAAATCTTATTTTCCTGGCAGCGAAAGGGTTAAATGAATAACTTGGTGAATAATTGAATAAACACATTAAATCAATGCATGAAAAAAAAAACTATATGAATTAGGGCTCCCAATTTCCTGCGACTTGAAATACCTTAGTATAAAAAATTAAATTAAAATAAAAAAGAAAACACTTATATCATTGCAAAACTAATTGCTGATTTGTAGGGACATATGGGGTTGGTGGAAGTGAACCTTGAAATTTTGCTGATCTGTTCCAACTGAAGATGGAAATTTAGGCTGCACAGTTAGAATCTGTACTCACACCTTGAGAGTAAAAGCAGATCTTTCAGCATGGGTTTGAGAAAATTGTTGTTGTCTCATTCGTCATTTATCAGATGTAGTCCCCCGTCTCCTCGACGAAGGTGGCAGTACGTCGCAGGTCCTCTAGTCCTTCATAGAGCTTCCAGGCCGCTGGGTTTACAGGGCCCGACACTCTACTAGCCTGGCGGGACTCCACTGGTAGAGCACCATCTTGAAAAGATATGAGGTTTTCCATCCATGACGTAGATACATTGTACAGCCGTTACACGCCAGGGGCCCAGTGCATCCATCTTCGGCATTGGTTTTCTTGTCTGAGTTTCCTTCTTGTAGGCGACTTGCCGACCAAGGCTTATGAGCATCCACTACCCTGGTTTGTTTCTCCGAGGTTTTCCTTCCCCGGGGCTAGAGGTTTTTATGCGCCTCTTACTCACATGATGAACCCATCATAGGACATAGAGAATTTGATATGGTGTAACAGTGCCACCTGTTACCCTGTCCTGTCCTGGTAGAAACATCGTCATTTGGTCAGGGAATGTTTATTCAACCAGGCAAGTCTGACTTATACGCAGCTAACCCTCATATCTATCGTCATTTGGTCTGGGAATGCTTATTCAGCCAGGCAAGCCTGACTTATACGCAGCTAACCCCCATATCTGGGGGCCGTTCCCCTGTCCGCCACCAGGGGACCCACCGAGTTGGGGATAGTTGCCCCGCCCGGGAGAAAATTTGTAAGTGGGTTAAAGTGAAGCATATTTCTCACCACCATGTCCTATGTAGCATCATTAACCCCTTGACTTTTTCTGATGAGCATGCTCATCAGTGAAGGGCTGTCACCTCACTGAGTTTAGACAGAGCTCACAGGTCAGGATGCCAGTCACCACTCTGGACTTATTCCTCTTGGAAACTGCATAACTTTTGATCACCAAAATCAATGACACCGTTTATAAGTACACAACACAAAAAGCAGTCACTGCACTTGAAACACAGGCCACAGACTGATCTCATTTCATCAAGGCTCAGGAGTCAAGGGGTTAAACAGAATGAAATTCTTTGTAACTGAAAGAAATTGACAACAGCTGCGGAAATAAATGTTACTGGACCTAACTTTCACACAGCTCGGACAAAATACGACACTGTTCATGGTGTGTAAGACTTGAGAACGTTTTTCATTCGATGAGTGCAGGAGGTGTGTGCTTGCTATGGTTACGTTGCATCAAAACTATTGAAGGACATGGCGGTTTAGATTTCAGTATAAAAAAATTAAAAGAAAAAAAAAATTAAAGTTTTTCACTGCCTTTATTTCTCCCCAAGATGATGAAAACATTGTAAAAACAAAACAAAAAAGCTGAGGCCATGTACACAGCACCTGATTCAGTGGTTGAGTAGGTATGGGATGAGGGGGAGGGGGTGAAATGCCTCCACCATCCAGCCCCGCCCCTGTAGATTTAGTGTTTCAGTGGTTTATTGTGGGGGGCCCTGATAAATGTTCCTTCATATCATGCTATGTGAAATGATCATTAATGCTACACTATGTTTAATATTCCTTAATGTCTTACAGTGTTAGATATACCTTAATATAATGCAGCATTAAATGTTCCTTAATGCAATGTTAGGTTTAATATTCCCTAATTCTATGTAAAATATTCCTTAATGTAATGCTGTGTTAGATAATCCTTAATGTTAAGTATTCCTTAATGTGATGCTATGTTAAATAATACTTAATTTAATGCCATGTTAAATGTTCCTTAATGCAATGCTGTGTTTAATATTCCTTGAAGGAATGCCATGTTCGATATTCCTTAATGAAATGCTATGTAAAAGAATAATGCCACATTAAATATTCCTTTTAACAAAATAAACATTGCCTTGATGCCAGAGTAACCTTTTGTCTTCCTCGTTCTTGTTTTCATGCTGCTCGGAAACAAAACTTGTTGGAAATGAAAGGACCGTTAAGACTTAGTCACGGCCATTGTAACTGTGCTTGTCATCATGGCCGCATACCGAAGGGTTATGGACACAGTATGTTTTTCTTTATCCACTGCTGTGTTTGATCTGATGTTGTATGATCTGTTAGATTGTTTTTTGTTTTATTTATTTATTTATTTATGTATCTATTTCATTTTGTACAAACATATTTTGATTTGGTTAAACTAGGTTTGTGGAATTTCTTCATACATCAGTTTAGATTTTTTTTCATCATATACTTGTGTTTGCTTTGGTAAAATAGGTTTTTGGAATTTCTTTATGGTTAATTGGTTACAGTTTTCATTGATTTAAGTATGATTTTCTTGATTTTTCCTTTGAAAGTGAAGTAGTTTTCATCAAGTGATCCCTCTGTAGAATTTCATGTGGACTGCTGCACACACAGATTTATTGACATTGTGTTGGCTAGTCCATTATTCATGTAGCAGGGGTGCAGGGTTCCATAACTGCATGACTGTAATCGTCGTTACTGTGCATGTTACCATTGTGTTACCACCCCTTCTCTCCATTACTCCAGATTTCATTTATGTGGAACTGACATTGCACTGCGTGTATCATGGTGTATTTGTTACTGAATCACTGTGGGTCCCTAACACTACAGCTGTGACACAGTACACTAACATAACTGTTACATGGGGTCGGTTAGAGAGCGTTGGTATGGAACATTCAGTCAGTCGTGTGGTATGGTGTATACTGTTAGTGGACAATTCCATTGATTATCATGTGAGGTGGTAGATGTTGTGAGTGGATCATGTGATACGGTGTATACTGGAAGGGTTCCCCGTTCCAGGTATATACTGTTAGTATTCTTTTTTCCTCATTTTTTATCCCTGTCCAGGTATATGCTGTTAGTGTTCCCTTTTCCCTGTTAGTGTCCCGTATCCAGGTATATCCTGTTAGTGTTACGTTTTCAGGTTCGTATTTCTCTTTTTTATCACAACAGATTTCTCTGTGATATTCGGGCCCTTCTCCCCAGGGAGAGTGCATCGCTACACTACAGCACCACCCTTTTTCTTTTTTTTTCTTTTTTTTTTCCTGCGAGCAGTTTTATTTGTTTTTTCTATCGAAGTGGATTTTTCTACAGAATTTTGCCAGGAACAGCCCTTTTGTTGCCGTGGATTCTTTTACGTGCGCTAAGTGCATGCTGCACATGGGACCTCAGTTCATCGTCTCATGCAAATGACTAGCATCCAGACCACCACTCAAGGTCTAGTGGAAGGGGAGAAAATACCGGCGGCTGAGCCGTGATTGGAACCATATGCTGTTAGTGTTCTGTTGAACTGTTTTTGTTCCTATTGCAGTGGAGTTCTGCAGAGTTCTCTGTTGGTAGAGAAATGTGCAATGTGCACTTGTGACAGAAGTATTGGTGGGGGTGGTCCTGTGGCCTGACTTTGAAAGAGGAAAGTAGTGAATGCTGTGATACTGTCTTAGTGATTGTACTTCTCCCCCCCCCTCCCCCCCGCCCCCCTTCTCCCTCTCTTTCTCTCTCTCCTTCTCTTTCTCTCTCCTTAGGATTATGTCCTGATGAATAAATTATTTGTATCCGTGTCTCTGTCTCTCTCTCTCTCTCTCTCTCTCTCTTTCTTACCTTTGGTTTTTTCTCTATAGTGTGTGTGTGTGTGTGAGTGCTTTTGTTTTTTCTCTATGGTATGTGTGTCTGTGTGTGTGTGTGTGTGTGTGTGTGCGTGTGTGTGTGTGTGTGTGTGTGAATGCTTTTGTTTTCCATCCTCTTGTCAATGAATGGAGCTCAGGAAACAGTTGAAATGACTCAATTGGTGGCTTCCCTTGTCTCCCCCTCCTTCCCCTTCCACTCTCCTCACACACAACTCATAAGAATTGTCGTTTGGTTGGAAATTCCTCTCTCTGTCAGTATGCGTTTTCTGTATATCTGGGTTTTGTTTTTGTGTTATTGGTTGGTTGGTTTTTTTGATGTTGGTTTGTGAAACCATCCACTGTAAAAAAAAAAAAAAAAATTAAAAAAAGGTGGTTTATTTCTTTGTGGTCAGCTTGTTTCACTTCTGTCATAGGGTACTGTAGAGTTGCACCAGTGTGTGATGTTGGGAACAGTGTTTTTTGCCATCGTCATGTCCTTGTTATCTCTTGAAAGAAGTGTATGTTTACGGTTTCATGAGTCCATTTCTGTGCTAGCTTTTGTTTTGTTTTGTTTTTTTATTGAGTTCCCCCCCCCTACCCCCACCCCCTGCCTCCTACCCTGAACTTGATCATGGGTTGATGAATGGTGTGTGGAGTGGGAGGAATGATCGTGTTGTGGCTGAGCGTTAGCAAACGCTGCATGCTCTCAGAGTCCAACGCAAGGTTCTTCCTTTGATGCTTTGGAGGAGCGCTGAGGTGTGAAATAGTTGTTCTTCATGGCATGTCATGTGAGTGTGTTGTTGTCATGTCACATCGAATGTGTTGGTCATGGAATGGCATGTCACATGGAATCTTGTTGGTCATGGAATGGCATGTCATGTGGATGTGTTGTCATGTCACATGGAATCTTGTCGGTCATGGAATGGCATGTTATGTGGATGTGTTATGTCACATGGAATCTTGTTGGTCGTTGAATGGCATGTCATGGGGATGTGTTGTCATGTCGCATGGAATATTGTCGGTCATGGAATGGCATGTCATGTTGATGTGTTGTCATGTCGCATGGAATCTTGTTGGTTGTGGAATGTCATGTAGATGTGTTGTCATGTCACATGGAATCCTGTCGGTCGTGGAATGGCATGTCTTGTGGGTGTGTTTTCATGTCACATAGGAATGGCATGTCATGTGGATGTGTTGTCATGTCACATGGAATGGCATGCCATGTGGATGTGTTGTCATGTCACATAGGAATGTCATGTGGATGTGTTGTCATGTCACATAGGGATGTCATGTGGATGTGTTGTCACGTCACATAGGGATGACTTGTCATGTGGATGTGTTGTCATGTCACATAGGAATGGCATGTCATGTGGATGTGTTGCCATGTCACATAGGAATGGCATGTCATGTGGATGTGTTGCCATGTTACGTGGCATGTCACAGTCCCTGCTCAGTGGGAGTGTGTCTGTTGCACAACGAGAATGGCATGAGTGTGTTTTTTTCCCTACTTTGGGTTGTGGAGACCTTGGATTGTCTTAGTGTGTATTCTCTAGGGATTCCCAGTTTGAACCTGATTATCTCTCTCTCTCTGTCTCTGTGTTGTTGCTTTAGGGACAGATTGGAAGACAAGGAAATGCCTAAAATCTTCATCATTCAGTGATAAAGTTTTGAATCATGAGTCCCTCTTTCTCTCTCTCTCTGTGTGTCCTTGAGGGTGGAATGGGGTAGGAGTTGTGGGGGGCAAGGGGGGAGAGAGGACTTCAGATGTGCAAGGGTGCTTAAGAATATTATGGAGTTCTTTTTTTTCCCCCTTGCAATGAAGGTTATATTTTCTCTTCAACATCATCACCATGACAATTTTCCTGTGACAAGTTGCATATTACACAAGCATGGTAATAATTAGCAAGGGTATTTTCACACACACACACACACACACACACACAAGAAAAAGAAAAGAAAAAAACAATAATGATAAAATAAATACATAAAAAAATCCACTTATAATGTGACACCCTGATTCCCAACTAGCTGCACACATTTGACAGTCAAATGACATAGTTCACAGGAGACATATATTACGGAGCTCTGTTTACTGTGTCACTGAGTGAACTCCCCCCTTTGTTTGTTTACAAGGCCTTTTAATTGCTGAATGACTGCCAAGTATTCAAAGAGCAAAAGAAATGATTTTATACTCTTTGTTGTCTTCTGCTATCCAGTTATCAGTTGAAATGATCAGACACGTCAGTGCCTATGTGTCTGTCTCTTTCTCTTCTCCTCAGTTCTGACCCCTGTGCTGTCATCTCTTTTTTACAGCTTGTTACTGGAGAAAATTGTCGTGGATGTTCCTAGGTTTTTGTTATGTTAGATAGATACACCATGGACAGCTAACACCAAAAGGTCCCTCTCTTTTTAAATGCTTTTAGGAGGTGGGGGGGGGGAGTTAACTCATTCAGGAAGAACACACATGTGTGAAATCTAATCCCCGAACTCAGCATAACCATACACACCTGTCCTGCTTCATTCACAGGACTCCCTTCTAAATCATTCTGTGAGATCCTTGCTGAGTTAAGTATTCAATGTTTCTAAAGCTCAGCAGTTTGTGTGTTTTTTTTACACGAAACCTTCTGTCACTCTGATTGTGCTTCAGAAATTTTGCCTACTCAAAAACAGTGGGCTTTTAACAATAATCAGAGCTGTAGCGGAGATTAACTCAAGGGCATTTTTCACACAGACATCAGTGGGCACAGTAACATTGCTTAATTGACTTATGCAACAGGCAAATGTTGTTGTTGTTTTTTTCTGGAGTCTTTATAGTCATATGACACAACCTTTGAAATTGTCACTGACCCAGTCTCTCACGATGTGATCTTTGCAACCCATGACAAGTTCTCTGCATCTCCTTGTCAGTCTCATCAGCATTCAGCGTAACTAGGCTGATCTCTGACATCATTAATCTCTGTGGCCATAGACACTGTCACTGCAGTCTGCTGATCTTGTAACACTATCTCTTGCACAGGGGCACTTGTAATCTTATGTCATCATTTAGTCTGTGTAGACTAAAATTTGTCACACACAGTATATACTCTCACTCACATGTCTTTTTTGACATTTTCTATTGTCTGACACAGTGTTAATGTTTCTGACACAGTGTCTGTTGTCACTGACAGTTTTCTAGTTCTGACAGATTTTGTGGTCACCATTCCTATGTAGTAAGAGCACTCTGTCAACTTAAACTAGTGTCCTGTTATTACGTAATTATCAAGCAAACGATACTGCAGTGTCATTATCATAAGTTGTTGTTTTATACATCGGCCATGCTCCCTTGGTGTCAGAAACAGGTGTACCTGACCCAGAGATAACTGTATTTTTCTGTCTTCACGATCATCCTACAGGTGTACCTGACCCAGAGATGACTCTGTGTTTTTCTGTTTTCACAATCATCCTCACATGACACTTAGACTCCCAGACTGTGGTGGTGTAATTCTGTCTTCCCTTGTCATCGTCGCTTCATGACTTACAGGTCACCTGCTGTCATGTCCACATCAAAAGCTTCATGTGCATGTAATTTCTTCAACCCATGACACTTCTTCTTTCCATTACATGACCAACATCAGCTTGGTGATGACTGTCATGGCTGAAGCATGCTGGGTATTTTCATGTTTCCATAACCGACCGAACCTTGACATGGATTACAGGATTTTTAACATGCGTATTTGGTCTTCTGCATGCATATACACACAAAGAGGGTTCAGGCGCTAGCAGATCTACACATATGTTGACGTGGGAGATTGGAAAAATCTCCACCCTTCACCCACCTGGTGTGCCGAACTGGGAATCGAACTCAGGAAACTCGAGTGAGAATCCAGCGCTGCAACCTTTCAGCCACTTACCCCGTTTCTTTCCCTTGCATCACGGACAGTCAGTCGGACATTCACCATAACTACGCTGATCTCTGACATAACTGATCACTGCCATCATCACTTCAGTCTGGTGATCGATGAATACAGTCCTCCATCGAAAGCTTCATGTGCATCATGCCTTAGCCCTGTGCCATCCAGTGTCCATTGTTTTCGTCATGCATTGCTAGAGCATGTGAGTGATGATGATGATGATGATGCCCCGTCACCCATGCTGGCAGCATGGCTGTATGTTAGTCTCTCTCTCCTTGTACCCCCACAGAGAACACCACCACCGGCCTCACACCCCAACAACAACAACAGCAGCAACCCATACCCACCCGCCATCGCCGCACCCCCCTCCTGCACCTGCCCTCACGGTCGCGGGGGTCGGGGGGCAACAAGGGGGGGTCGCTGGAGGAGATCACCAATCAGATCTTTGACGACTTGATGAAGGGCAAGTCGGAGCTGGCCCATGCCTTTGATGAACTTGGGGTGGTAGATTTGGAGCGGGGCGGCAAGGTAACACGACAAAAGGACCACCCTTCCTTTCTCTGTCCTCCTTCCACTCTTTTGGTGTCTGTTTTTTGTTGTTGTTTTTTTTCGTCCAACTTCTTCAGGGGTGGCTGACAATCCACTGTTCTTTCTGTCATGCTTGTGTACACTGTATTCTTGGCTTGGCTATATATATATATATATATATATATATATACCAGAAGCGCTGTCTGCTGTATCTTTTGTAGTGCTGTAATCTTTGTGCCGGCTTTGTGTAAGGTGTCTAATCTTTGGGGCGTACAGTGGTGCGTGGTTTTGTAGACAGACACAGGCAGTGCTGCCTTCTAACTGTTTGATATTGAGACTTCTCTTCTCGTCCAGAATGGGTTTTTTTTTTTTCTCTCCCAGTTTCAGATTTATCCTTTCTCTCTCTAGGAGTGTGAAATTTATACCCTCTTTCTCTCTCTGCCTGTCTCTGTCTCCCTTTCTCTCTGTGTGTGTCTATCTCTTGTCTCTCTCCTTTTCTCTGTGTGTGTGTGTGTGTGTCTGCCTGTCTCTCTCTCTCTCACTCTTTCTGTAACAGTTCATTTGTTAACAAACTAAGAAATGTGTGGGCAGAAGACCCTCAAATAAATCTTGACAAAAACTGATGGTTGTTGTAAAGAAATAAGGGAGGTGGAATAGCTAGTTACACAGTTCTTATGCTGGAGTTTATAGTTGGGCAGCACCATGTACATTAGAAATGAACACTGTGTGTATTGTGTTGAAAAGTGCTGATGTTAAAATGTTTTAGTGTTCAGTGCTTTGAGCCTTCTGCTTTTTAGAAAAAACAACAACATGCGATATGAATAAAATTGATTATTAGCTTGATTAATATGCTTTGTGTGCTTTTGCTGGTGTTTGGTGGGACATCACTTGGTTGTACTGCACATTTCTGCTTTCTTTGGCTTGGTGTGGTGTAAGTTATTTAAAATTAAAATTAAATAAAATGAAGAATTCCAATCTGTGTGGTCACAACTCATCCTCGTCATCTCACAACTTTTATAATTTGTGTTGGAGTGTCTCCTGTCCTTTTGGGTGAAGTGCTATTATTTTATGCGAGTACGTATTACCTGTGAATTTTTTGTAGGTTTTGTTGTTGTTGTTTTGCTTTGCAGCTGAAAATTTGACACTATTATTTTGAATTATTTGCTCAAGATACTTCATGGCTTATTAGTAAAATGCTGTACAAAAAAGCTGGAATAACTCTTTCATTTATTTTGTGCTCCATAATTTGTATGAATCTGTGTGCTTATCAAGTGTGTGTTTGTGTTCCATTCCTTATGAGGATAAAAAAGATTCTTGGTGTTCAAATAAAGATTTTCATTGAAATTAGGAATTTGACCACCAAAACCAACCAGCTTTCTGTGCCTCAGTCAAAAGAAAAATGAGTGTAAAAAAATTATCTGAAGACAGAGCACTAGAAACATTGGTATTTTTGGCAGTTCAGTGTTTTTGTAACGAATGATGTTCAAGAAAGTAAGTTTGGAGCAGTTGTTTTGTATTGAAGATAAACAGGCACCTGTAACAAGTGTTAAGTTTAAAGGTTAGAAATATTGTTAGCAATGTTATACTTGTTTTTTTTGTTTGTTTTTTAATGTGACTGATAACAAGGTAATGCTTCCAGTTCATTTACTTATATTCATTTCACAACTTATGACATTTGTCTAATTTTGTTAATAAAGGTAGATATATTTTCTTTCTTATTAACACAGTTTTTCTGTGATAATAATTATTCAGCCATTGAAAAATTACAAGTTTGTCTGATTAGTAAAGTTATTCAGCTTAAGATCATACTGTTGAATTTACAGTCGATAACAACATGCTGAAATTGGTAAAATAATTGAAAGTGCTTTGGATAATCAGTGCATTGAAGTTTTTATATTCATTGCCTATTTGTTGCTTTGAACGTGTGATTACACTGAATGCAGATAATATGTGTTGATGAAGTTTGCTGTGTGACGCTCCCACCTTCCTACCATTTAACTGTTCCTTGCTGTACTGAAATATTGTGCACCTGTGGTCGAAGTATTCGTGTCCAGCTTGATCATAGGTTATGACTGTCCTCTCCCTTTTCCGTCTCTGTCTGTCTGTATGTCTGTCGCTCTATCCAATTACTTTGATCAGAGTTTATGCCATTCCAATACTTTGTACTGGGGTTGTTTGGTCAGTTGGGTTGGTGATGTCTTGATCATAGGATTAGTTGACACTCCTCACACGCACACTGTTTTCACTGTGCAAACAACTATTGTGCTCTGCATTTGTGTTGTCTGTTGTCAGTGTGCATTCACGATGTCTGTTTCACCTGTGATTTCTCTCATTTGGTCAGCAGTCTCACTGCATGCTGTGTATTGGTGAATGATAGCCTTTGATCATTCTTTTGTTGCTGTTGCCATCAAGAACAAGTTGATAAGAAAGACAAGAATCCTGTGTATGAATGTGCTTGTGAGATCAGTGTGCATGCACACTTGCTTGCTTCAGTGCTGAGGGGGGAAAAGACTCCATGGAAATGACGTTGTTATTTTGACAGACTGGCATGCGGCGTTGTGGTGCAGATTTCTGTGGGAGTTTTGTGTTTGTTGTGTTGGGTGCATGGGACATGGGGCCAAGGGAGAGAAGTAGTGCACAGTGCAGTTTGTATTCTTTTTCTCTCGCTAACTTCCCATCCCCACAGTTTACGTCGCTGACAATTTTCTTGCAGTTTAACACACACGTTTCTGTGATTCATACGTTCTCATCAAAAAATGTGATATCTGAATAGTTTTGAATTTGAAAAAAAAAAGATTGAAACATTGATTAATTCATTAATTAGCTATCGTACTGAACGGAAAGAAAATCAAGTCCACTGAGATTTTTTTGATGCCCTTATGCAAGACTTCTGTTTTTCCCCCCCTCCCCCATTCATCGACAGTTATGAGTGGGGGTGAGGCTAGAAATGAATTCTCCATTTTGCTCACCTCTGACGTTTTTATTTTTATTTTGATGTTTGCTGGATGAGTATGCACTGTCAGGTGGCATTTTGAATGATACCGCACAATGTGAGATATTCTTTGCACTCTTGTGACTGGTGTGGGAATATAATGTACTGCTGTATTTTGCACGTTTTCTAGTCTTTAGTACACAGCTTGCACTTGTAAGCTTCACAAATGCATTGGTGTGGGACTGGTGGTTAGACTGATGCTAAATGAGACCTTTAATGTGAATAGAATATTGAAGTTAATAAAGAATATGACAAAGTCTGCAAATGGGTACACTGGTTGTAATGTCAATGCAGTGTGCACATTGTTAAGGAGATAGCAAAATAGGTTTGCAACATGCAGTGATTAATTGTTGCTTCTGCAATTATCTGAATATATTAACCGTTCTGCATGGATGTATTTAAACATGATTTTTGTGCAAGAAAATTTGCATATGGGTCTTCAAAGACAATCCTTCCTGATCTTTGATGGGTTTTTTTTTTGTTTGTTTGTTTGTTTATTGTATTGCTTAGTAGCAGAAGTCTTCGGGCATAGACCTTTCTATTTATTAAAAAACAAACAAACAAAAAACAGAGATTTGTTTGGAAATAAAATAGTATAATAGAAAATCTACACAGGGAGAGAAAGAGACCGAAAGAACATGTAGTTTTGAGTTTCTGTAGTCACTGACAGTGGGATTTTGAAATGACGTCCAGTGTTTCATATTTATGAATAATGCCTGGTATGTTGGCTGGTAAAGTTATTGTTTGCTGGAAAATAGTGTTCTTTTCATATGTGTCCATAAAAAAGATGAATATGTTGAAAAGAGTACTTATTAATGTTTGATTTGAAAACTGTTCACAATGTGTAATTTGGTTAATCTTGATAGATTTCCAGATTGAAATATATCTTTGGGGGGGAGGGGGGGGGGGGAATCTGACATTGCAAAACAAGATTTTAGGAACACACACACACACACACACACACACACACACACACACACACACACACACAAGGAATGAGTTAGTGCATGACAGAAATACAACTATGTTCGCCTGGCTTGTTTCCTGAGAGTCTTTTGTGTTTTGTCAGCAGGGTCACAAAAATCCAGAAGAACATCGCTCTTTGGGTTTATTCGGCCTTCTGAGAAAAGAGTCGTGGGGAATAAAAGACACGACAAAGCAGAAGGGCAAAGGGCGGGTGACCTTTGCCCTCCCCCGCAGTGACTCCAAGAAGAAAGCGGCCGCTCTGGCAAAGGCTGCCGAAGGTGAGTTCAGTTCATTTCAGTTTAATTTAGTTCAGTTTCTCAAGGAGGCGTCACGGCATTCAGACAAATCCCAGTGCACCACACTGCATCTGCTAAGCGGATGCCTGACCAGCAGCGTAACCCAACATGTTTAATCAGGCCTTGAGGTAAAAAATAAAAGTTATGAATAAATAGATAAATAAGTGATGATAATTATCATTAAGTACATTAAGATACAGTGCAGGGAAAGAGAAGTAAGTGGAAGGTGAAAGATTGAAATAACATGGGCCATGCTCAGTGAAACCCTGTTGTAGGCAACCACATGATTGCATGCACTGAAGGTGAGAGGAGCCGGAAGTTGACTGAATGGTTTTCTGTTAGCAGGATTGGTATATAAACAGAATGATGAATACAGATTACTTATTATATATATATATATATATTGTGAGGAATTATTTTTAATGTCCCATGGCAGATACTGGTGATGATACTTTATAGACGTCCAGTTAAAGTATATTACTTTTGACATTTGAATTTGATCTAAAAATACACTTAAACAGTGGTGTGTGTCCACATGTTTTTTTTGTGTATGTATGGTGTACTTGATACATGAATGGTTATATATATGTTTGCATATATATATATATATATTTTTTTTTTTTTTTTTTTTTTTTTTTTTAATAAATTTATCATAAACACCCTACGGTCCCTGCCTGGGAGATGGTACAGTCAGTCTGCATGCTGATGATGATGATGATTGTCATTGCGGTGTGTGTGCCCAGAGGAGCGGCTGATGGAGGAGCTGGCCCAGGCCCACAGACAGCAGCTGGAGGAGGAGTGGAGGAGCACTGGGGGCAGGGGTTCGGACCTGCTGGCCGCCGCCGACTGCGTGGAGACAGTGGACATGGTGACGCACAGGGAGGGGGCAGGGGGGGACCTGGACCTGGGGGTGGTGGAGGTGGACCCCCCAGTGCTGCCCCCCCCAGACATGTTCGACGACGTCCACTACATGCACAGTGGGCCCCCAGACCCTCAGTCCCACCCACAGGGCCAGGGAGGGGGGGAGGTGGATGAGATCCCTCCCCTCATCCAGCTGTCGGCCAGGTCCACTCCCCGAGGGTTCACCACCTTCGGCACCCCTCGCTCCAAAGTGGGCCAGTCCAGTTCCTCGAAAGGGGCGACGACTCCCTCCTCTTCGGCGGGAGAACCGAACCCCTATCTCTCCATGCAGCCTGTGATTGTGGACTCCCAGAGCGGTAGAAAGGAGGACGCTCACTCCAGATCGAGCATAGACTTGCAGACGCTAGGTGAAACTGTCTCTCCACACTTTGATGGTGTGTTCCGTCCTGCCAAAGCCAGCCACAAAGCGCCAGTAGCCTCCCCTGAAACGTTTTCCCCAGAAAAGCTGCACGACTGTGAAAAGCCGTCAGCGACAGAGGTTCCGAAGGAGTCACTGAGACCCATCCCTGCGCGCCGTCGCCTGTTGGACCAGTCAGTGTCAGGTCGGAGGTCTGCCTCTCCCCGGTCAGCCCATCCCGATGTGACGTCTTCCTCCCAGGACGTGACCAGCTCTCGGCCCGACACGACCAACCCGAGTGTGTCGGAAGGTGGCAGAGTGTCCGTGGTCAGTCCCAGACAGGACGCGGACCAGGTGGGTCACAGAGCCAGCCCCTCCCGCCAGTCCCCCAAGTCTGTGTCTGTGGCCGAAGTGGGTTCCTCCTCCTCCCCGGCTTCCTCCAGCCCCTCCCCAAATCCCACGTCTCCTCCGTCATTGGGGTCCGCCGGGCCACAGGAGGGTGTGCCGCGCTACACCTCCCCACCCTCTTACGCCACTGCGGTGGGCTACAGGCAGGGGCAGAGCGGTGCGGTGAAGTCCTCCCCGTCACCCCCAGTCTACTCCTCAGGCACCCCCACAGCCAGCAGCAGGTCCTCCCCCACCTCTGCCTCCACCCCCCACAGGCACTCTGTCCCCGGCGGGCCCCCCACCCTGAGAAATCCCAGCAAGGAGCAGGGACGCCCTCCAGGGACGAAAGATGCCCCCAGAGAAAATGGTAGCCCCCTGACCACAGCCGGTGGTGGTCTGTACGGAGTTAAAGAAAGTGTGAGAGAGCAGGGGGGCAGCCGGTACTCTCCCCCCGACCCCCACAGCGGCCAGAGAGAAGCGGTCAGGAGAACCAGTCCCAGTGCACACAGTCCTGCCGAGGGCAAGCCAGCCACGCCCAGGGACCAGCCCGCTTCCTACGGGGCCAGGCTGGCGGTGCCCAGGAACCATTCCGGTGTCCACAAAACAGTGATAACCCCCAGGGACAACAGCTCCAGGGGGGCATTCCCAGAGGGCGCACAGAGCTCCACCACGCAGGGAGCAGGGTGGAGCAGGAACAGTGGTGACACGGTGACGAGGGTGAAGGACAGTGTGAACGCCATAGAACAGACGATACGAACGCCTAGGAACAGTGTGCCCAACGGGTCTGTGGCCCACCCTCCCTACCTCCCCACCACTACCACCACCACCACCACCAAAGGCTTCAACAGCCATGCCCCCAGAGTGCTCAGCCCGCGAGAGCCCCCCTCCCAGTGGTCAGCTTCTCCACCCGCCCACCCTCAGGGACGTGGTGGGGGCCAGGGTTTGAACCCCAGCACGGTGGTGGTGTCTGCAGACGTGCACCACCACCCTGCCCCTCTGCACCGCCCCTCTCCTCCAGGCAGACCTCCCTTCTCCAGACCCCTGTCGTCCGGCACGCTGGACGCCTCCTCGCCTTTCTCAGAACACACCGTCACTTTCGTGTGAGGAAGCTGTGATTGTGTAGCTGCGAACTGCTGTTTTTTGTTGTTGTTGTTGTTGTTGTTTGTTTATTTTTGGCTTGTATTTCTGTTGTGACGTCAGATCACTGTTGCGTGTGCGAGTGTGAGCAGCCAAGTTTGATACTTGGTTAAAACACTGGCAACAAACTATATAAGTGATCACAAATGTTTCAAGGTTGGTCCGTATGCTTGCAAAACAAAAAAAACAAACAAAAAAACCGAACGTATAAGTGGGAACCTTTCTCTTCAGCCAGTAGAACTGAATTCATGACATGTGTCTTGTGATCTTGTGTCCCGACTTTCCTTTTGAGATTCATCATACAGAAACTTCACTGTTGTGTGTGTGTGTGTGTCATTGTGTTGGTGCAGAAGAGAGAGCAAATGAAGGGTAAAAAAAAAAAGAAAAAAAGAGCAAATGAAGGGGAGAGAGATAAGTTTCACAACTGTGAGTGCACATGAATATGTTGTGTGCATGCGCTCATGCATGCATGTTTTGAGTGTGATGGTGCCAGACATGTTATTTATGTGATGGGAGTGACTTGTCAAGTGTGACTGGAGGGAATCATTGTTTAGCAAGTCTCAGTCTGAATCAGGGAGACGGTGACATGATGGTAAATCCTTGAAAAGCCCTGTTTCGATGTGGCTGCTGCATCACTGCATGAACTCAAGTCACTGAAAATGATACGCTGATGTAAATTTCTTTCTCTGTTCTTTTACTTACTGGTGGTAGTTTCCTTCGGTTTTGTTGTTTAATTTTCATATTTTTTTTTTTTTTTCTTTTTGTAATAATCGTTCTTGGCAAAGTGCAGCCAAAGATGTTGGCTTGAAAACATATATGCACTTACACACACACATATTCTCTCACACTTACACAGAGTCACAATGTATACCATAAAACAGATGGATACTGTTAACTGATGTCTCCAACTCATTGTATTCGTGTATTTTGAATGACTTCTGAGTGATAGCTGTCATGTTTAGTGTCATTGTGAATTATCAGTTACTCTCACTGTTTCAGTCTGTGAGTGTTATTACCTTGGCCAGTTTCCTAAAGCCAGATAGAGAAAAGTAAAAGTGAATTTGAAATGTATGCTTCAGGTTCTGCTTGTGGACTTCATTTGGAACATTTTACACAGTGGGGCCACTGGACATTTTTTTTTTCTGAATTATAATTTCTATAGGAGACATTGTGTTTAGGCACTTGACGCAAATGCAAACTAACAGTAACATATCTGGCATGCTGAAAATGATTAGTTATAAATTTCTGAGGCAGACGTTTTGTTTCGGTACTTTACTCAGTGCAAATTAACATACTATACATATCTGAAAGCTTGAAATAATCTTTTTCCTCTTTCAGCTTAATTTGGGTCAAGTATTAAAAACTGAATGCAGGATTTTATGTGCTATATAGTATAAACCATCTCACTTTTTATTTTCTGCAACTTTATTATACTTCTGAAATGATATAATAGTGATTGTGAGTGAGTCTTGTCTTTCAGAGATTTTTATCAACTGATTTTATCACTGGCTCCTAAGGATGTTTTACTATAATATTTTAATCACAGGGTAAAGCTAAATATTGCAACAGATAGAGGCAAGTATACTCCACCTTTCAGTTAGCTAGAGGTATGCGTCTCATTTTGTTTCGTGCGCAAGTGTCTTTTTGTAAAATGGCAAACCACAGTGAATTGTGACTGTATAGTGATTACATTCATATCTTGCATGAATGGTGTGTGTGTTTGTGTAGGTGGGTGTCCAGCTGTCAAGTCTGGTTATGTAACTTGGTTCAGATTTTTGTTGTCCGTACATTTTTTTTTCCACCAGATTATTATCCATGTTTCTTTCCACTTGCATCCATCCAGCTGCTGCTACATTAAAGGTGCAAGACAGTGCAAGTGTCATCACTTGATATGTAAAACTAAAAATCATGATAAACAGGGTTGTAACATTTTTGGGTTATATTTTTGTTAGCATGTAATTTAACTCTAGAATGAGAAATAACTGTTCAAGACATCAATAGGTGCCTTCCTGCCAATGTCAGCTGCTTGTGATGTGGATGGAAGTAGCTTCATCCTGTCTTAAGAACCTGGTCTGGGTGTAGAATGCATGCACTTACCCACATGTTACAGCAGCCCTTGAACGGTTCTGTATAAAAGTGGACGATGCAGAAGGCATTGTGGCAGTCTATTAGACACTGGACTTGTGTGATCCAGTGTTCACCAGTAAATAGGGTTTGAGGCTCTGTTTGGGCGTGGTATTGTGCCCTTGGGAAAGACACTTGATTTTCCTCACTCCACCCAGTTGTGAACAGGTACCTGACTTTTTTGTTTGGTGAACGTTGCAACGGCGATAGGACTGGGTCCCACCTTCCAGCTTCAGAGTTACTTCTGTATCTTTTCGGGGGTTTTTCATCATGAATGCAGGGTCACTGATGTTTGAAAAAAAATGTTTTAAGGGGGATGTCATTCTTTAAGAAAGTTTTCATTTTGTTGTTTGTGTGTGTGTTTTTTTGTTTTTTTTGTTTGTTTTTTTTTTGGGGGGGGTTGTTTTGTTATTCTCATCTCCACACTGTCAGTCAATGACAACTTGACCAAACTTTGTTATAATAGTACAAATTGGACATCATACAAATAGACTATTTCGTCTGTCCTTATTTTTCATGTTTTAATGTTCATATCTCAGTTTGGCTTTGGGCAATCTCAAGTGCTTGGTGCTTTTCCATGTCACTTCTATCTCTGTACTTATAGTTTAAAGCCTGTCATTCGAGAAAGCATAGATCCTAGTGACTAACTGAAGTGAAGTGAACCAATTTCAGTGAATATTATGTAATATATCTTGTGCCTTGGCAACAAGTCTGTTTTTGAATGAAAGTTGTGTTCTTTAGTTGTGGACTGAGAGGGGTTGTGAATTTGTCAAGTGCAATACATTTGAACAACACAGTGTGTCATTTCACTTTTCTGCTTTCTTCACTAGGTGTAAGACTTCATGTATTCATCAGTTGACAGTTTCTTATTATTTCTCTCCCCCCCCCCCCCCCCCCCCCAAGTGTAAAACAATGCAGTGTTTGCAAACTGGCTCATCACTGCTGCGTACTGTTGAGTGCAGACTTGCACTTTTTCGTCATTGTGCTGCTTTTGTTGAAGTGTGTTGTCACAGATGTGCCTTTGAAATGGAGTTCAAGAACTGCAGCTGAAAGTAGCAACTGAAAAAAACTCTGAAGCTTTTCCGATCATGTTAACTTTGATGGATGCATTCTTTGGAGAATGTGTGAAGAAAAGAAATCCTTCAATAATGGGACCATCTGTTCATGTCAGCTGAAGAGCTTAGATCTCCACTGGTGCTATGGTTGTGAACATTGTTAGCATTTTACTGCAGTGCTGCAGTCAGTTTGTGTTGAACGGTACCAGTTACCTGGTACTAACCATGTTGTGGCTAAATCTACGTTGATTTTTTTAAATTGTTCTTACAAAGTTTGGTTGTGCAAAATGTATGAATACAACAGATGTTTGTTTTGTGCATTGTGAAAATATATGAATACAAAGGTTGGAGTTCCTTGTGTCAGCATTTACTGTGTTGATTGGCTCTGCTGCCGTTGCCAGTAGACCATTTAATTGTCTGCTCTTTCTTGGAGTGCAGGTTGAAACTGCTGGTAAAAATACATGTTACAAATTCCATGGATCTTGTGAAGAAAATTTAAGAAGGAAACAGAACATCTGGAATTACTGAGCAGTAAAAGTATAAACAATACTGACGGTGTTGTGTAAAGAAAGAAAAAAAAATTGCTTGTTATACATGATTTACCCTTCATGAAGTTATAACTAACATAGGCAAATAAACACTACAAAAAAATAACAAGCACATAAATATAAAATGTTCAGTGGTCTGAAAAAAATGTCTGAGATGGCATATTATAACAAGTCTTTCTAGTTTCTTCTTAATTAGAACAGCAAAGTATGAGATTGTTAGACAATGATTTAATAGTAACATATTTTAAATGGCCAACAAAATATTTATCACATTACAATTCTCTACAACCCTTTTTTACTTTTCCTCTGTCCCACAGATTTCTGCTTTCTAAACCAGGATACAACTAGACGTGTGTCCAAGCAACAGAGAGAAAATAGATCCACTTGTGAATCCATATTTGTTAAACAAGGATGCTGACCATTCATCACTTATATCACTAACTGTTCAGTTTGTGACAATGATTTAACCGATAGGCATAAAATAATATATGGAAGGTATGCAAATGAGAGGAGGACAGACTGAAATTTTCATTTCATCGTCCATTCTTCCATTAAATACTTACTGGAATATGAAAGGGAAACGAGCAAGCTATGACCTGTTCATTTTCCCACCAACATGATCAAGGTAGCAGGACAGTCAGTCAACGGGCAACAGACATTTACAATCCTAAAATCTGTTAACAAAAATGAACATACACATATACAAAACAAATGCATACATTTAAGCGTTTAACTAAACATGAACATGGTTCTTCATCATAATCAATGACAAAATAAGCAAACTTCTACACCGTTTTCTCTCGTGGGAATGGAAGCAAAATTTTAAAGTCCATGCATAAGTGATCAATGCCATATTTTATTCTACAACAGAGGTTCAACATTTTGAAATTCTGGTTTTGTGAAATCCTAAAACACCCTCTCATCACTGAAAAAACAGCAAAATAGACAATCCTTGGAAACCCTCAATTATCCACATGTGACTTTGGCAATTTTAACTTCTTTTTTTTTTTCATCCTACAGTTAAACAACCCATTCACTCGGCTTAAGACAACCTGCACCCAGTTCATTCATTAACATACCCAGGCAATACTTCAAGTTGAAAGCTTCCAGAACAAAAGACAGTCCCCTAGACAGGGACATTTTCCTCCATTAGCACCTAAACTTCAAGCTTTTATAAATATCTGCATCTAGCACCTGACAAATACAACTGAAATACATAATGGAATTAATTATCATACTTGCATTTTCATGTGTTTATAAACAGGTCAACATTCATGCAGACAATGCACATTCTTATGTCAGCAGGAGTTTATGCTAACTGTCAGCCAGGAAAAAGATGAGTACAGGTAACTGTCACCTGTGGTTCAATGAATTGGTAAACATCCACCTAGGCTACCCAAATTAAAAAAAAAAAAAAAAAAAAAAAAAAAAAGTTTGAAGCTGAATCAAGAATATGGTTTAAAAGGCATTTTGAAGGATCTCCTGCAATCAAATATAGAAAATTTTATCTTAAAAAAAAATTACTTATAAGGTACATGGTGAATCACTGAATACAAATAAACTCATAAAACCACAAACTTACATTTTTTAAAGATCTAGAATGGTATAAAATAACCCATCTAAGAGTGTGAATATCATTTTCAATGCAACTGTGTGTGTGTGTGTTTACGCACATGTTTGAGAAAGTGTGTGGGTGCAACTCTGTGTGTTTGTGTGTCTGTATATGTGGTTGTGTGTGTGTTTTCAATTCAACTCTGAGTAATAGTGCACATTCACACGTATGTGTGCAAAACAGAAAGAGAATGTGTGTGTGTGTGTGTGAATCCCATTCTTTCAACTCATGACTATGCAAACACGTGCCTACATGCACACACACACAGTTACAAAAAGGGTGGTGGAGTGACGTCGTGCAATACAGAAATACAGCCATGCAATAACGAAGAAAACAGTGACTGAGAAACACATGTACAAACGTGAAAATGAAAGATGGACTGCACGCACGTATAAAAAAAATTTTTATGCTGCATCAAACAAATTATGGACAAATCTTTGGTGCACCTGCAATAGTTCCCAGATCTAAACAACTTTTGATATCTGCAGTCATGAAGTGTATTGCTGCATCATCGGTTGATGTAGTTTCAGGTGTGTATGTGTGTGCATGTATGTGTGCCCGTGCATGCGTGCATGCATCTGTATGCGTCTGCGAATGTGTGTGTGCATGTATGTGTGTGTGTGTGTGCCATCTGTTTTTCACAGTAGTCTCAACATGTGCCACGGACTGATCGCCTGTCATGATAGGCATTTTGACAACTGCAGGTGTGACTTCAGTCAACAGCCACGGTTAGGAAACATGTCTGAATAAGACTGACAAGTCAGTCTCTTCTCAAAGCCTCTTTACTACAGACTGAATAGCTTTTCCGTTTTAGAGTGAATTTAATTCAGATCCATGTGAGTAACGTGAAAAAACTTACAACCTTCAGTGGCATTTTCAAACGGGTTCTCTCAAGCATCAATTTGCTGCATTTTGAATCAAGTAGCAATTCAAACCGTTCAGAATACAGACCGACACACAAGTTCGATCAATGGAAAACGAATCTATCACACATACATCTACCCCCTGATTTTCTCAACGAATTTACACCAATCTCAGGACTGAACCCTGGGGCTCTCAGATTTACAGATTTCCATAAAATTACAGTAAAAAATCTCATCTCTGAGACAGCAATTTCTCTGAATTTTCATCTCATGAACTGCCTTGGACTCAAATAACTCTATAAAAAAAATATATGTTAAAAGCCCATTCAGCTGTTTGATTTCCAAAGTTTTTATGTGTGAATCAAAGCACGCACATGTTCAGGGAAGAGTGATTTTCTTTCCCTTGTTCATTCCTGATGCATCCTTTGTTCAGTTTGATGCCCTTTCCATGTTAGTCTGAACATAACTTCTTCTTATATATATATATATATATATATAACAAAAAAGAACATGAGATTTCTTCTTTTTTTTTTTTTAAACACATTCAGTGCCTGAGAACTGTAAAAAGTATTTACCCCCTGACAGATTTTTTTAAAGTGCTCTCCCCTTGCCGGGAAATACTGAGGATTCAGGGGTGTTGCAATATTTTTTTCTTTTGTAAGTTCTCACTCTTCTCCCCTTCGTGCTCGGGCAGATTTTGGGGTTTTTTTTTTTTTGGTTTTTTTGTGTGTTTTTTTAAAACAAATGGAAAGAAAATTACCTAACTATACTTACCAGTCAAGTTTAGAACAAAAGATGAAAGACGAATCAGAAAATAAAGTGTTAAGTAAGTACTGAAAACAGTGACAAGCATTCATTTTAACATTTTACAATCAATGTCACAATTCAATCACAACCAAGAAAAACGGTCACTTAACACACCATTCATACAGTCCAGGACTTTTTAATGCACATTGCACCTCAACTTCAAAAACAGACAGAAAAACAACAACATTATCAGCACTCACATTCACCAGTTACTCATCTCAATGGTTCAAATCCACACCACATGCACACACAGAGACACACACACACAGACACACACATGGTTTTGACTGGCACAAAAATGCAAGCAGGGACCCCACCACACTCCATAGCAGCACACTCTTCTTTTGGCACAGGCACAGGCAGCTGACATACACGCTTCAATCTCAACTGAGAATTTGTTCTGAGCTGAGAACAAATGTTGTGGACGTCTCACACAACTCTCAACACTCTTCACACGCCATGTCATTCAGAGTTCTCTCTCCTTCTCACACCCCCCACAACACCCCGCCCCCCTACCGTACTTTACTGTGGTTACGATTTTTCAGATCTGCCATCTGCTGAATCATTCGCAAAGCAAAAAAAAAAAAAAAAAAAAACCCCAACAACTCCATCTATCTAACATCACTAACACCAGAACTCGAGGGAAGATCACCTTATACAATTTTCAGATCTTCATCAACTGAGCCATTTGCAAAACACCACTTCAAACTTCAAACTCAAATGTAGATTGCCATCTAAAAGACAAAGATTGGTGTGAACTCACGATGAAGATGATAAAAACAACGTTTCCTGAAACATCACCATTTTCATAAATGAAATGACCAAAACAATCAAGCAATAAATATGAATGCATACAATATCTTAAAATGAAAAAAAAAAAAAAATCAGAAATTCATTCAAAAGGTAACAATAATAAAAGCTAATAAATATATATTGCTTCAGAAGTGTGACATGGAGTCATGGACCTGATACACTCAATTCCAAACACACAGTCTGAAGTTGCTTAGGCTGTGCTTTATAAAAGCATCACCTTCATCTGGTATGACTGGAAGGGGAGTAGGGGGAGAGCGGACACACACACAAGAGAAGGAGATGGCAGCTTTCTCCTTTCAGTCCAACGACTGGCATGGAGTGATATCATCATCACCACCACATCCCTTCCTCTCCCCCCCCCCACCCCCCCACACACCATTGCCATGAGCTGAAACTGAAAAGGATTTCCACATGCCACTTGCACTACACTGGCAGCAGAGAACACCATAATACTGACCAGGCTACTCAGCACAATGTGTGGTGAAGCACAGGGGGGTGGGGGGGGGGGGGGTGACAGCCCTGCACATACCCAACAGGTCAGTACACACACAGTGGGCAGCACATCACCAGTTCTGCCCGCCCCTCCTCACACCCCCACCCCCCCAGGTCACAGCCGCATCAGTCAGACACAACCTTTGCAAAACTAGCCGCCTATCAGTCAGCGCAGTCACAATGACACAGCCACCAGCACCACATGACTCTACGGGGGGGAGTGGGAGGGGGGAGCCTCGGCCACTCACACGCCGCTCATCTCTGTCCCAGCCAGACACACAGCACCCTGTTGCAGTCCCACACACCCTCCCGGTCTCCCCAGCCCACCCACCCCCTGTCAGCCGATCTCCTGCACCTGAATAGTCTGCATGGGCAGCTCCTGAGGAGGCAGCCACACTCTCTGTTCAATCTGTCCGTTTCGCTGGTGGCCGTACTCAAACTTGATTCGCAGCTCCCCTATCCTGGACACTGGCAGGATGTCTGGGATCCACTCGATGATGAATGGTGTGGGCTCCTTCTGATCACTGGTCGTGTTACCTGGGAAAGTAAGGAGACACAGATGGGAAAATAAGGACACATATGGGAAAATAAGCCCACACAGTTGGAAAATAAGGACACACAGATGGGGAAAATAAGGACACACAGTTGGAAAATACGGACACACAGATGGGGAAAATAAGGACACACAGATGGAAAATAAGAACACACAGATGGGGAAAATAAGGACACACAGATGGAAAATAAACACACACAGATAACAAGGAAACATAGATGGGAAAATAAGCACACAGGTAAGGACACACACAGATGGGAAAATAAGGACACACAGATGGGGAAAATAAGGACACACAGATGAGGAAATAAGGAAACACAGATGGGGAAATAAGGACACACAGATGGGGAAAATAAGGACACATATGGAAAATAAGGACACATAGACGGGAAAATAAGGACACACTGATGGAAAATAAGGACACACAGATGGGAAAACACAGATAAATGATGTCAACACACTGACAATAGTATCCTGAAGCACATCAGTAACAAAAACACAACAGTGCTCTTGCCATTTCGAGTTTCAGTTTCAGCGTCAAAGTGTGCAGACTGATCCTATTTAGCTACACCACATCTGCTTTGGGAAGAAAAAAGAAGAAAGAGCAGACACTCTAAAAATACACTCCACAACAAATAAGCTAAAAAAAATGCAAGACAAAGCAAACAAAATCTACAACAAAGATATGCCAAACTAACATAAAATAATTAACGTGATCCCTCAAAATCTGCAATGATGCATTAGACCTGGTTTTCATGTTATCGAAACAGAGATGGGATATCCGTAACGACTGAAAATAATAAGAAAAGAAGAAGGAAACAAACAATGAAAACAATACAACTGGAAAAAAAGAAACCTGGCAAAGAAAAGAAACAAACTTCAATAGCAGCGGGAGGTTATCAGCCATAGCTACTTTCGTTTTCTTCGCATAGGCGGGTAGTAGTTTGCACAGGACAGGAATCGGACTCCCTGCCAGTCTGCACTAGTAGGTCACGGTAAAGTATGTGTAGTTAAACTACTTTGGGCAGAAAGGTGGCCTAGTGATAATGCACCTGCCTATGAAGCGTGCGACCATGGGTTCAAGTCATGCAGAGACAGACCAGGATTTTCACTCTCCCCTCTACTAGATCTCAAGAAGTGGTCTGGGTGCTAGTTACCCGGATAAGACAACAAACCCAGGTCCCCTGTGCAGCATTCAATGCACATTAAAGAACCCACAGCAACAAAAGGGTTGTCCTTGCCAAAATTCTATAAGAAAAATCCACTCTCATAGTAAAACAAATACTCTTGCAGACAGGAAAAAAAAAAAAAAAAAAAAAAGACAAAAAAGGGGTGTCACTGCTCTTATGGAAAGGCCACCTTCCAGGGGAGAGTAACTCCAAGAAATCTGCTGTGACAAAAAATACAACAAAGTAATACAAAGTGGAAAAAAAAGTTACTGACCCACTTTAAGGAAGGTCTTCAACTCAAAGGGCCGGATGGGGGTCTGGTTCTTTGTCTTCAGCCCGTCGTCCATGTTCTCGACAGACACCCGCGGAGCCTCGTACAAATCATAGGTTCCGTCTCGATTCTCCACAAAACTGCGGGTGATGTCCAACGGCATCTGGAAACACAGGTCAACACTCAATAACAGCCCCCTTCACTCACAACTCGCCTGTAGAACTGATGATCGCAGTTGTTTTTTTTACAAGCTTCAAATTCAAAGTGATGCTGACAAAGAAAGGAGACTGGGTAAAGCTTCACTGCTCACCGCTCCAACAATCCTCCAGGGTTGTACGGGGGTGCTACACAGTGGAACGCCGCATCACAGGCAGAGTGTTGCAAATGTTGAGTTCAGGTACTGATGACAGTTCTTATCCCAGCCACAAAAACACAGCGAACGCCACATCATTCACTGCGCTAGTCAATGGTCACACAATTGAAAGCTCAAAGCTGCTCTGCCTGTCATAATGATACATCAAACATGACGACACATCTAATTTTGTTTAGGTTCAATTATACAGATATGTGACAAGCAGCGCATCAAACATGACGACACATCTAATTTTGTTATGGTTCAATTATACAGATATGTGACAAGCAGTACATCAAACATGACGAACATCTAATTTTGTTATGGTCCAATTATACAGATATGTGACAAGCAGCACATCAAACATGACGACACGTCTGATTTTGTTACGGTTCAATTATACAGATATGTGACAAGCAGCGCATCGAACATGAGGACACAATGAATTTTGTTTAGGTTCAATTATACAGATATGTGACAAGCAGCGCGTCAAATATGAGGACACATCTAATTCTGTTGTTTTCAGTCATACAGGTAAGCCAAGCTGCTATCCTATTTCACTGAGCAAAGGGCAAAAGTGCACAAGTTACCCATTTCTTCTCAACAGTGGAGGAATTTACGTCTATAAATAAGTGATGAAAGGAAAGTTTGCCATTCCGAAACTTGAAACGTTAGACTACCATTCTTTCTACCCAATTTATTCATGCGTGCAAGCATGTATGTGTGTGTGTGTGTGTGTGTGTGTTTGCGTGTGCGCGTGCGTGCATAAATATATGTGTGAGCATGTGTGCGTAAGCATGTGCGCACACACACATGTATGTGTATGTGCGTGAGCATGTATGCATTTAAGTGTGTATGTGCATACTCGCAAGTGTGTGTGTGTGCGTGTGTGTGTGTGTATTAGAGAGCACATGTGCATGAGTTTGTGGTGCATGCATACGCACGCATGCACATGCATTTTTGTGTGCATATTTGTTACATTACTGTAAAGCGTTTTGAGAGTTTGAGAGGTTTACAGCACAATATGCAATACCCCTCCCCCCTCCACACACACAAACACACACACACCACCAGCAGCAGCCAAGCCAGCAGAGCAGAGTACCTCGGGCGTGTCAAAGATCTGCTTGACGTGCAGGATGTTGACGATGTGCCAGGTGTACTTGGTGAAGGAGCCCAGGGGCAGGGCGTCGCGCCGCGTGAAGCTGGACGTGCAGTTGGGCAGGCGCTTCTTGCGGCTCCCTCCGGAGATGCGCTGCTGCAGGCAGTCAAACATCATCTGGTGGGCGTGGAACACCAGGGGCTCTGGGCTGCCTGCACCCAACACACCACACACCACACCATCTCACACACATTGTTGTTATCATCCCCCACCTTTTAACTCCCACAATACACACACACACACATACACAAGGTTTCCCATTAGTGTGACCAAATAAAATTCCATTCTTTTTTTTCAAGACGAAACAAAACACACAGCCAAACTGAACAACCAATTCATCTGCTAATCACTTGACAAAAGATATCAGTGGACAACCCAGTATTGATCTTTAATTTTGTGTGTGTGTGTGTGTGTGTGTGTGTGTGAAAAGCTCTTAGCTGAATGGTACTGGTCAAAGGTTTCATCAAATTCCAAGAATGTTCCACCCGCAGAGGGGCAAGACATATTTTCCCAAGACTTTTCCAGCCCTGGAAATGGTTCTCTCACTTTCCCCGACTTCCACAACTGTCCTATGAACCCTGCCTACAGAACTAAAAACATGGGAACACAGAGATAAGGACAGGCACATATTATTCTGCACAAATTTGAACTCACAGAATACACACACCACAAACGGAACTGACATGACTACATAAAACATGTCAAAGAGGAGGGGGGTGGGTGGGGATTCTGAATAAAGATTTGAATTAAGAAATAACCCACTGTTAAATGCTTCATGGTGTTTGAATGAGCTTCAGCTTGTCAGAACGCCTGGCAAGCAGTGACTAGGGAATGGAACTCTGATAAACTCTTAAAAAAGGCAGAACTGCTGAGCATAAACAGCCACTAGATCCCTGTAACAGGAAATTTTCTTCCTAAAATTATGTTTAAGTAACATACTTACCATGACCCACTAGTGCAGACTCTGGCAGGGGTCTGATTCCTGTCCTATGCAAACTACTACCTGCCTATGCGGAGAAAACGAAAGTAGCTACGGCCGATAACCTCCCGAAGTGGGTTACCTCCCCTGTACATCCCTGACTAGCACCCTCTTTTTCCGGCAGCCATCTGGACTCCTGTTCCTGTGCTCTTCATACGGCTAAATTTTTTCTATTTCATACATTTTGTGCAAAACACCAACACACACCAGACACTTAACGCTCACTTTTTGTCGACACAGCAACACTGACATGTATGAAGACAACTTAGTATTAAAAATCATCCTGCTGTGATGCTCAAGCCTATGTGCTCATTAAAATAATACCATGCTTATCAAACAACCATCCATCCTGCAATAAGATGACCATACCCACTGTTCTCCAAAAAGCTACGATCTATTATGAGAGTAACACTGCTGTTTACATTAAAAACCTCAGCTCCTACTGCCAGTGATTAACTCACTCGCTGCCATTGTCCGCATATGCGGATGTCGTCGGACAAAGCGTTCGATGCCAATGTCCGCATATGCAGATTTGGATTTTGAAAAGTCGTGCTGTTGGAGTGACGTGTCGGATACGAAACTCAAAAGCAGAACTGATTCTTAAGTTATCTCCGGCCAACTTTTCGTTCACACACACTGCGTGTGTGTAGTGACATGTTCATTAGCAGACGACAACGAAGCATACCCTCGGTCAGCTTTGCAAGTTGTTTGACAAGATGGCGTCGCGTCGAAGTGTTCGACACGGTAGGAGAGGTCAAACGCAACACAGCCTTGAAGCTACTTTGGAAATTATCCAAACTGAAGGCTCCGATGTTGAAGGAGATAATGTTGGTTTATCGGACAGTGATTGTGAACCATATCCCGATGAACTAGAAATAGATTCGGCCGCTGAAGAGGGTGTTTACAGTGGAGAGGAAAGCAAGTCCTGACCAGGTGCCAGCTGACAGACACTGACAATGAAGTCACTGAGGAAACGGACGACTTTGCTGGTGTTTTTGCCAGTGATTGGACTGAAAATGATGAGTGTGTATATATATTATATATATATATATATATGTGTGTGTGTGTGTGTGTGTGTGTGTGTGTGTGAAACAAAACAATGTCACATGCTCAGGTGTACAACTTTGTGTGTGTGTGTGTGTGTGTGTGTGTGTGTGTGTGTGTGTGTGTGTGTGTGTGTGTGTGTGTGTGTGTGTGACTGCATGCATATGTTTACTTATTTTCTGTTTTACAATAACATGGAGTTTATTTGTAGAACAAGGCGCTATAGAAATGACAGTAATAGTACTAATACTGATGATAGTGTCATTATTGTTTGTAATATTGTAAAAAAAAAAAAAAAAATCTAAAGTGGTTTTCTTTGACTACATGTAAAAAACTTACCACATTATGCTTCCATTCACATAAATATTTAGAATAAACAAGGGAATAAGCAAACAAATAATTTAAACAACAATAAGAAGAAAGAGTCAGACCTGCATGATCATTTGTGTGTGTGTATGGTAGCAGGTCATGTTGCTGTGCTGAAGTGGCAGGTCAAAAATCCAGTTCATGTGCTGACAACAGTCATGCTGCCAACTACCATGGTCAGTGTGACAACACGACACCGTCCTGAAAGACAGAAGCCAGCTGCAGTGCAAGACTACATCACCAACATGGCTGGAGTGGATATGAGTGACCAGCTACTGCAAGTGCAAGGTCTGTGAAGACTTGTTCAAGCGCCACAACACACCAAGACACCAAACTGCCAACTGGTGTCCAAAATGTGGAGTTCCACTGTGTGTGAAGCTGTGCCCAGGACTCAACATCACCTGCCATGAGCTTTTTTCACTCCAGACAAGACTATTGTCAGTGATAATACATCAGGTTTTTGTGTACAGTGAACTCCCTTTTTTATGTAGAGACAATATTTTCTTTTGTGTGTGTGATTTTCAACTTTCTCCACCATCTGTTCATACTTCATTGCATGTACTAGGTCTTCAGTTCCTCAAATAGTGTTAGGATGTGATGTGGAACATTTGTAAGCTGTTCAAGGACACTTGGTATACCTTTCTGATGGGTGCAAAAATGCTACAAAATACACAAAAAATGAATACCGTGGTCAACAACAAGATGGTGAGTAAATAATTTAATTTTTTGCACAAACATGGAACAACATTCACTGAATACACATACTAAATTTCAATTGTCTGGGTGTTTATTTGTTTTTTTGAGAATTTTTTTCCATCCTATACAAACCCTGGGTTTTCTGGGATTTGCAAGGGCAAAAACTCTTGGCATGGAGTGAGTTAACAGCCACAAGCAAAAACTTTTCTGCATTGCTCACAACCAAAAAATATAAATACTCAAAAGTCCTAAAACATAAACAAACAAGGGAAAGGCCTTTGAACTTTCCCAGAACTATGGGGACCGCTGATAGCTGTAGTAATATATACTACTGTATAGTCATTCGGATGGGATGATAAACGGAGGTCCTGTGTGCAGCATACACTTAAGTAAAACAACCCACAGTAACAAAAAAAGTTGTCCTTGACAAAATTCTGTAGAAGAAACTCCACTTTAATAGTAAAACGGACATATCCGCAGATAGAAAAAGGAGGAGTTTGTATTATACTCCATGTTTGGTGATACATATACTTACCATGTCAAACTGATGCAAACTAGGCCTATCGGTTTGCTCTGCTTGGCCAAATTTCGCGCGGCTAACAGTGAAAACGACGACCCGTCTTGCCCGGTCCGCTCTTAGCCAATCAAACGCTCTAAAAGCTATAAGCGCTGAATCATTCCTTTGGCCAAGGCTCTCCACGCCATCTTGTTAGGTTTTCGCTCTGTCTCGTCTTACACTTTTTTTGGCCATTAAGCGTATTCATTTGGCCTTATTTTTCTGCATGCGGCTTGTCTGTATATTATTCTTACATTCTGTGTACTCGTTTCGACTCGGCCCCCTCGATTAGAAAACTTTGTTTTAATATACTGGTGGAGCTGTTCTGTAGCAACGCACTCTTCCCGGAAAAAAGCAACAACCCTGATCTCACACAGAGAAATCTGTGTTGTTTTGTAAAACACTGCACACAAAAAAAGAAAAGTATTCTCACCATCAAACTGATAGTGCATGGTTTGGTTGATCCTCTCTGTGACGCTGGCTAGCCACTGCAGGAACGGCAAGCTGACCTGGCTCTCATCCAGCTGGGGAGGAACCGACAGCCCTCGATCTGAATCAGAGGAGGAGCATGGTGTTCACAACTGGAATCAAACCTGAAGGTGCACAACGACACAGACATGGATGGGAGTGGATGGAGTGTTGGCCTAATGGTAACACACAGGCATAGGAAGCGACAGAATCTGAGCACACTGGTTCGAATCCCATAGTCGCAGTATTTTCTCTCCCTCCACTAGACCTCAAGTGGTGGTCTGGACGCTAGTCATTTGGATGAGATTATAACCAGAGGTCATGCACTTAACATATGTAAAAGAACCCACGGCAACAAATGGGATGTCCCTGGCAAAATTCTGTAGGAAAATCCACTTCAAAAGGAAAACAAATAAAACTGCAAGCAGAAAAAAATATTAAAAAAGTGGGTGGCACTCTCAGTGAAGCGATGCACTCTCCCTGGGGAGAGCAACCCGAATTTCACAGGAAATTCTGTTGTAACAAAAGAGTCATACAACACAATACAATAAGAGAGAAAGGGGAGGTAAGAAAGAGAAAGAAATGTTTACAATGTGTAACTGCTAGGAACAGCTACCATTACTATCAATGAAGCATTTTGAAGTCTGGAATGGCACACATAAACAATAAAATAGTAACAGTTCTTCAAGACATGCTGAACAAACCAGCCACCATGGCAAAGTGATTCACACTGCAGACTGACCACCAGAGGCGAGGATTTTTTCTTTTTTTTTTTTTTTTGGCCAAGGCCAGCTCCTACCTAAAATCAAGTATGCAAAGGCTTAAATGAGATATGTTTCAAACATATACCACGATTCCGCTTTAATTGACTGCATATTTTCAGTGCCAACTGTACAGCAACTTGGGCCACAGCAGTGTAAATTCACTGTAGCAGATTGGGCCAAGAACTGGTTAACTCAACAGGGATGAGATTTAGGATTCGTTTTGATGAGACTGAGGAATTTTTTTCATAGTACATCCACAGAACTGTGCATAAGAAGTA
Source organism: Babylonia areolata (assembly GCF_041734735.1). NCBI lineage: Eukaryota > Metazoa > Mollusca > Gastropoda > Neogastropoda > Buccinidae > Babylonia > Babylonia areolata. The sequence goes on along the minus strand of NC_134877.1, from coordinate 25,378,604 downwards.
AGTGACTTCCAAAATCAGTGGCTTACTTCTTATGCACGTGTCTGCAAGGAAGCTGCTTTCAAAACCATTTCTCAGTCTGATTCAAGACCACAGTAAGACAGGCACAACAGCCGAGTGGTTAAAGCGTTGGACTTTCAATCTGAGGGTCCCAGGTTCGAATCTCGGTGGCACCTGGTGGGTAAAGGGTGGATATTTTTCCTATCTCTCAGGTCAACATATGTGCAGACCTACCAGTGCCTGAACCCCCTTCATGTGTATACGCACGCAGAAGATCAAATACGCATGTCAGCATTCAGTGGGTTATGGAAACGAGAACATACCCAGCATGCACACCCCAATGCCTACATGGTGGGGTAAATAAACAAAACGGTCATACACGTAAAATGTTAAATGTTACATGTTTGTATAAGTGCATAGGTGTGCATGCCTGAAATCCGATTGAATGACACAGGAAACGAATGATGAACGCCCAATGGCAGCCGTCAGTCGGCTCTACCCAGGTAGGCAGCCTGTTGTGTAAATGACTGCGTTTGTAAAGCGCTTAGAGCTTGGTCTCTGACCGAGGATAGGCGCTATATAAGTATCCATATCAATCAATCAATCACTCACAGTAGTCAGAAGAATCTTGTACCTGCTCCAACCCAGACAGGAGGACAGACAGTGACTCACCAGACTTTTTGGGCGTGGGCAGAGGCTTGCTGACCTGCAGCACCTGTTTGACAGGGCTGGCTCTGACGGCGGCCGGCTGCAGCATTCCTGGCGACTTCTGCTCTTGCAGCGTCAGCAAGGCACTGCTGGCTTGGGCCACTACCCCTGCTGCACCATGAGTGAAGACAGACACGTATTGTATTTGTATTGTGTTGTATTGCACTGCATTGCATTGCATTGTATTGGATTGCACTGTACTGTATATTGTTTTTTTAACCCCCATATCCGTTACGACAGGGGTTAAACTCCACTAATGGGGAGGTGTGGTTGGGTCAATCAGTTCTGACTGGTTCAAGTTTACCCCGTGGAAATTATTCCAGGTAAGTGTACATAAACCCTAGGTTTCATCTGTGCTGGCCAAATTTTGACACTAGGGTAAAAACTAACACGGGTGAGAACAGACTGCTACACCAGGCCAGTCTCTCTGGTGCTCCATGTATAGAATGCCTGTCTGGATTTTGGAAGAGAAAGCCGAGCCTCACTGAGGGTGCTAGCCTGGAACTCCCTCCAATTTACGACAGTCTGTAGACACCACGGTCAGGCACCTGCAGCCAGGCAGCAGTGAATTCAGTTCACTCACAGCCTGTCCAGTCCAAGACTTTCCTGCATCGGAATTGCTGATGAAGATGGTGGGAGATGTGGCGGGTTAAAAACCGTCACATACATAAAAGCCCACTCGAATGTGTGACAATGGGCATTGCAGCCTAAGAATGCAAAAACGAAATAAAGGGAAAATTTAATTTGTTAAAATTCACTACAGACACACACACACACACACTTACATACAGACGAGCAGACTAATCTGGCTGCTCATATATATATAAGCCAAAAAGGCTGCTCTAACAATTACCTAAAGGATCATCCTTCTTCATCTTTTTCTCTGGAGGCGAGGCCAGCAGATTATCAGTGACGATAACTTCCAACGTGGCGGTGCCGTCTGCAATCTCTGCCAGGCTGTCCACAGGCTGATACACAGTCAGCACCTGACGCTGCTCCTGCTGCTGCTCTGGCTCTATCACTGCAGGCTGGGCTACTGGCGCGCGCGCGCGCGCACACACACACACACACACACACCATTTGCAATCAATATAGTGTTCCTATACCTGAGCTTGTATGGGGATGGGGGCAGAAAAAAATTAAGGGACTGCCTTTACAACTTAAGTGTGGAAAGATCTTTAAGCCACACACACACACACACACACACAAACACACACACACAAAGACTGACTAACATGGCACAACTTTCAAATCACCCTGTGAATTCTTCTTCTATTCGTCTCTCATTTATGGAAAGCAAACCAAAAGCCCACAACAGAACAACCTTCCAGTCAAAATTAATAATCACTCACCCAGACCATGGAACATCTGATTGTTCAAGTTGATGTAGTGGGCAAATTCTTCTGCCAGCTTGTCATCACCCACAAAGGCGCATATACATGCATAAAAATGCACACAGTACTTCTTGGAGTCGTCGCGAGGGCGTCCCTTCATAGACTGGCACAGAAAATCAAAATACAAGATGATACAAGTCAAATAAATAACTAAAACCAGTCAAGTTATGCATGCATGTGACTGACTGGTGTGAAAAAGCTTTGATTTGTCTCTGCACAACATTTAGCGCTATGTAAATGCCTATTATTATTATCATTATTATTATTATACCCAAAATGTTATGTATTAGCAATTGTTTATAAATTGCAATAAGGTACAACAGCAATGTTTATACAATTATAAGATGTTGCACACTAATATTGTAATAACTATATATAAATGATAGTGAATAATGTTTAGAGGCTTTCTGTACTTGAAATTATATAATTTCAACAAGAACAAGAGAGGCAATGACTTTATGGCTCACATGAGATTCTTACGGATAAAAAAAACAAAAATAAAAAAAAACCTTATCTTAAATCAATGCACTCATCAAGAAACAATACATATGATTTATGCAGAGAAGAATTACCATACTGACCCGGAAGGCCTTACAGCTGCACTGAAACTTGTAGTCTGGCTGCTGGCGGTTGCGTGTGGTTTCAAAGAAAGCAAAATGCAGGAACCCCAAGGGCTGCGTGTTGCTGACTTTGCACTTCACCACCATGATGTTCTTGGTCACTCGCTGGACAATGGGGCCGCTCGTCTCCGTCGCCAGGTTCCAGATGATCTGCTTGATTTCAGGCGACACCTGAACATTTCCAAAACAGCACTGTGTTAAACCGTATCAAACCTAAAAAAGGGTAATAGATGCCCACAAACTTGTGAAAGATGTGCTGCAGACAATTTACATCTAAGCTGAAACTGTAAATGAGATGAAGATGGGGGGATGTGAACTGGACAAGCATTCTTCTTTTCAAATCAACTTAATTTACAAACAAAAAATTCAGGAAAAATACAAACAGTTTTTACCATTTACCTAAAGTTTAACAGCCTGTCACTCCTCCTGTCAACTTTCAGCAGATACCGTTTCTGACATTCAATCAAACAAATGATTACAGGCCAGCAAACCAAAAGTAACAAGTCCAAAGAAACACATACAGTTTTCATTTTACAGGAATCAAACCATGCAGACTGATCCATACACACTACACATCTGCTGTAAAAAAAAATAATAATAATAATATTTTTTTTAAAGAAAAAAAAAAAGAGTAAAATACACACTGACACAATTCAAAGAGGTCACTACTCATACCTGTAAACTGCTAAGTACGGAGCTTTTCAGTATCAAGGGCTGAGCCTCCTGTGTGCACTCCACCGCTGCTTTGATGTGGGAACAAGGACTCCACTTGGTGAGCTCACTGGCCAGATCCCCTGAGATGTTACTGACACTGCGACTGCAGTTGGCAACAAAACACCTTGCAACCTGTTGAAATGACAAAGGAGCACAGAAATAAATACCTCATTTCTCCAGCTGCAACTGTACAAAGCAGTTTAGATTAACTCTTAGTCATTTTTTTTAGTGCAGTATACAATAGGATTACCACTTGCCTAGTTCTGTAAGTTTTGACTGTTTTCAGTAAACTCAGCTGACTTTCACACTTTTATAACAAATAATGCGTTTTTATACAAGGACTGTGATCACTGTTGCAGGATTATATTTATAAGCATACACACATATTGTAACTATCTAAAATGAGTCCAATAATTTTTAGTTGAAAAAAGGAACTAGAAATCAAAATGGAACTCAACTGTCTCCAACAATAACATTAACATCAAATCTCTGTCTCTCCAATTTTTGTATGAATATACGATATTTTCTACACTATAAATTGTAATAAAAATCAAAAAGGCAAGGGGCTCTGATGATGAGAACCCGGCATGCTCTGTTAAATGTCAGTGGAGAAGCAAAGCCTACCTGTGCCAGTACATTGATATCTACACCGGTGGCTGGGTTCCCATCTTGGTCTTGCACAATAGGAAGCTGCACAAATCCACGGTAGTCGGGACCTCGGTCACGCAGCCGCACTGAAAATACCTGCAGCAAAAAATTGTGCTCACTGAAAATGCAAAAATCCTTAACAATACATGTTTATCAGTACTATAAGTACATTAATGAAACTGGTGAAGGGTTTCAGAACACTGTGACAGGTAAAAAAAACCAGAAACTTTCACATGATTAGATGATATCTTTTTTTTTTTTTTCCATCAGAGAAAGTGATTTAGAATGAACCAGGTATAATGACAGCAACAACAAAAATATTGCACATCTGAAGACTAAACAAAATTATTCACAAATTTTAATGTTCACAATCTGGAAACATGATTTAATCCAGAAGACTTACATTCCTATTAATAGTATTATTGGATTATGGAGAAAGAACTTTTCTGTTTGTTTTTAAAGCTAAATTTGTTGTGGCAGGTTTTAAAGTACTTTGGTCAGAGACAGCTCTTAATTTTTGTGACATCAATCTTGTGAGTTTCTCACTTTCTGTCAGTTTTGTGCATTACTGCATGTTTATAATTTATATGTATAAAATGTAAATAAAAAACAGAATACTCCGGTTATTTGCTTGAGACGCAATGATGTGTGAGAAAAGAGATGGACACCATTTTCCCATTCCACACATGTCTAAAATTGATGTTAAACAATTTCTTATATTCAGATTCATGCCATACACACACTGTGACACATTAACATTTTTGGTTTTGTTTCGATAGAGTAACACATTACCTTAGGTAACAGAACATTTCAAGAACATTTCATTCAATGAAAGATCAACAAGTTTACCAGCCAACTCTCTCCAAAATCGATCTACATTGCAACACAAAAAATGCAGTTTGCAACATATTCCATGCACAGCAATCATGCTGGTCCTAAAAATTAACTTTGAGTTGTAAAACTTGTATCCTTCAAATTCCAATAAGAGAATGGAGATAGATCTTTTCTCCTATTCTTGTGAGATCATATTTGAACAGAAAAGTCACGTCCATTTCTACATTTTCATGACCTTCACCTCTTTTTGAATGTTTCGTTCAAGATAAGCGACGACCTGGATATGGTTGAGTGCTCTGCGCATGGATAAATTAGTCTATTATATTCTCCAAAGTGCTCAACAATAAAAAGGTCAAATCGTGAATTCTTTTTTTGTTGTTCATTTTTCTGACTACATTGATTTTGGCAACTCATGACCATGGCATCAATACCATCTTTATCTTTGAACTAAGACTTTTGAGGGCTTTAATAAGATTTAAATACTGCATACTGTATTTTATTTTCAAACTATACAAACTGTACAATCAATCGAGATCAAAAAGATTCTTCCATGGCTTCACTGTATAGTGTATTTCATACTCCCAAAAACTTGAACAGTGTATTTTGTTGCAGTCATAATCGGCGCAGAGTGCCAACATATTGATGCAAGAAGCAGATACGGCCATGGTGTCCATCAATTTTTTAATATGAAGTGTTTGCTATCCCTTGTATTGTTGCAATACTTGAATTCTATCAGAAACATATCCAAGATTAGAATTTTATAGAAAAAAAGTCTTAGAAAAAGTGCAATTGCAGCATTTTACTTTTTATGATTTGGCATCCTGAATACAGTAGGGGAAGTGCGGAAACGGAGAGCGTGAGTGTGAAACCTGCCTTGCTGACAAATTATTTCCAGAAAAGGTAAAAATTTGTCTTAAATTTACCACAGACATTCACACACATACACACTGATAAAGAAATGTACACGCATCCATACACACAGACACATGGACAAACAAAATGTCATTACTTAAGACTGTTGTTATCACATTGTGTATTTATTGCATGTTATTACCTTGACTCACTCACTCAGTTAACAAATTATGTATTCAGTGTATGTTAGCCCAAAAGGGAACTTTGGTACTTACCTGCACTGCGGACCCAGTTAAAATTTTGACAGCCTCTGCGCTGTGTCCTTTCTTCGACTCCTTCTCCTTGAACACAACATCACAGGCCTTGTTCTTGCAGCTAATCCCTCGAGTACCATTGTACGTTCCACATTTTGGACACTTGCGTACACCACGAAGAGTTGGCTTTCCCAGGTCTCCAAACAGAGCTTTCAGTTTATCAGGTGCGGCCATGTCTGGATGTGGGTCTGTGACAAACCATGGAACAAATTTACAAAGGCATACAATATGCATATAAAAACACAGCTTTTGACACAGTACTAATAGTAATATACAAACCACAATGAAACAAAAGACAGATTAAATATGGTTTCCCTTTTGGATCATTTGGTTCTTTTTCTGTGTGTGTGAGTGTGAGTGTTTGTGTGTGTGTGTCACTGTGTGTCTGTGTTTTCATAAGACTTGTTACTAGTAATGTTTAAGTCTAAGACATTCAAAGAAGGAATCGAGAGTATGACTTTTTTCTTCAATTTAGTACCCTTGGCTCGAGTAGATAATTCTCTCTCTCTGTATAACTTCTTGTAAAACATGTGCAACCCACTTTCCATCTTCCTAGTTTCAGCCTATTATTTTTCCAAATACCCTTTGCTCTATATTGATCATTTTATAGGAGTAATCTTCTACTTACTTACTAAAAAAAAATAAAAAAAAAAAAAAAAAAAAAATAAAAAATCAAAGTATTTCAAAGGTGTGATTTCACACGTGTTCACCTAGATACACACCCTAGGACATGCAGTCACACCCTCCCCCCATGGATGCATGTAGGATCTAAAAGGAACTTGCATACATCATATCTAATTCTTAATCTAAACTTAAGCCAGCAATCCATTACTGAGCACCATCACACAACCCTAATAAGTAATATTACAATAATAAATTTCCTGGGCAACAAACAAAAACTCACACAATATGGGTCATAGTCCTCTAAGGCCGTGAGGGGGATTATATGTCTTATTCAGATCTAAACAGCCAAATGTTTCAACTGAGTGGGGTGTTTGATTTATATTAACCTAACTGCATAGTAATTATTATGACATTACAGGTTGAATGACATGCTCATACCTTTCTTGCTCAGTTTTCACAACTGCATACTGATAACCACCAGTGAAAACATATATTGATATAACATATGACCTTCACCATGACAACAAGTTTATTGATTTCAATACTGCCTCACATTGTCTTAATAATATGGATCCGATAGTCAGCATGCCTCTCACTCCCTATTACAGTATTAGTGGTTGCATTCAACATGAACTACATTGAACAGCTGCATCACAGTGTATGACTGACTCTGATACTGTGAATGTGGATCACACTCAAAGCCTTACATTGTCCCCTTAATATCAGCAGAGATTAACAACTGCTCAAACTGGCTCCACAAAATAAACAGTGTATGACACAATTTAGATGCAGCCTTTGGGAAAAAAAACAACAAATTCATGTGTGCAACTCAGACACTGAATGTACTAGCAAAGAATGTCAGAAGACAGTCACACACACACACTGTCACACTTGCGGTTATAGCACATGCCCCAAACCCAGATGTGTTTGATCACTCAATTCTGGTACAAAAAGAGAAGGCAGTGCTTTGGCGATGGATAAAGCTTCGATGTGTGGGACTTTTGTAAGCTTGAACCAATGTTAAGACTAAAACGTTCTATCACTTCCGTGATTATTCATAATCAATAGATTGAAATTATAAGGCAAGGGCAGCTTTGAAAAAAATATAAGATCCACAAAATCGATGCTTCACTTTCAGATTGAGATCAATTTTTGATGCCATGTAACAGAACTGACCTCATCTTCGAAGAGTACAAATCTTACAGCTGTAAATAGTTTGTCAAAAGAATATTTGGCCATCTCATTAAAAATTCATGAAAACGAAAACAAAAGCACAGTTTTAAGTCTTCAGCACCGATTCCCAAACGCAGCACAATTTTTTGTCAACTGGTACATTGATTTGATATTCACTGCCACACTGGTAGCTCGTTCATTATCATTTCGCGAATGCAATATGAATGAATCTTACTGGCTCTTGTTTCAGCCACAAACAAGCATTTAGTGACCACAGCATGATTCAAACTAAAGAAATACCCAGTAACCTCACACAATGTTTGCGATCAACTCGAAGATGTTGCTTCCACCATCTCATACGACTCGGTTGTCTTCCGCCATTTTTAACATCAATACGACACTGTCTCGGAACGCATGCAATGATTGGTCGAGACGAAGCACATGATATGTACTGAATGTTGATTGGTTGTAAGATTGCACGGGAGTATCATTGGTATGGAACTGAACAGAATCAGCTATCAATTTTCCATATCAAGCAGTTTTATCGATGAGCTTCACAGACCAGTCAAAACACCAGACTCCAATCTTCTTCTTTAAAAAAAAAAAATCATCAATCCTACCCATTTCTTTTGCCATACCATCTTACATGTGATATTCAACCGCCAATGAACTTTCCACGAGACTGCTGAATGTTTACTTTTTCTTGAGCAGTCCATTTTCATGGGAACGCGTCGATACTCCCCCGGCCCGATACTCCGCTTTATGTGTGTGTGTGTGTGTGCGTGCGTGCGTGTGTGTGTGTGTGTGTGTGTGTGTGTGTGTGTGTGTGTGTGTGTGTGTGTGTTCGTTCTTCAGTTTAACGTATTTTAGCAATAAGTGATATTTGACAAAGAGTGAGGAAAAAAACACTACTGGTGAGGGAAAATAGCTGTTCACGCATGTGAATGTGTGTGTGTGTGTGTGTGTGTGTTGGATAATTATGATATGTTTTTAAAAAGAGATTACAATATAACATCCTCAGAACGAAATACTAACGATCATAACAGTAACCAAACTTGACTAATCAACAAAGACTAATTCAGATTGATAAGATTAAGCATTGGTAATCAGTATAATGCAGTGTGAACGGTAATAATATGAATTAACATCCTCAGAACGAAATACTAACGATCATAACAGTAACCAAACTTGACTAATCAACAAAGACTAATTCAGATTGATAAGATTAAGCATTGGTAATCAGTATAATGCAGTGTGAACGGTAATAATATGAATTAACAGGGTGAAAAAAGAAATGTATCAATTGTTTTTATTGATTGAAAGCATGCAGTTTTTTGGAGGGTGGGATTATGTGTGTTTGCATGGATTGTTCATAATGTTTTCGTTTCTTTTTCGATTTTCGATTGTTTTCACAAATACAACACACACACACACACACACACACACACACACACACACACACACACACACACACACACACACACACACACACACACACACGGAGGGAGACAGTGAGAGAGAGACAGAGAGAATCTGACGGGGGTGCGGGGGTTTGGGGGGGGGGGGGGAGACAGAAAATGAGTGTGTGCATCTCCCCCACCCCCACCCCCATCCTCCCCACCCACTCCATTGTGGACGTGTAAAATAACTACTTTCTCAGAGTTAGGATACCTCTTCATTCACAGCGTATATACCCCTCCCCACTCCACCCCAAGAAAACCAAGCCGATCAGATGAAAACACACACACACACACACACACACACACACACACACACACACACACAGAGTATCATACTGAACATGTTGCCACTTTGTGATGTACACATCTGGTTCGTTTGCACATGCAACCCCAAAAGTAATACTGTTCGTCAGAAACAGCTCAGTGCTGAAGATACCCACATGCACAGTGTGGTTCGTCCGTGGGGATTGAGGAGGACCATCTCGTCATCCTGGGGGTGGGTGGGTTGGGCTCTGTGGGTGCGCAGATGACTGGTCAGGCCAATCCGCGCCCGGAAGGTTCTGACGCAATGTGGACAGGGGATGGTGGCGGCTGTCGGGGACTTGCTGGCACTGCTTTTCCTGGCCTGTCTGCGTTGCTCTGCTGCAGCGATTCTGTTGGCCTCACAGGATTTGGCGACTTTGTGGACAGCTGAACGCCACTTTGGTCTGTCCAGTGCATTCAGCTCCCATGTGGCGTGGCTGATGTTGAAGGCCTTCAGAGAAGCTTTCAGAGTGTCTTTGAAGCGCTTCTTTTGGCCTCCATGGGAGCGCTTGCCATGTTGGAGTTCGCCATACAGCAGTTTCTTGGGGAGCTGGTGGTCTGGCATGCGAACTACATGGCCTGCCAAGCGCAGTTGGTTCTGCATTAAAGTTGTGTGCTGCATGCCTGGGTATCTTGAAATCCGCTATATGCTGCGTGTGTGGGTACCAAGAACACCGCCATGTGCTGCGAGTGTGGGTATCATGAGCACTGCTGTATGCTGCGTGTGTGGGTATCCAAGCACCGCTATATGCTGCGAGTGTGGGTATCATGCTGCGTGTGTGGGTATCATGAGCATCACTGTATGCTGCATGTGTAGGTATCATGAGCACTGCTGTATGCTGCGTGCGTGGGTATCTTAAGCGCCGCTTTATGCTGCGCATATGGGTATCACTGGCACCGCTACTAGCTGCGTGTGTGGGTAGCTTGAGTGTCGCTATATGCTGCAGGTGTGGTTATCTTTCTGAGCACAGCAATGTGCTGCCCGAGTGAGTATTATTTTAGCACTGCTCCATGCTGCGTGTGTGGGTACTTTAATCACTGCTCACTGTGTATGTCTTTTTGTGTGTGTGTGTGTGTGTGCATGAGTGTCAGAGTGTGTATGTGTTCGTGCCAGTGCGTGCATGTCCATGTGTACATGTGTGTGTGTGTGAGCATCAGCGTGCGTATGTGTGTGTGTGCGTGCATGTCCGTGTGTGTGCATGACTGCAGTGAAAGGTAAGCCATGTCTTAGTGTGTATGTTCAATGTGACAGAGAAGAAAAATAGTCTGAGCGACAAGTCAATACCTAAAAGAAAAGTCAAAGCCAACATAAAAAGTGGGGTTTTTTTGTGTGTTTTTTTCTTTTTATTCATGTTTGAATTTTTCAAAGGTCCATCAGTCTATTTGTAATCAAAGTTCATTGAGCTCTTGATAATATAATATTTAACAAAGAGCTGTGTCAGAGGAAGAGTTATCTTTAACATTTCAGATGTTTATTAACATTGAAGAGGCACCCATATCAGAAAAATAAAGAATAAAAACATATCTTTAACAAAAAACAAACAAAAAAACAAACCAAAAGAGCTTAACAAAGTAAATAAAAGTGAACACCAAAAACGCTAATGGCAGGGCAGACGAGTGAGACTTTACAAGAAAAAATGTGATGTAAAACAACAGACATGATGAAAGCAGTATTGATGACCAGTGACCTCTCCCACACCAGACCCCTCCCCACAACTTTCCAACCAAACACTATCTAAAAAAAAAAAAAAAAATTCAACACACATTCACCTGATTAACCCCTGAACTGCTGCTGACAAGTATGCTCAGCAGCTGTTACCTGTGTGAGATAACTACGACAGAAGTTACAAGTCAGGATGCTGGTCACCATTTCTTTAACTGGATGACATCCTCTTAGGACTGCTTTACTCTTGTTCAGTAAAATCAGCCACACCATTAAAACAACAACAACCGTAAGCAAGCAGTATTTCTTGCACTTCATATTTAACTCTCTCCATACGAACGTTGAAAGAGACGACGTTAACAGCGTTTCACCCCAATTACCATCATCAAAATATTGCAAGCGGAAGGCTCTTATACTGAAGAGGTAAATGTTGACAAAGAATACCACAATTCTGACGACAGAAGCTAAAGGTTGGGTCATTCAGACACCCACTGGACATCCGAGGGGTTTGTGTAGAGGAGAAGAGAGGACTGGCCGTACTGAGTGAGTTAATGCCACACTGGATTTCATCAAGGTTCAGCAGTCAAGGGGTTAATGTTCAGTGCATCTTGCAAAGACGACTTCTTGGAACTGAAACTGAACTGACGCCAGACAGACAACGCAGCAATCTTCAACATAACAGATAACACAGCAGGGTGGGAGAGCTACTGTTAACACCTCTGCAGTTTCCAGCATGGAGCCAAGTGGACCGAGCATTGAACAACTGCACTGAATTAGAACAGGCACAACTGAAGCCCTTCAAAGTATTGTACATGTATTACTTTTTGTTTCAACAGGTTTCTCTGTGTAAAATTCACACTGCTCTCCATGGCAAGGAGCGTTTTTGCCACAGTGTAAAAATCCCAGTTCATAGGGCTTGTTCTTCTTCTTCATTGGTAGGCTGCAGCTCCCAAATTCACACATATACACAAGTGGGGTTTTACGTGTCTGCAGTCATATTCCCGTTTCTGGGGGGTGGGGTGGGGATGCATACTGGGCATGTTCTTTTTTTACATAATCCACATAACGCTGACATGGATTACAGGGTCTTTAATGGGGGTATTTGATCTTCTGCGTGCATATGCACATAAAAGGCAGTTCAGGCACTGGCAGGTCTCCACGCCTGTTGACCTGAGAGACCGTGAAAGAAAATCTCCAGCCTCTACCCATCAGGTGCTCTGACCAGTCCATGGGGTTCGAACCTATGAACATCCACTTCCTAGCAGAGCGCATTATCACTTTGCCACTGAAAAAAACACCCAACAAACAAACAAACAAAAAACCCATCAATAACTATCGTCAGAATTTGACTTCATCAGTATCATTATCATTCCTGACTCAAGTCACAAGGACAGAAAAATTATACATTATCTATTCTGTATGTGTGTGTTTATAATATTTGAAGCCAAGACAACAACAAAACAACATCTTTAAGCTGTCAGCATGAAGTTGACAACATCTACAAAAAAACAACAACAAACAACAACAACAAAAAAACTATGTAATTTTGCAATCATCACAGGGTCTTCTTTCATGAATGGCCTTTTGGCAGTCGGGCACCAAGACCTCCTCAAGGACTCCTGAGAGAGTAAGTGGTCATGGTTATGCTCGAGGGGGAAAAGAAAAGAGAAGTGTATGAGTGAAGCCAAGGATGCAGCACAAACCACATGAACAACAACGACAACCAAAAAGTTTGAAAACAAAACTGATATGTGTCACATTGCCATTTCAGCCTCCTTGTACAAAACACATGAGCACAGATGCATACAAACGAAAGAGCGAGGGAAAGATATGAACAGTTTGTTCATTATGACTTTACAGCTGATTATGAAGGTAAGGGTAAGTTAGCCAATATTTGTTGACCCAAAGTTGATGTTTGAGTAACAAAACAACAACAAAAGATACATATGACAAGATCATAAAAAAAACAGGAATTATAAGCTTGCAAGTTTAGGCAGAAACCATGACATTGTCTTAACAGCAGCAAAACCATTTGTCATGTAGTATCTTAATGTGTGGCTGTAAATTCATCGATGGAACAATTTTTTTTTTTTTTTTGCTTAACAACCCAACAACAAAAATTAAGGGCAGACTCCAAACAGGAAAAAGAAGATAAACAAATGACCTGAGCAGCAATGCCAAAATCCATGTAATACGACACGCAAAAAAATACAAACAAAAGAAACATGTGGCAATGCAAAGAAATTGCACATAAAGAAAAAAAACAAAGATAAGTAAAAAAACCAACAAAAAAACAACAACATACAAACTTACCCGGCATGCCATGATGCCTAAAACAAGACCTAAATGTCGTGACCATTTCCGTACAATCATAACGTAATGAGCTTTGCTGAACGACCAACACAGACTTAACTTAACAGACATGCTGTGCTGTGGTAGGATATAGTCTGCTCCTGCCAAAGGCCGAATAGTGGTGCAAATTAATATTTTGCCAAACGATTTTGTATTTCTCTTTCTGTTACACACACACAATTGGGTCATTCCCGTTTTGACCGACTGTTCCATTCTCACCATCACTATAAATTATGACGATATTTACATGATGTAATTTTCCACAGTGACATAATTATGTGATCATCATGTCCTTTGTTGTGCATTGCTACACAATGCTTTTTTTTCCCCCCCATGATCTTAACTTGAGAATACTCTTGGCTGCAAAGTTATTCTTCTCATAAACTTCTACTGATATGTGCACAATTGTTTTCACTCTGAGTGCCAAAGAAATCTGAAAATTCCTTTGTCAGTAATCACTCTTGAAATCAAAGGATTTCCGATCATGTTTTGAACTTAAACATTAATTGTACATTTGTCAACAAACACGTCTGTTTCCCAAGCTCAGCTCAGTTTTACTGTAACCGGGGGTTGAAGTTCCCTTCTCCGACTGAGCTTACAGACTGATACACAATTCTCCATTCACAGAACGTGCCAGCACCAACTGTCAGTACAATCATCACACAACACCTGGTATTCCAAGGCGCCATAACTTTGCAGACAAGCCTGAGATTCATGGGAAAGGAAACACTCCACGAGACAGGTCTTGACAGTAACAGATATGAAATCAAATGATAACGGTCAAATGTCCATCGATGCTGGAGCATCAAAGTCAAAAGTACACAGCCTGAAGGAATCTCTGCACTTCACAGCACACCAGCAACAAACAGGTGTGTCTTGCATTAGTCATCATAAACAATCAGTACAGTTTGACAACGGAACAAAGACAGGAGAGGGTATAGAGAGAGAGAGACAAAGAGGAAAGGCAAGAAGAAAGGGATATGCAGTGGGAGAAGACTGGGAAAAGAGAGAAAAATACTGTGATGGGGATGGACAGAAGATGGGAGATGGACAGAGCTTAACCACAACTTCACCAACAAACACAGAAAGACAAGAGAGATGGGGGACGTAGTTGGAGGGTTGTGGTGGTTGTGGTGGTATCTCCACAGTGTGGGGAGTGGGGGAGGAGGGGGGAGCTCACTCAGTCTGGCTCTGCAACTAAGCAATCACTGTCATCAGTAAGAGAGGGGACATAGAAAGTGGTGTCCTAAGTAAGTTAAATCCAAACAGGCACTGCTGAATACCACCAAAGTGACTCCTCAGCAGTGCTGGGTCTCCTCTGGTGTGTAGCTTCCTAGTGACCTATCATCAACAGTTCTCTGTAGACTGCCGACACACATACTGCGACAAACAAACCCAATGTGTGGCTGTGTATGGGAGAGTAATGAGTGTGTGTGTGTGTGTGAGTAATGCCACTGAAAGTGTGCAGAGGCTGGGGTAGCAAAAAAAAAAAAAAAAAAAAAAAAAGGGAGAGAGCACAATGTAATACGTAACAAAATCTGGCTGCACAGCAGGCATAAAACACAGGCAGCTCTCTCTCTTGATACAGCATCTACCACATACGTACATGTGTACATATGCAGGCACACACATGACATCTCACCTACACAACCATAATGCAGCATCAGAACAAGCAGGCTGCATTTGCATAGTGTATGCTCCATGAGAAAAACCACAAACCTGTCTATCATTATGACTATGGAGTTATGTCAAGCAGACTATGCTATGCATATCGCAGTCCAGAAAGAATATATTGCTTCAATAGACAGATACTCTCTGTGTGCTGTGTACCGGCTTTTGTCAAAACCATACCAATATATCAAAAAAGAAAGCCAGAGAGATGAATGAATAAATGAGACAGAGAGAGAGAGGGAGACACAGATATAGAGTTAGAGAAAGACACAAAGACAATAATTCCTCTTTCTTCATACAAAAAAGATATGGACAGAATTAACTAAGTATTATTACTCACAGAGTAAAAACAAAAACAAAAAAACAAAACAAAACAAAAACAAACAAACAAAAAACCCACCTCACAATATCACAAAATGTGAATAAGCAAAATTAACCAAACAATGGGTTTTAAGAAACCTTATTTAGAAAACTCACTCAGTTACACCCAAATAAAAATCAAGATCAAACAGTGTGTGTCTTTGTATGTGAGAGAGAAAGTGTGTGTGTGTGTGTGTGTGTGTGTGTGTGTAAGATAAAATAACCAGTGTAAAATAGTTAACAATCCAATTCAGCAGAAACAATCTGTATTACACTTACCTGTCACAACTACAGAGCAAACACAAGCCAAGAAACAGGTCAAAATGGAAACAAACGCCCAACTGGCCAAAGTTTGCTATAGTTTCACATGACACGAAGGTCACAGGGAGTATAATCATTTACTGCTCTGTGACAAAAACGCGTTGGACAGAGAGAGAAATTCATACACTCACACATAACAGAATAAAAACAGAACCAAAATTCTAGAGCCAAAGTAGCAACAAAAGCCTTCACAGTTCAAACACAAAAACAAGTATGTGTGTACATGTTCAAACATAACACACCCACCCCAAACACACAGCTATGCACCTGACACAAACAGAACAAATCCAAATGAAGAGTTCTTAAAACCAACGATGCGTTGGCAAAATCACAGTCGTCGATGCCAAAGGAAACGTTCTTTGTTTGGAATCCCTTACAAGCGGTCGCGATGCCAGATCCACCGTTTACACGTCTGTTCGAAGTTGTGAGAAATCCATTGGCTTTCCAAGAACTGCAGACGTTCCCGGCTCAAGAAGAGGGGCTTGCCCCGCCTGAAGGTAAGAAACAGGAAAAGCATATAGTTCAACTCACAATGCACTGATTTTATTGTTTAGGTCTCCATATAGGTGCATGTTCTTGGAAAGAAAAAAAAATTCAACTCACAATTCACAGATTTTAATGTTTAGGTCTCCATATAGGTGAATGTTATTGGAAAGAAAAAAATTAATTCAATTCACAATTCACAGATTTTAATGTATAGGTCTCCATAAGTGCATGTTCTTGGAAAGAAAAACAACAACAGAAAATAATAAAATGGTAGTGATGTATTCTTCTCTATGTTTCAGTGAACAGGAAATATATGCACTGTAATACTTGTGGCTTTGTAACAAAACTGTCTATGCAACACACTGACAGGACATTTGTCATGTATATGTTTAGTGTAAAGCATGTAAATAAAGGGGTGATGGGTCAAACACAACTTCATCACGCCAAAAATGATTCCACCACATTTACTTCAAGTCATCACATTTACACTCCAGCACACAGAGAAAGCTTTCTTTTGTAAGTGTGCACTGCGCCCTGTGCAGTCATAATTCACTAACCCTTACTGTGTGCTGTGGGTGAACAGGACAGTCTAAGATAAAGAGACGCAGACAGACAGACAGAGATAGGGAATCTTTAATTCAAGTTGAGAAGTGTACGTCATTTGGACTCAATCAAGCCCACACACTATCTAACCATGATGCAGTGTATCCCGAGATCTGTGGGAATCACTTGTCATTTCTGTACTGGTGTTTCTTTGAGCAGTATTTCTGGCGAAATGTGCTATATAAATGTCCATCATTATCATAATCATTCTTCTCAAAGACTTCAGACATTCTCCAAGCAACGCCCCCCAGAACACTCACTTGAGGTCTCTGTCCTCCTCCCCGTGCTGGTCCAGGTAGACAGAGCCCCACAGCGTGGCGCGGGGACCCCGAAGAACAACCACGATGCTGGAGTTCACCAGCAGGAATATCCCCGTCCCCCCACCGCACTGCTCCGAGTGCTGCAACGCACAACACACACATCTCACTGCTCAGTGCTGCAACACACACATCTCAGTGCTCAGTGCTGCAACACACACATCTCACTGCTCAGTGCTGCAACACACACATCTCACTGCTCAGTGCTGCAACACACAACACACACATCTCACTGCTCAGTGCTGCAACACACACATCTCACTGCTCAGTGCTGCAACACTCAACACACACATCTCACTGCACAGTACTGCAACACTCAACACACACATCTCAGTGCTCAGTGCTGCAACACACACATCTCACTGCTCAGTGCTGCAACACACAACACACACATCTCACTGCTCAGTGCTGCAACACACACATCTCACTGCTCAGTGCTGCAACACACAACACACACATCTCACTGCTCAGTGCTGCAACACACACATCTCACTGCTCAGTGCTGCAACACACAACACACACATCTCACGGCACAGTACTGCAACACTCAACACACACATCTCACTGCTCAGTGCTGCAACACTCAACACACACATCTCACTGCTCAGTGCTGCAACACACAACACACACATCTCACTGCTCAGTGCTGTAACATACAACACACACATCTCACTGCTCAGTGCTACAACACACAACACACACATCTCACTGCTCAGTGCTGTAACATACAACACACACATCTCACTGCTCAGTGCTGTAACACACAACACACGCATCTCACTGCTCAGTGCTGCAACACACACAGATCTCCCATACCTGTACACATCCTGCCCACATAAACACACACAGATCTCTCTCTCTCTATATATATATATATATATATATACATATATAACTATACTGACTGAGACACACTCTTAAATGCTGGATGTGGTGTCAGCACAGCACTGCCACACACGTTATACATTCTTCACCAATAACCACATATCAATCTCTCCAACAGATCCTTTCCCCATAAACGTACACCCATCTCTCTCCCTATAGATATATACATCTATATCTGTACTGACTGAGACACAATCATAGAACTGGAGGTGACGGCAATACAGCACTGCCACACATATCACACATTCTTCACTTATAACCACATATCTATCTCCCCTACACATCCTTACCCCATAAACGTACACCCATCTCTCTCTCTCTCTCTCTCTCTTTCTCTCTCTATATATATGTACATAATCACACTGACCGAGACACACTCATAGACACTGGAGGAGACGTCAGCACAGCACTGCTCCCTGAAGCAGAGGAAGGCCCCACAGATCAGACACAGGGTGGGATCCTTGGGGACCCGCCGACACCCATTGCACGCCTGGTGCCGGTACCGCGTGAAGATGTCGTAGTACCGCTCCGGCAGCGCCAGCAAGTGTGGACGAGCCCACTTGTCATCGATGTTGATCAGCGCCTGGAAAGGATCAAAGACTCATTGTACTGTATTACTCTTTTGTCACAACAGATTTCATCTCTGTGGTATTCGGGCTGCTCTCTTCCTAGGGAGAGCACATCACTACACTGGGAGTGCCAACATCCCCCCTCCCCCCGTCTACATTATAATCATCTCTCTGGCTGGCTGTCTGCCTGCAAGTATATTTGTTTTCCTATCAAAGTGGATTTTTAAAATTTTTTTTACAGAACTTTGCCATGGACAATCCTTTTGTTGCAGTGGGTTCTTTCACCTGCACTAAGTGCATGCTGCACTGGGGACCTCGGTTTACCGTCTAATCTGAATGACTCGTGTCCAGACTACCACTCAAGGTCAAGTGGAGGGGCAGAAGATACTGATGACTGTGAGATTCCAACCAGTGTGCTCAGATTCTCTGGCTTCCTAGGCGGTCTCATTACCACCAGGCCAACACTCCATTGAAATATGAAGGTTATTTTATTTCAACTTATCATTTTTGGGGGGTGCCCCGGAATTTGGGATATTTTGTTTTCTGTATTTTGATGATGAAAAAATGATGATGGAGGTGATGAAGATGTTCAGTTATGTTTGGGACTACCTGAAAAGGTTGTGCTCCCATAACCAACTTATCGTTAAGCAGGCTAGATAAATTATTCATGTGCACAGTGTCAATGATGCAAACAGCCAGCAAACAATGTGCTTTAGTTACACCGTCTGAAAGGGGATCATAAACTGACACCCCACCACCCCAAGAAAAATACTGAAAGGTTTGTTTTCAAATGTTTGGCTCAAGTAGCTCATCGCCTATTTATTTGCGAAAGTCTCATTCATGTACTTCAACAACTTTTTTCAGCACTCAGAAGAAACCTTCTTCTTCTTCTCCACGTTCACTCGTATGTACACGAGTGGGCTTCTACGTGTATGACCATTTTTACCCCTCCGTGTAGGCAGCCATACTCTGTTTTCAGGGGAGAAGAAACCCAAAATGCACGACACAACAACAATACATTTTTTTAAACAGTCGCTGGATATCATAGTAACAACAACAACAATGATAGTACTAACAATAATAATAATCATCATCATCATCATCGATATGGAGCAAATCCAACACACTTTTTTTTTCTTCTTCTGAAAGTGTATGTGTGGGTTTTGTGTGATACATTTATCACCAGTTGTCCATTGTTGGTTTACACTCCTCATCTGGTTTGATTATGCTATTATGTGTATATCTTATGTATATGCTATTATGTGTACCGTAAAGTTCGGTCTATTGAGCGCACTGGTATATAAGCTGCACCCACTAAATTTTGGAAAAACTTGAACTTTATACATACATAAGCCGCACTGGTTTATAAGCCGCACTTATTTCCGGTACCGGAACACATACTGATATTACAGAAAAGCTGTCGATACTGTAGGTTATGAAATAAACACAAGTGGGAACAACACAATGAAAAGCAAGCGAAAATACTGCTAGTGCCACAAAAAAATAATAAATAAACACAACGAAAATAAGATCCATAATTTAGGGATAGTCACATTTATTTAACGTCATCCTGCTCACTGAATCCACTAAAATCTTCGTCTTCAGTGTCTGAGTTGAAGAGAACCAGCACAGCTTCCTCTGCCATCTTGTCACTGACTTCAGCCTCACTTTCACGTCATGAACATGAAGGTGGAGGTCGCTGCTGGTTCGTCGTTTGCACTGTTGTCTGCTAGGTCGATTGCCTTCAATTTGAAGGCTGCATCATAGGCATAACGTCGTGTTTTCGGCATGATGAGGGTGTACGCTTGAGCAGAGTAGAACTGAATGCTGATCTGAAGGCTTTAATGAGTGCAGATTTGATTTATAAAATGCGAACAGTTAGCACACAATCCTGAAGCTCATCCAAAAATTAATGGACAGAAATCATGATGTTGGTGAATTGAAGGACAGCTAAGAATAGACGAGAACGTGACACTCCTGGGATCGTTAAAATCTGCAAATAAGCCGCATCATTGGATAAGCCACAGAGGTTGAAGCTGGGGTAAAAAATCGCGGCTTACAGACCGAACTTTACAGTATATCTTATGTACATGCTATTATGTGTATATGCTATTTTGTGTATATCTTATGTATATGCTATTATGTGTATATCCTATGTATATGCTATTATATGTATATCTTATGTATATTCTATTACGTGTATATTTTATGTATAATCTTGGATCAAAACTTTACAAACTGCAGAGTTCATGTGATACACTTCTTACCAGTTGTTCAGCTGCTGCGTCATGCTTTCCACACGCCTTACTGTCCTGTACTCATTTTAATGTTTCATTGCAATGCGCTTTCAGCATTCTGGTTCTAAGGGAAAAAAAGTGCAATATCAATTGAATATACAGTGGGCTCTACCGATACAAATGCTAGATGCAAGATTAAAAGAAAAAAAAAAAGAAAAAGAAAAGAAATTCACTATGATCCTTTTCATTCACCTGATCACGCTTAAAAACACCCCACAAAATCAGGGTTGAGGCCTCTGGGATAATCCCAGCCACAATCATGCGCTAAGTAATACCCGAGGGACATCTCAAGCCAAACATCTGACGCAGTCTTGTATCCTGTTTGAAAACATGGTTACATGCAAAGACAAGGAGTCAATAAAAGGACAGAAACAGGGAAAAACTGAAAAAAACAAAAAACAAAAAAACTTAGCTGCAAATGTGGGGCAGGTCAGGAAACCAAGATGGCTGCTGGAAAAGAGGATGCTGGTTCTGTTAGCACAAGGGAGGTAACTTACCAAGGGAGTCTATTAGCCACAGCTACTTTCAATTACTCCAAACAGCGGACTAGTAGTTTAAGACAGCACAGGAATCCAGAACGCTGACAGAGTCTGCACCAGTGGGTCATGGTAAAGTATGTGTAATAAAAAAACAAAACAACATAAATCCACACAGCTGACCTTGCACTTTGCGGGCTTGGCCTTGGCAAAGTTGCTGAGGTCGCGGCACCAGGCCTGCACCAGGACAAAGGGGTCGCTGACCGCCCACCTCAGGCACGCAATGCCTGTCACCTCAGACTCCGCCCCCCCGCTAGCCTCCAGGGGCTGCATGCCCAGGTACTGCACCAGGGCCTGGAACTCCGACTGCTCCTCCTGCAAGTGTAATTAAAGTAGATTTTTCAACAGAATTTTGCCGGGGACAACTCTTTTGTTAGGTTCTGTTGCATGTGCTAAGTGTATGCTGCACAGTGTATGCTGCACAGACCACCTCAATTTATCGTCTCGTCTGAAAGACTAGCATCTCAACTGAAAGACTATACATGAATGATTGCAGAGGCACGGAGGATACTCCTGTCATAAAATATTCTGACGACTCTGCTATTGAAGATCTGTCCAACTCTTGATACTTCTTACTTCACTGAAATAAAAAAGTTTTGCTCCTGGTGTGAAGAGATCTATCTGGATCTGAACTTTTGAAAAAGAAAAGAAATGTTAACAGATTTTCGAAAAGACCCTTTGCCTGTACCTGCTCTTGTCACAGACAGTGAAACTGTGGAGAGAGTTAATGAATACAAATATTTAGGGACTATTTTAGATAATTGTCTGGCTTCTGACAGGAATGTTGATTGTATAAATAAGAAAAGTCAGTCTAGAATATTTTGCTTGCAGAAGTTAAGAAATACTGGTGTCAATTCCAAGATTCTCCAGAGCTACTATCGATCTTGTATTGAGTCTGTGCTGAGTTTCATTTATGTGCTGGTATGGAAGTTTGGGAGTGAGAAGTAAGGAAGTTCTGAATGATATCGTGAGTGTGTGCAGTAAAGTTGTGGGAATGAAACAAGCTAGTATGCAAGAGCTGTATGAAAGGTGAGTGGTTCAGAAAGCCAGGCAGATGACAACTGACAACACACATGTTTCAGCAAAGTACTATGAACTGCTGCCATCAGGACGACGCTACAGAACATTTTAAGTAAAATCCAGTGCTCAGAAGACCTTTTTACCATGCTCAATCCACTTTTTAAATTCCTGATAACTATGTATGCATACCTGTGTCACAATATGTGTGTGTGTGTGTGTGTGTGTGTGTGTGAGTGTGTGCGCGCGCGCATGTGTGTGTGCCTGCGCTTCCATGCGGATACATGTGAAAGTGCATGCATAACAGATTGTACTTGTTTAAATTTCTTCGATAATCATTTTCTTAAATGTGTGTAATACCTCAGAAAATGCTAATATTGAAATTAACCAAACATGCAACACACATGTGCACACACACACACACACACACACACACACATGTGCACACACACAGACACACACACACATGTGTGTGTACACACAGACACACACACTGACACACTGACAACCCAGGCAGAAGGATGAAACAAACGAGCCAAGAAGGGATGGCTAGCAACACGGTGAAGGCGACACGGACATTCAACGACAACAGAGGACACATCAGCCACACCCACACCGGGGAGCCACGTTACCAGAGACTCCTCCAGACAGGGACCAAACATGTGCTGACGCAGCAGCGCCGCCACCCGCAGAAACGGCAGGCAGAAGTCTTCCACCCAGGCCTCCACGCTCAGGGGAGACCACACACTCTGACAAATCTGGAGGGGTGGCAAAAAAACAACAAAAAACATAATAATAATAATAATAATGGATACTTAAATAGCACACTATCTAGAAATCTGCTCTAGGTGCTTTACAAAAACGATTTTGTTAACATAAAACATTACATCAATGTTACATATACACACCAAAATGTGACTACACACACACACACACACACTGCATAATACATTTTAACATACATGTGTATCTAACAGCTACCCAAACACATACGCACACATAGGCAAGCACAAACTTACATAAACATACGCACACAATACACATTTATATACATGCATGTAGTTATGTACACATACATATGTATACACACATAGTCAAGCACAGCGAAGGCAAAGGAAGTGGACCTGCCACAATTGAACTTATTGCTGAGGGAAAAGGTGAGTTTTGAGACGAGATTTACAGATGCGAGGAATCAGAATGACGGAGGTCACATGAACAGATACAGCAACTGAAAAAGTCAGTGAGGACAAAAGACTCCAAAATTTTTTTGGCCCCTATCGAATCTCTTTTAAGCCTTTCACTCCCAACTGTCCTGGTCATCACACAATCAATGGTAAACAGTTTTTCAGTCCGGCGCCCCACTAAGCTCGAGAGAATGAAAGGAAAAGAAAGCCAAAAAGTAGTAAAGTGTGTGAACATGGCAGCCAGGACGTACAGTGCAGATAAGGTGGCCAGAATTTTGTTTGCCTTGATGCATGATGGAAACATGGTCGAAAACAAAAGCGATGTTGTTGATCAACCGATTCTGATTATCCCGATGGGGTCTACACCCTACCAAGTACTCTGATGATTATCCTGATGGGGTCTACACTCTACCAAGTACTCTGATGATTATCCCGATGGGGATTACACTCCACCAAGTACACTGACATGCAGAGGATGTGGTCATGTAAGCGGGCAAAGAAAAATACACACAGTATTTCACCCTCAAGCGAAAACACTGTATTCAGATTGCATGTGCTTTATTATTTCATAAAAGTGCATGGGGGTGCAGGTGTGTGTGGGGGGGCGGTGTTGGGGGGTATGTCTTAGTACAGAACATGTTACTGGAAGAAAACAACATAATTGCACTTGGCAGTTATGTCAGCTACATTTTCAGAAACAAATTCCACCCATAATCACATGCAGAGAATCTAATTTTTCTTTTGTTTTCAAAGAGTTCAGTAATTCTGTGCTATCTTGCAATGATTGTTGAGTTATTTCATCCTGTCAACATCAAACAAATGGTAATCATAACCTCCAACATTTTCCCTCAGTAAGATACATTTTCTCTATATAGTCTGGAGCATGACAAATATTCAAATTTCTGTGATTTTGTTGTTGTTGTGAGGTTGGTGATTTTGGGGGCAAAATTACAAATAAATCCAGGACTCAAGGGGAAGAGCTTTGACTGTCTACCGGACAATCACAAAATTCCCAAATTACACGCAAAATGCTTATGTAAATTATTCAAGTTCGCGAAAAAAATAAAAGCTAACTCACAGAAATTAATAAGCATGCAAACTGCAGCCCATGAATGCAGAAGAGGAATAGATGAGTGCAGGAGTATGGTCTGTGTGTGTGTGTGTGTGTGTGTGTGTGTGTGCGCGCGCGTGTGTGTGTGTGTGTGTGTGTGCACGCGTGCATATGTATTTGTCTGCATATGCACACATATACATCGATGCTCAAGTATGTGTACATTTAGTGTTGCGCATGCGTGTGCATGTGCATGTGTCCCTGCATGTACACATACGCATCAGTGTAGATTTGGTGTGGAATGCTTGTGTGTGCACATGTAAGCGTTCGCATATGTATGCATATCCGTCAGTGCACAGGTATGCGTACAATAGCATGCATATATGCATGCATGTTGGTGTGTGCCTCTGCGTATCTGAACCAGGAAGAGCAGTCAAGAACAAGAGGAAAGATGGTGGTGATGAAAGAGACAGGTGTTTCACTTTCAGTTTCAAGCAGACGTCAAAGCATGTGGAACAATCCATACATGCTACACCACATTCCCTTAAAAAACAACAACAACATATATATATATATCTTAAAAACAGCAGCAGATGTCTGACTTTATGCATAAACCCAACACACTAGTCAGGCTGTGGCAGCCTACCATACATAGAATAGAATAGAATAGAATAGAATAGAATAGAATAGAATGTCTTTATTACCAATATTACCAAGTGTACTGGGGTCACAAGGAATATTGGGGGCTGGGGGGGGGGAATAGTACATAACAAGATACGAACATAAAGCAAAAATCATACACAAACCAAACACAGATACAGTAGAAATTAGGATACATATAACTGCATATCAATATAAAAACTTGTGCATACTCACACATGCACACACTGCACACACACACACACACACACACACACAC